>NW_025920103.1:3423558-3743333 GCF_902686445.1 Sciurus carolinensis
AAAACCTCCTTCTTTTATTTGTATTTTCACTGGGCCACAAGGAATGTTGACTGGGCAATATAAGCATTTGTGCAATGCGATCCCCTGGAAGATGACCGTAATTCCTTTTGGTGAAGAAACAAGGCTTTTATTTGTCCAGTGAAATCAGGATCAATAACCCCTGGGTGTACTATAAGTCCTTTAGTGTTGAGGAACCTCTACCTAGTAATAGTCCTACACTGTTCTGTGGGGATTTTTTCATGCCAATCAGTATCAATCATCTGCACCCCCATATCTGGGGTAGTTGTGAGTCTGGAGGTGGCACAGATTTCCAATCCGGCACTTCCTGAGGTGGCTCTGCGCTCCCCTTCTCTGTGGGAGGACCACCACCGTCGGGGAACTTGTAAATTACCCCGTTATTGTTTTGCGGGCCCCGGGGAGGGCCCTGTCTCCCGTTTTTTTTGAAGTTCAGGATTCAACCCTAGGAAATTATCCTCCCTATCTCTAATAGGCTGACAGGCACTATCCGATGACTTCCTCTTCTGCATCTTGGACATAGCCCTGGGGCATAAGGTGTAACAGATTTTACTATAGTTATCTCTTATCTTTTGTTAGGGCATTATCTCCTTGCTGCTGATTTTGCATCGATTGAATATATTGGCCTTCTCCTATTAACATTTCTATCAGGAACCTTGCCACTATGTTTCTGCAAGCAGTTTCAACAGCTGTTTCTTGCCACTGAGCTTCCCATTAGCCATTGTTCTCCAGATAACACTGCTCTGCATACCTAACTGCCTCTTTAAAGTTTTTCTAATGTTGATGGTATCTCCATTTGCTCCTCAATACGGGCAGATTCTACAGATTTTGAAGCTCTTTTTATTAGGCTTAGGTTTCTCCTACCTTTTCCCCTTGTTCCTAAGTTTCACTACCACTTGGTTATTTATTTTTTGGGGGTTTTTTATGTTAGACTTAGTTCCCTTTTTCCCTTGTTCTTAGATTTTTTGAAGCAATTATTTCTAGGTCACCACCACTCAATCTTTCCTCACTTTATTCTCTTTAAGCGTTCTTTTCTGTTGCTATTAGCCTGTTCATGAAGATCCCCTTGTGGCCACTGAGCAGCTTTTCTTTACTTTAGCTGTTTTATTCCCTCAATGGCGTCCCATTGTTGTTTTTTTTTTTTTTTTTTTTTTTTTTTTTTTTTTTTTTTTTTTTTTTTTTTTTTTTTTTGTTTTTTTTTTTAGTTCCCTGAGGGGTTGCTGCATTCAGACCCCATTGTTACTAATTTGAATAGCTTTAGTTATGGTAATTACAATAACAAACAGTGGCCTAGCTGCCAGAGCAGCAAAATTACTGAAGGAAAACTATCAAGTGCGCATTAAAATTTTTAAAGCGGCTTTCACGTACTACCTAATTGGACCGCTTCAAACGTGTTTCTACTTTCACTTTAATTAGACCGCGTTCCACGCGCCAGGACCGCTGATGGCGTGTCCCGATACCCCCCGACCCGCGTTCTACGCGTTACGATCCCGGTACCCCTCAACCCGCGTTCCACGCGTCAGGACCGCTAATGGCGCGTCCCAGACCCGCGTTCCACGCGTCAGGACCCCAATACCTTTCAACCCGCGTTCCACGCGTCAGGGCTCCTGATACCTTTCAACCGGACCGCACTCCGCGTGTCCCCAGGACCGCCAATGGCGCATCCTGACACCCTTTAACTTTTTTATAACCGTTCAACTTGTATACAAAAAAAATTTTTCAAATACCTTACCTTGTTTTCTTTTATAAGGCCTTCATCTTCCCGGGTTTCGGCGCCAGTTATCGGGTCCCCTCTGGCCGCAGAGAGAGACACGACAAATGTCTGAAGCTTTGGAAGTTTATTGTGCACAGTTCCTTTCCTACGCTTCTCTTACCCCTAGCTTCTGCGCACTCCCAGCTTCCCTTTTCCCAGCTTCTTCCACTCCCGCGTACTCCCTCCTTCCAGCTCAGCTCCAGCCGGCTGCTGCTGCCGCCGTTGCCGCGCCGCCGCCGCCGCTTCCCTCCGTCCGTTCTGTTTCCCCCCTTCTGCCTCTTCCTCAGCTTCTCCTCCCTACTCCCCCACAGGCTTATATACACTTCAACCAATCAGGGGAGAGTACACGAGACGCGACAGCTGCAGGCACAGGATGGGTACACGAGGGGGCATGCTCTAGTCACATCGTTAACTAGCCAATCATTGGAATTCGCTGGTTGTTTACTGTATAGCTGGCCACTTTTGGCTCAGCGTCAGGCGCCATCTTGACCACGCCCAAGGCTGGGTTCCCGGGAACCCCCCAATGGTTCCAGAGAAACTTCCCATTGTCAAGAATCACAAACAAGCATCAGGGTCTCAAGTTTCAGATCTGGAAGCAAAACCTGGCTGAGTGGCCCTGTGCTGTGGAGCCACACTTTTCTTCTGCTTCAAAGTTGTGCCATTTGTTGTGCTGACTGCTGTTCATGTGCTGATCAGATGGGAACTGGTAAAAAGTAAATGATATTTTAAAATCCAGGGTATCTCTAGGCACAATAGCATGTATCTGACTTCCCAGAGGTTTAGGAGGCTGAGGTAGGAGGATGGTGAGTTTGAGGCTAGCCTCAGCAACTTTGCAAAACCTTAAGCAAATTAGAGAGATAATGTCTCAAAATAAAACATAAACAAAGTTCTAGGGAATGTAGCTCTATGGGTGCAATCCATGGTAACACAAAATAAAATAGCAGAACATAAAATGACATAATATACCATAAAATAAAATAAAATCCAGAGCCACAGTTGACCAGCCCACACATGAAGCACCCAGTTCCAAATGAGGCTTGTACCATCTTCATAGACCCACTGGAGCAAGGACTCAGCCAGGAACAAGCATCTGTTTTCCAGTCCCACCTGCCTTTCTCAGGACTGCACCTGTAGCCTGCACACACTTACATTGCTTTTATTCCCATTTTTTAGGCAATCAACAACATGGAGCTGCTTGGCTCTGCCCAAGCTAGTTCCACTTTATTCCCAGGGCCAGCAGATCACAAGTCATGCTCCTTACTAGAAATGTTCCTTAATTTAGAAATATCTAATTTCTGTTACAAATATTAAGATAAATTGAGGTGGCTCACTTCAAGATGTCTGTGGAATGTTTTCAAACACAATCTTGATTGAGTCAGCCAAAACCTGGGCCTTGGTCTCACTTTGCAGACAGCAGTGGCCACATCAGGACAGGCTCTGTTGCAGCTTGGCCTCAGTTTGGGGTTTTTGGCTTTCACAGCTGGGGCTGCAGCTCCTAACTAGTTTCATTTTACTAATTTTTTTTGAGACATGGGATCACTGATGCCAAGGTTGGCCAGAGATTTGCTGTCTTGTGTCTCATTTTCTTGAGTAACTGGATTGAAAGAACACATCACTGAGTCTGCCTCAGACCTTTTCTCTCAAGGATGTCTGATTCCCTGGAATAGCCTGGCAACTTCCTTCCAAGGGTTCACAGCTTAACCTTCACAGCAAAAGGGGTTGAGTACAGGAGAAGGCCAGCAAGTGAGGAACCCTGAACTAGGCAGCTGCAGGACTGAAAGAAGGTAGCTCCCCAGTTCTCTGCAGTGGCTCAGTGGGGCTTCTGTCATTCACAGTATGTTCTAGATTGAGGTTCTGCCACTGTCTGCCATCTTGTTCACTTTGTTAACTCCTTGACCTCCTGTAGACTCTTCTTGAGAATGGGAACAGCTAATGCAAGGCTTTCAAGGAACATCCAGGGGGTCTGTGACTGATCAGTAATGTTTCCTGCTGTCCTTTTCATTGTTTAGCCCCTCCCACTAATTTCAGAGGAATGGAGAGTACCAGGTCTTAAAATCACATTTCTATACAAGGTTCTTAAATTTGTATCTCAAAACTAATGTGCATGTGATGCACCTTAGGCTCTTGTGGGATGTTCCTTCTGACACAGGCAGCTGGTGCTCCTGAGATCCCACCTTCCTGGAAACCTGTAGACACCCCTGTTCAGCTTGCTACAGATCACACCTGGCACAGAGGCTCAATTCAATGTTGGTACTGCACCACTTCACTTCTGAGACACTGCTCATGAGACGTGCCTGTGACCCTGCTGGAGTGGGCAGTCCCTCTGTTTCATCTCCCTCTGAAAACCTCTGTCAATCTTTCCAGCTGGAATTTGCCTTCTTGCTGGATTACCCTAGTTAGATTTCCTAAGACATTAGTGATCAAACCCAAGGTCTTGTTCATCCTGTTCAAGCTCTTTACTGCTGAGCCTTACCCCAAGACTTTTTTTGTTTTAGTAAAAGAGTGGGTCTCATTATGTTGCTGAGGTTGGCCTTGAACTTGAGATCTTCCTCCTCCAGCCCCTTCAGTAACTGGAAATACTGGCATGGCCTCCACTCTAGCCACTTCTATGATCTCACAGAGAAACTAAAAATTATGTGTAGCATTATGGGTTTTAAGTTACTGATAATGCTCTTGGAAGACAGAACCCAGAACACACGATAGGTGAATGGTAGACTTTTGGACAGGCTATGCCTGAGGGAGAGTGTGACAGAGGACCTAGAGCTATCCACATTTGGGAAGCATTGCTAGGTCTAAGCTCTCAGTCTTACAGGGTTTACAGATATACCAATAAGCTGGGAGTTAGAAAGAGAGTCTTCAAGGCTATAAAGTTCAAATATCACACCAGGATACTGGTGGTTGAGAAGCTAGCTTGTCTTTGAAAACTATTTGTTCAATTGTATTACCAGGAAGCCAAAGTCAGTAAAAGCAAGATCACAAAAACCAAACTCTCTGAGGCAGAGCAGCAATACATCCTTCTCCAGAACCCAGGGAGGATACTTCCCTGATGACAGGGGCAGATTCCAGGCACATGTGCAGGAGGGTCGCTAAATATAGTCAACTCTACTTTATGACTAAAATGTCACATTCTGGGGTGGAGACTTCGGGTGGTGAGATGTGTCACAGAGGGAGACCCATGAAGATTTCAGGGTGACCAAAACCCACCTTCATGTGTAGGAACAACAGAAAGCAGATCCCTGCCTGCACTATGGATGTTCCTTTTTGTGCTGCCCTGGTGCCTGTGTCCTTGTGCTGCCTTCCTTACACTCAAACATGAGTGTGCAGAGTCTTGGTATTGATGTAGTTGTGCTTCTCTGTGATTCAGCTCTTTGAGAACTGAAGAACCACTGGGATTAGTAACAAAAATCACAAAGGAGTCTGTGAAACAGGTTAACTGCCACACACAGAGTAGACAGGGACAGGATGGTTTCCTGAGGAAAACAAAAAGTGTTTATTCTCCAAAGGATTATAACAATCAGAATTCACACAACATGCCACTCACAGCATTCAGAGAGAATCCAGACTTTCTGGACCTACAGAGAACCAGTAAAATGAAAAAAGTTCTTAAAGGAACGTACAGAGGCCAACCTGAAAACAACAGAGAACACTGGAGTTTTCAGATACTGACTCCTCATGAGAAAGAAAACACTCTCAAAAGTAATGGAAAGGTGGAGAAACCCACAGTATTCTGTCCTATGACAGGACCCTTCATGAATTTGCAAACAAAGACATTCTCAGGAGAAAGTAGAGGAGCAGTTTCCAGGATATCTGCCTTGATGGCCTGGGCAGGGAATTCTTCAGGCAGAGGAAGGGGACCAGAAAGAAAGGTTGATCCCAGAAGTGTGCATGTTACAAGACTGAGAGAGACTGACTCCCCCAGGACATGCAAACCATATGACCCATTTTCTGCATACAGGACCCCTCTACAAATTGATCAATATGTACACAATTTAAGGTCACTTTCAGATAAATCCTGCATTATTAGAGTTCTCTTCTTTTGATAAAAGTAAGAGGTGAATGGTTGGAGAATTTGAAAATATACATATTTTCATATATATCTGGAAAATAAATACATGTGGTATATATCTCCAGAGACTGTGTGTAATGCACCTGTGTCAATTTCATTGAGATATAAGATTTAAAATCAGGGACATAAAGGATTAAAATATGTATGAAAAGGAAAAGTTAAAATTTGTCTAGTGAGGCTTCCCCTGGTTTCCTTTCTTCTTGGACTTTTTCACCTTCTGCCAGGTGAGGCCCATGTAACTCATTGCCCATTTAACTCAGGTATCTTCATGTCACCTTCATGCTTTAGTACTGGGAAATGATCACAAGTGTGCTTAACACTAAGTTGTACCCCAAATCCTTTTTTTAGTGACAATTATTTGTTCTTATGGCAGTAGAATGTATTTTAATATATTATACATATGTGGAGAAAGATTTCTCATTCTACTGATGATGTAGAATAATATCAATCTTGTAATCATGTAAACACATAGGACATCAATTTTTTTTTTTTTTTGTGGTGCTGGGGATTGAGCCCAGGACCTTGTGCTTGCAAGGCAAGAACTCTACCAACTGAGCTATATCCCCAGCCCAGGACAAAAATTCTTTTTCAAATTTTGAGACTGTCTCACTGTGTTGCTGAGGCAGGCATTGAGCTTGCAATCCTCTAGTCTGAGCCTTCTGAATCACTGGGATTACAGGTATGGCCACCATGCCCAGCTTCAGGATCTTCATTTTGAGAGAGACTTTAGTGACTTTAAATTTCATAACTACAGTTCTCTTTCTGCATGTAAAGTGTGCCATTCTATAGCCTCCTGTACCCATTTGTTTCTGATGGGAAATGGGCTTTATTTTGGTTCTTCTTCTTCCTCCTTTGGAATGCCTTTTACTTCTTTATAAAAAGTAATCTGTGAAGAACACAACATAAAATTTTCCATTATAACCACCCACCTATATTAATCTGGTGCCTGGGACAGTTGGAATACACAGATCTCAGGAGGCCTGTGAAGCCTGGGGATGGACATTGAATTCCCAAACATCAGGGCTCATGTTGACACAAAGCAGAACTGGTTTGCTCACCTGCCTGTCTTCCTTCTAGCTCTCTGGTGGCTACTTCTCCATGTGAGATCCAGAGATTTGAGGAGCTTCCATGAGGCGCTTGTCCCCATTTGTTGGTCTGAGATACCATGGCCCTCTAGAAACAGCTGTCCCCTTGGTATGCATCATTTGATCTCCTCAAATGCATCAAGAACCCTGAGGCCTCAAACTGAGAGTTGCTACTGTGAATATTGACTCTTTCTCCAAAATAAAATACTATAAAGAATCCTAACAGAAAGGATGAAAAATCAGAATCTAACCCTCCAATTCCCCAGAACACCACACAGAAAAAACTCTTGTGAAGCAGGAGATATCATGCTGGAGCCAGGTGAACCTTATCAATAGAGACCCAGTCGGTGCTGCCCAGTAGAGGGCACTGGAGTCTCTGGAGTCTGACACAGCCCTGCCTCTTTGTTCCTCTTTACCACTTGACTTACTTTAAAAAATAATGATCAATCCATTTTCTAGCCTGAATAGAGTACCCAAATAGGAAACTTTGCTACAGATTTTTCTATTTTACAGAGAGGTATTTCTGGCTCTGTATGACTCTCAATAAATAGACTGTAACATATGGTATAAAATAGATCTGTGGCAGTTATCTCCACCTAGCTTACCAAACCCTAGCCCATGAGCTGATTCATGTGAACAATTAGAGGAGGCAGAGTTTGCTAACTGATCTCTGACACCATCCCAGGCTGCTTTCATCCTCTCAGTATTTGCATTCCAATGTGTGTCCTCTATGGGGCCTGACACAGAGGAAGCAAGCAGTGTGAGGGGCCTGTCTATTACTGCTGGGTGCAGGAATGACTGACCCAGAGTGAGGCAGTGTGAGGAGCATAGTACCACCTGCTGAGTATAGGGAATAGTGATCCAGAGTGAGGAAGCAGCAATGTATGGGGCTTGTGTACACCTGCTGGGATGCAGGGAAGAATGACCCACAGTGAGAAGCAGGCAGTGAGAGGGGCTTAGGCAAACTGGCTAGGGTGCAGGGAAGATGGACAATTCTGAGCAAGCAGACAGTGTGAGGGGCATGGTGAAAATTACTGTCATGCAGAGATGATGGATACGCAGTGAACAGGCATGCATTATGAGCATTGTGCAGGCACCTGCTGGGATGCATGGAAGACTGACCCACAGTGATCTAGCAGGCATTGTGTGGGGCTTGCACACAACTTCTGTGGTGCAGGGAAGACTGACCCAGCTGAGCCAATTCACATAGGTTGGTGACAACTGAGGCAAACTGTGGTTGAGTGTCCACATAGTAGTTCAGCAGAAACATCCAGTGTGAAATTTTTTTATTTTTAATATTTTTTTTAGTCATAGACACACACAATACCTTTATTTACTTATTTATTTTTATGTGATACTGAGGATCAAACCCACTGCATCATACATACTAGGCAAGTGCTCAGCAACTGAGCCACAATCCCAGTCTATATCCTGCATGTTTATAGTCATGGGTTTGTAATTCTATCCCAGGTTGAGAGAAGGTCACAGCTGGGAAATGCAGATTCCAGGTAGACTTCAGAGCTTCCGATCTTCAGCTAACTTTTTCTACCCCAGTAGTCCATTGGGCTCCCACAACCCCAGTTTTCTTCCTTGCCTAGCACTGCCCTTCCCTTTTTCTCCTTCAGGAGTGATAACTTCTCTCAAGAGGCAAGGAACTTGTTCCTTGTAAGAAGCGACATCACCACTCAGAAGTTTGTCCAGGGTTATGCTCCCAATGTTTGCAGGCTCCATGGTCAAGCCCAAGGCCTCTGTATCCCATCTAAACTACACTGGCACAGCACAGGTTTTGGACATTGCAGCTGCAGCTTCTCCCAGCACCTGGCCTCCAAGAGCCACAACAGAGGCAGCCCCACAGACTTCGAGACAGATAGTGATGATCTATACATCTTCATGGCACACAGAAAAACACCACTCTCAGTCTTCCAGATTCCCAAAACATCTATTATAGATAAAAACCAAAGCACTGTGGTGGCAGCAGCTCCAGGGAACAAAGCCATGGCTACCCCATACCATCCCCACAAACTAAGTCATGTAGAAACACCTCCACAAATGTACACTTCACAAGACCCTGTGGTGAGGAAGAAGGGTACATCAGTATCTTTTTCTGTCACTATGACCTGGTGCAGAGACTTCTCTGCAGTGGACAGCAGCCACCATCACCAAGGTCACTGTTAACCCCACCTAAGGCCAGGGGAGAGGGAGGTAGCATAGAACTCTCAGTTTGCTGGCCTTCATCACCCAGGCCCAAGGGAGACTTTGAATGCCCTGTGGTCACAGATATATGTGTAGGCCAGCTGGCTCCTGGAGAAGTCCTTGCTCACTAAGGGATTTGAACCTTCCTGGTTAATGACAGTACAGTGTGTCAGAAGCTTCAATGTGCCTCAAATCCTAGCATTTTATTTGGTATAAATCAAACCAATGAAGTCAAAGGAAATCTACCTCAGTCCAAATTGCAGGCAAACAAGGGGGTAATAAAAGACTGGTAAAATAATAAGAATTTAAGGTTATTTTCTAAGGCACAGTTGCATGTTTGTGGTTGAAGTCTGAAATTCCATTTGAGGTCCTTCCTTCCACTGTCACTGGTTATCTCTGAGTGCACTCCAGCTCTGTGGACACCTCTTCTGCTTGATGCAGGAACATTTTCTATCTCTCATTGGGACTCTACCCCAGAACCTCCACAGCCTTTTTTATCCATCTGGCTACTCAGGGAATTTGGACATGACATAGCTTTGTCTCTCTTTTATGTGATGCCTGAGGTTAGGAGAATAACTCAGCATGCTCAGAGGCAGAGATGACTCAGACCAGGGTCTTGGCATCTGGTTTAGGGTTCTCTGCTCATCTCCCTGGCCTGGAACTAAGATGTAGACATTTGTAAACATGCTCCTGCCCTCCAGATCTCCCCTCCAGGTGGGAAGATAAATCCCACATATATAATCTAGTGCCAGCATTTTCATTGTGGCTTGTGGGGGCGGCAAAGTCATCAAGTTGTCATTGCCCACTGTGCTGGACATGCTGGGTGAACAGGACAGTAGGGTGAAAGGTGAGGTGAAAGAGATACGGTAGAAGTCTTGATGTCACCTAGGGCAATGCCTGTGCCTTGGGGGGATTTCCAAGCTCCCTGTGCTGGAGAAGATGTGTCGGAAGGAACCCTGTGCTGGAGGATCAAGGCTTGTGTCCTCTGGAGGACTAGTAAGAACCAGAGTGACTGTGGAGGGAATGAGGAATGTTCAAGAAGGACCAGCTTGGGCCATGTGGGTCTGACTTCCTCTGTTACAGCTTTCTTCCCTGCAACCTGCAAGCATTCCCTGAGGGGCACAGAGAGTGCAGGTTTCTCCACTGAGTGCAGGAGCCTTGGAGACAGCTTTCACCAAGTGAGTGGGTTTTGACTGGCTCTGAACACACTTTGGACAGGTTTAAAACCACACCCCAGAGCTATCAGCACATCCCCAGTGATGGTAACTACCTCAATATATAATGCCTGGGCTCTTATATCAGTTTACAGACTTGTTTCAATGCACAGCCCCTAGTCTGAAAGAGGTGAATATGTTGAAGTAGACTGGGCCACAAGCTCCCTGACTCAGCTGGTGGACAGAGCAGTTAAGGCTGACTGGTGGTCTTCCCTCCAGCAGACTCACCCACAGATTCTAAACTAGAACAAGAATAGTGAAGCAGGGGCTGGATCATGTAGGAGAGGATGGGCACTCAAATGCAAAAGAGCACAAGTCTGTATGGAAGGCTCTGATGGCTACCAAGGTATCAGCAATCATACTGGTGGACTGAGAACTGTGAAATGCAGCTGAGAAACATCTCAGATGTGTGTCTGGCTATGGGATCAGAACTGAGCAGACAGCTGAGCTGTTCACCTTCACTGCAGATTTTGACCTGCATTGAAATCTTCTGAGCATGCTCCATGAACCTAGGCCAACATGATACTTTCCCTAATGAGCTGTGAGAGGCTGATCTGGCATGGTGATGCTAGAGGCTCATCCAGCACATGCAGTCAGGGCTATCCCTGCCCATTAGGCCTCTCAAGTGGTTGGACCCAATCAGCAGGAGCATTTTACACCAGACTTGACTCATATGATGTTCAATCCCAAGAAAGCTGGACAAGGCCAGCCTACTACTTCTCTTCCCATTCCTGCTTTGCCTTCTTCTCTGGTCTCTCCTGGCTCCATAGTCACAGTGTGACCAACACATTTTTGCTAACTTGACTTGAATATATTTTTTCACTCCCATCTTACTTCTTGTGGTCAGTGATGGTTATTTCATTCATTGTCATCTTTAGGCAGCAGAAAGTGATGTGGGTCATCTGGATGAAGCTGGTTCTGAAAATGAGTACATGCCCATGAGCACACTTCCCTCAATCCTGCTGACCATGGAGAGAGCAGGTGGGAATGTGAAGAATATCCATAACCCCAGGAGTCCAGGGAGCCCTCACTTTGTCCCTCTTAGCTGCTCACCAGCAGCTCTTCTTTAACACAAAGACCTTATCAGAGGAAGTAAGATCCAGCCACCCATTGTCAATCATAGCCTGAAGCCAGGCCAGAAAGTTAAGTACACTCTTTCCCTGTACCATCTCTTGACAGTATCCAGGCTGTATTTGCTTTATCAGGTATCAAATGGTTCCTGTCTTGGGGTTAAGTCATTGGGTAAATCATTGAAGCGCAGTCTTGTTTCTTATCTGTGAAATAGGAAAGTTCCTTCCCCTAGGTTTGTGGAAGGAGAGCCCCAGGGCCAGAACTGTGACACTGTAGGTGTTCACTGCAGTCAGATTTGGCCCTTATATGGACCTGGGGGAAGGGTTCTGAGAACCAGGTTTGCACTTTCCAGCATTATAGGACAAGGCCTGTGACAGTGCTACAGTGTAGAAACAGAAGGAGTAACACCAGAAGAAAGAGCCTTGAGTTTGGCTAACTTGACTTAGTCCTCAGGTTTGGAACTCATGATGCAGGGCCTGTGGAGCCATGTCCCTCCAGAATAGGCTACCTAACCTGCACAGGATGAGTGGAGAGTGGTACCAGTGACCACTGCAGTTGAAGCCTCTTGATGTATATTGTAAAATTATAAACCTGGGTAGAATAACCTGTGGTTAGACAGTGTGTCTCATTTCAGATCCTAGACATATGGTTACCATAGATAAAGTAGGAGTATCATATATTCCTACTTTATCATATGAATCTATATGAATCTATATCATATATTCATACTATATCATATGAATAAAATTTGAGGCTGTGTCTCAGGTTTTCTCTCTGAAGTTAGAGTGGTCATGAAGGCCTCCATGTACATGCTGTGTGTCTGCACTTGTGTGCTGTTGCTGTGTCTGGTTACTGAGTTCCTGCTCCTATTCCAGCAAAGCCAGCAGTCCTGGATTTTTGTGGCAGCATCCTTGGCAAGACTTCCTCCCAGTTTCCTAGGCCCATGTGAGCATCCATATTTGGAGGGTAGTGGGGAGACAGAGATGACTGGGCTGTTTCTGACCTGAGGGTCAGGAAGGTTACACATGAACAACTGTTGTTGCTGTTGGCCCATAGGCCTCCTGAGACTGGGTACACTGGTGTGTGAAGGGGGACAGTTGCATCCTGGATCAGATCTTCCTCTGGGGATGGATTGAAGCTCAGGTCAGTGGAAGGTCAGAGCATGCTGCTGAAACGACTCCTCATTCTTCCACAGAAGCTTCACTGAGGTCTCTAGATCCTCTCAGGACTTGTGCTTCACCCCAATGCAGAACACCATAAGCCTGTACCTGGGACACAGTGAGGGAATGCTTGTCCTTCCTGTGAGCTCCCTTGGGCCCACTCCCAGATCCCTGTGACTCTGCTCCCTTGCCTTTGCACAGGCTTCCCACCTCCCTTGGGATATAGTCTGGCTGCAAGTCCTTCCTGAGCACAGAACACCCTCATTCTCTGTGGGAAAAGCATGCTTCCCAGGGAAATCTCAAAGACTCCTGACTGTGGTGCATGTGGCAGGATCACTGCATTCACAGGGTGGTGTTGGAAGCAGGGAGGCAGAGGGAGCAGTCCATAGTCGACAATGGGAATGGGTTGAGCATGAGTGCTCCCTGAAATGCTGGCTTACAAGGCACAGCTACCCCATACCAGGTCATGGAATAAAGTTTCCAGCTGGGTCATTGCATGGGACTCCAGGAGAATCCTACATACAGTATAGGGGGTTCTGGAGGCATCAAGGCTGCTGCAGTTTGAACACCCACTCCAGGCCACTGGTGGGAGTGTCCAGGGAGCCAAATTAGAGCAGCCACATAAACCCTACAGACCACGCCCAGAAACAACATGCTGCTTTCCTGTCTTGAAGACAGCAGGTGAGAAGTAGTACTGGGGCCATGGCTGCTCAGCTGTGCCACCATGGACAAGTCATGGCAGCTCTCTGAATCAGACGCTCCATGTTCTGACCAATACTAGCAGCAGCATGGTGTGCTGCACATGCACACTGAAGGGCTGGTGGATGGACAATGCTTGTACCACTGTGTTCACTGACTGCATTTCCTCCTTGCAGAGCCTGGGGAAAGCAGCTCCTGCTCCCTGTTGCACCAGGAGCCCAGCCCCTGAGAAGAGCCCTGACAATGTGGAGTATGTGGACCTGGACGACCAGCAGAGCAACCCCAGTGCCCACCACAATGTGCCTGGGGATCAGGGCTTCAAGAGAGGCAGCCTCCAGTTTCTCTACCTGCATCAAAGCTTTGGAAAATTCATCCTGCTTTGGATGGGGTCCCCTTGAGGACACAGTGTCCCTCCCTCCACACAGCCTCACAGATGAATGCTGAAGCCTAGGTAGCTCAGGGTATGGAACCAGTGACAGTTGAATCTCAAGGTTCCTGCCTTCTTGTCTGAGTTATTGTCTGAGGAGCACTCACGGTGGCGTATATTTTTGGTTACAGCACCTAGAGAAGAGACCAGCTAGTCAGTACAGGAGGATGGAACTCTCTCTTTCAAAGTTGAGGGCTCTCCATGGAGCACACAAAATGTCCTGTGGTCCACACCTCATGTGTTCTCTCTGAAGATGAGTTCAGGAGGGATGGGCTTGGGCTCATTTCCACAGCTAGGGAGTGCATACAAACCCTGCACCCTGAGCCTCATCCGGAACTTGTGGGTAGAGGTCGCATGGGATCTTCCAAACAGTCATGTAAGGGCCTGGGTTGCTTCAGGGGACTTAAAGGGTCTGTCGCCTCAAAGGTAGGGACAGTGTGCTTGGAGTCAAATTGAAGGCCATGCTCAGAAGAAGAGAATCTGAGTCCAGGACCACCCTGCTCATCCCCTCCCTAACTGTGTAGTTACTCAGACTCTCCTCAGACATCCAGCTCATCTGTTTCCTCTGAAGAGGACAATAACATTATGGTGGACTGAGGGGACCCAGGCCCTGAAGTGCACCACTCGGGAGTGGACAACCATGGGACAGTACCCAACCTCTGTCTAGGGCAGCAAACCATGACACAGTCCCAGTGCCACTCCTCCCACCTGCGCCTTTATCCTTCACCTATCTCCTGACCACTTATCCGCAACTTCAGGGACTAGTACCTTTGCCTGGGAGGTGAGGGCTGACCCAGGTGCTTCCTTTGTTCCCCAGTACCCCTGTGACCCAGTGCTTCCTTGGCCACTTAAGATGCATGTGATTTCTATCAGCAAAGCAACACCTCTACCACCCTAGTGAGATATGTTTGTCAAAGCATACCCCCCCAGTTCCCAAAACTCCAGACTTGAATATTGAGAAAGGATAAGTCTCTCAGTCTTTTCTGTCAAACCAGAGAATCTCCATGTAAACTCCTCACTTCCTGACTGCCCTTTTTCTACAATGGCTGCCTTTCTACACCTGTACTTCCTCAGCCTTCTCTTCCTCAGTATCTCTTCACACCACAGATTGTGCTGTCACCATGAGCAGTGGGCTGCAAGCAAGCTCCACTTATGTCAGAGATAAATAGACCAGCAGACAGCCTTCTCGGTGTGCTTGATTTCATTCTTGGTTTCTGGGTGCCCTTATGCATATAGAATAAATTTAAATTTCTTTCCCTGCTGACAGAACTAATAAGTCTTTGAGTGCCTTTTTCTTTTTTCACCTCCTGTGGTGCCCAGGTTCCTGAAAACTTCCAATTCTGGTCCTGGATTCACACCCAAGGCTCACACATGCAGCCAGAGGCGTGCATGATGTAGGGGATTTAGGTTCTCTTCAACACTGGGGAGTTCTGGTGTGACCTCCAAGGCAGGATTGACACACTTGAGAAGGGATACTTGGTACTGCCTCCTGTATTTGGCAAACCAGTTGTACCTCTGCTCAGTGGTCAAATTCATCTCTGAAGTCAAACCAACCTGCTGCACAACTGCAAATACTAGCCCTGGGTTACAGGTGTGTACACAGCTGGCTGGGTCAACTTGTGTCCATCAAGAAAGGGTATAAACCCTGGTAAGTTCTCCAAGGATAGCATAGCATACAGTATGCTGTGGTGTACTGGAGAGTGGACTGTGTGGGGAGCATGTGTTGGGGAGGCAGAGCAGGGTCCCTGTAGACAGGACACATTGGCCTTATCTGCTGAGCTCACCCTATCCCCAGCCATATATGGGCCCTTTCCCTGATCTGACACTGCACCCAGTCAGCTAAACTCTAGAGTACCATTACCTGGCCAGGAACATCCTGAGATCCTGGAAAAGAAGGCTCTACATATAGTCCTGGTCAGGGCCATTACCTTTCTTGGAATGGCCCTTGTCTTGGGTTTCAAAGACCTCCATCTCAGCTCTGGGAGCCTCTGCAGATTAGACAAGTGACAAAGGAACAAATCCCATGTAAGAAAACTGAACACATGGAGGGAAGAGTTCAAGATGTGACACCAGTTGCTGAGGAACAGACCATTGGAGGGTTCTGGGGGTCATCTGATGGCAGCATAAGGTACCAGGAGAGGAAAGGTGGGTGTGCCATCTGGTGGGAGTATGATTACCTGGGTAGAGGGGAAGCCACCTGGCAGGAAAAGAGGTACAGGAAGGAGTTTGGGGGTACCCCTCAGGATGGGTCATCCAATGTGGAAGGAAAAAACAGGGTGGAGGTGAGGAGAGACTGTAGTTAGGGACAGCTACTTGGTGGAGAAGTCTGTTGATTAGGGGACCTGGCTGGCCTGTGGGGGGATTTCCCTGCACTTGGGGAATTTCTGGGATGATATACAAACTTTCATGGATGCTGGGTATGTCACCTGCTGTGGGCTGTTGTCCTTACTTGCTGGGCCTTGCTGGTTTGGGTGTTCATACCTGAGGAAAATTCCTGTACCCCTTGACACAACTCTCTGGGAAAATTCTAGTTCTAGGGTCCTTCAGGGCAGAGAGAGAAGGATGGTAGGTTCCTGGATGAGGACAGTGAGGAGGGAGGTTACAGAACAGAAAACTCCACATGCTCCGTACTCAGGACCCAGCTCTCTGAGGAAGATGACAATCGTCTCCCTGACCCCCCATCCATTGTCCTCTTCCTAGGGGACACCTCACCTGTGGACAGCCTCTCCAACAAGAATGGACACAAAGCATTACAATGAGTCTGAGGAGGCCCCATGGGCTATGCTCTGGGTAGGATCTCTAACTACCTACCTCCTCTGAGGGCACCCCTCCTGCACTGCTCAGCACAGGCCTCGTTGCGGACTAACCCCCACCCCACATGCACTTCCTATTCAATGTTCTGTCTACCCTTGTCCTGGTCTTGGCCTCCGAAGCAGAAGTCCTCTCTATCCCATGCTTCCCCTTGCTGACAGGCATGGCCCCTGGGCCCTTGCCTCTCCTCTCAACTCCAGCACCTCCCACCAGAAATCCTCACCTCTGGTGACTGGTTTCTCATTTCAGTGGAGAGGCACATGCTGTCTCACCATAATCCCCAAATTTGGGAGCTCTCATCAAGCCCAGGTCTGTAGGACACAGTGGTCCCCACCACACTGCCTTCCTGAGACATACTTGCTGCTCACTTCTGTCTCCACAGGATCAGGCCTGTGAGCTTCTGTACACTGCAACCTGTCCCACCTTCCCTTCCCTTCCCACTGCTGCCCTGGGAGACTTGCTCCTGTTGAAGCAGGATCACTCCCCGTTGGTGACAGCTCACCCATGTTGTCTTCTCATCAATTCCAAAGTCACCTCCCAGCCTTCTGTTTCTCTACCTTGTGGATTCCTGAACACTTCTCACATCTCACTGCTGCTCTAAATGCTCTGGGCTTCAAAGACACAGAGTTCCTCCCTCTGATCCAGGAGCAGCACAGATGCTGGCTCAGATGCTCTTCCTTGCACTCTGAGAGTCTTCAGTACCACTCACTAGATGACCAAGGGGCACAGAGCTGGAACTTCTGACACTGCACAAGGGGTGTCAAGATTGGTGGCTGTAACTCTGCTGTGATTGACCCTTCATGTAAGTGAAATGTGGCACACATAAGAGCCAACTGACTCTGGTATACACAACATCCAGATGCTGCTCACTGCTCACACACCCCAATAACCCACCCACAGTTCTGACTGCCCTGCAGCCCTGTGCACCCTGGAGAAGAAAGCAGCATGCTGCTGGGTGTTCACTCTTTGCATGGTACACTGGCATGCCACATCAACCAGTCTGCAAAACCTCCACATCTGCCCATGACCTTCCTTCTCTCCTGCCAACTAGAGTCCTGGGACATATCTTGATGCTGGAACCCCTCCACACCACTCCTCAGGTACAGCAGCACAGTGAGAACAGAGCCTAGATTCTCCAGCCCTCTGCACACATTCTCCCACTGTCACTCATCCTCCTGGGGGACCCTGATGGAGGGTGAGTAAAAGCAAACACTGCCTGTTTCTCCACATTTCAGGATGGTCACACTCTGCTCCTCCAGATGGTTTCCATGTGTTCCAGGGCACCAAGTACCCCTTAACTTCTGGCCTATGACTTTACCCTTCTGCCCGGGCACTTGCTCATGCGATCAACTGCCCTGTCTGTTTCAGGACTCTTCCAAGGCTTGGATAGACCCGCTCTACTCACCCTTCTAAACAGCTCCTTGTCCCACAACAAAGACCCGACCTGTCTTGATCCTTTCTTGAAGGTGTTCCTGCATAACCTCTCTACCACTTACTATCCACCAGGGAAGAAGAGCTTTCCACAACCAGCACCTCCAAGCACCACAGGCAAAAGACAAAACAACCCTCACAAACATGCTGAGAAGGCCACTTGTGCTGGTGCTCAGGTCACTGACTGCTGAGCCATGCCCTGGAAGGCTGTGAACATCTAGAGGACCTACTGGTATGTCAGACCTGAGCCCATGAACTGTTCAACTCCTGAGGACCTGTCACCTGCTTTCACTAGTTGGTGGGTGGCACACAAGTAAGCCTCTCTGGTCCCAAACCTCTCTGGCATCCATGTGTTCTTCCTGCAGGGATGAAGCCCTGAGACTCAGCAATCTTGGACTGAGTCATGCAGTGCAACTCTCAGCTATGGTGACCCTGGGATGAAAAACAGTCTTTGCTCTCTGTGACTGACTAGAAACTTGTGCACATCTCTCATGTGGACGCTAAGCAGCTGACTACACTTTTCTGTGCCTCATGCATGCATGGTGATGAAGGTATTGAACACTCATTAGAGTTAATTTATGACTGATGACATTGACAAATTATTTGGCACCTATCCTGTGCAAGATGCCCTTATGATGACATCACACACTACTTATTCTAGCCCTTGCCACACTTTCATCCTATGGTCTGAGAGGCCCCCTGGTGCTTGTATGTGGGACACAGGCCCAGTAGACACAACTTGCCCCACATGTCCACTGTCCCTGTTCACAAGCTGTATCATTCTACCAAGCACAGGATGCAGATGGGAGGAGATGGTCATGGTGCCCACTGCTGGCATGGACTCAATCACCCAGCCCTGAAGAGACAGAATGAGTGCAGGTTGGAGCCTGGCTCACAGACAGCAAGAATGTCTGACGCCATACTGCTGGTAGTGTTGTGATGGTGGCCTCCTGCACCCAACACCAGCCCTTCTGGGGCCTTGGTGGTACATCAAATCCTTCAACACACTGGATGAACCAGCACAGCCACATGCCTGCAGTATCTCTTCTTTCAGCGGAAGCGCCGCTGGATGATCAGCAATGTCATACCCAGCCCCTTCACAGTCATGAGGTAGTGGATACTGTGCCATATTCTTGCTTCTTCCTGGTACCTGAGACCTCTGGAAGAAGAACATGCTGAGGACTGCTGGTCCCGACGAACACTATCTGCGACCCTGACAAACCAACCTTGGGGAAGGCAATGATGTCTGTGGTGAGGGAAGAGGTCTGGTTTTGAACCAAATGATCACCAAATCCACAGTGTTTCGAATCAGGGCAGGGGCTACAATGCCCACCAGGCTCCCAGGAATGTTCCATGATCTCTCAATCATTCAATTGCAAGTCGTTCCACTCTGAAAATTGCCTCACTTGGTTTCCAATGCTCCTGTGCCACGAGAGTAAAATACAGGAGAGTGACTCTATTCAAAGTGGAAGGGGTAGGCTTTGGGCATGAGTGTGAAGGGAGCAAAGTTTCCAGGCTCCATTAGAAGGCACTTTCTCCCCAGAGGCTTTCTCTGGGCCTTGGACCACCTGGATGTTGAGGAGTGGCTTCAGTGACCTCGTGCCTGCACCACAGTCAGCGCATGAGGTCACAGAGGGGCGGCATGACAGTATGGTGGCATCATGGTTCCCATGGCAACCAGAGACGCTTCTGGCCCTGGTTGCTTCAGACCAAGATACAAAACAAGCTCTGGCTCTGCGGGGACAGTAAGAGGAAGACAAAGGGAGCGAGGGCCAGGGGCCTGATGTTTCAAGAAATGGGATCCTAACCTCTTGGCCCAGTTGAAGAGGCTTGAGCTATGGCGTGTGCGGGTTGCAACCCAGCGGGCTGTGGATCGCTCCTGGTCCCAGCAGGACAAGGGGACCTACTGAAGCCTGACCCCTTGCACTACCATCCAGGTCTGCTAGGTGGCGCTGTGCTCGTCTGGCCACACTGGATATCATGACAGCCTGGTCACCTAGCTCCTGCTGTTGGCAGTGAGCCCTCATGAGGTCTAGGGGGCCAGGCAGGAATGGAGGGCTGCGTGAGGGCATGTGGGTCATCAAGCTTAGCACCGGCCCCAGCTGGCATTGTCCTCTGAAACCAATCCACCAGGTCTGGGCACACCCATGATTCTGCCAAGTCAGGGAACTGTCCTAGGGCCCTAGCAGCCACACGGCATGATGGTTGCTATCAGCTCAGGGTTGGGGAGCATGCAGTGCAGCTCCCTGGCTCAGATGCTCCTTGAACTGGGAAACATCACACCCAGTCTGGTCGGTTGCCCCTCCTTTCCCAGTAAGATATAACATGAGACAGCTGTAACCTGGGATGTTGGACTTCTAAGTGGAGGTGGGTCGCTGCTGGGATGGCTCATGAGGAGAGTCATGAGGGAGTCATTCACTCACCATGTTGGATGGAGAACTGGAAGGAGCTGTTAAGCAAGGAGAGTTGTTCTGTGCTCACTCCACCTGCCAGGGCCAACCACCTTGGCTGCTGCCTTACAACTGGGCTACACTCAGAAATTTTCCTGCTGTGATTTTTCCAGAGGGCTTTCAACACACCTTCAGATGCAGAAATATCTGGTCAATCTGTGTTCACCCAAGGGTTCATTCCTTTGACCAGACTAGTGCCTCTGTGGCACCAGGCCCTCTGGAAAATTGCTAAGAGTCCCATTACCAGCCCATGAGAGTTGCAGACCTCAAGCCAGTGGATTAAAAAAGAACCTGCTGTTGGCATGATGAACACATTTTCACTGGGCATAATACCAAATTTGAACATGCAGCGTGCTGACAGAGGAATGATTAGGAATATTCAAAGGTGAGTACTCAAAAAGGAAGAGTGAGGATATTTGGGGAGACATGAAAAGCAGAAGGGTGTGGGTGCTGTAAACCAACTGCAGTGAAGAGACACTAACAAAATGGTCACTGTTTAAGGTCTATGCCCAAATTCTAGAACATTTCTTCAGCTTCAACATACTGTACCAATACAGGAAGTAGTCAGTGCCAGATCATTCTGTAAGCAAATATCATTACTGACCCTGATTCCCCTTGCAAGGACATCAATGTCCTTGTGAATTCCTGGCTCTCTCCTGTAGCTTGCAAGGGACAGCTTATGATACATATGCTGATTTTCATTTTTTTTTGGCACAAGACCTATGAGGAAAGGCTTTCCTTGCACCACACCACCTACTGCCATGACGTTAAGTGTACACGACATCAGTTGTAATACAGAGCACTAAATCAGGGTTATCGCAATAGAGAATGCACCACAATATCAGAAATTTAATCAAAACCATCTCTGCTCAAATGTAAAAGCAAACACCCAAAATGGGTAAAATCCTGAATATCAAAACAGAACATGTGAAAGCACATCCAAATATGTGACAGGACTTTCTGAGAAAGAAGAGCCAGAGTCCAGAGCCCAGAGCCAGAGCTCAGAGCACAGAGCACAGAGAAAAGACCCTGACCCAGAGCTCAGAGACAGATCCCAGAGCCCAGACCAAAGCTGACAGCACAGAGGACAGACCCCAGCCCAGAGTACAGAGCCAGAGGACAGAGACCAGAGCACAGAGCACAGAGCCAGGGCACAGAGAACAGAGTATGGACTCCAGAGCCAGAGAACAGAACCAGAGTCCAGAGCATGGAACCAGAGAACATAGACAGAACAAAGAGTCCAGGGCCCACAGCCCAGAGTACAGAGCCACAGAGACCACAGACAAGAGCACAGAAAACAGAGTCCAGAGCACAGAGACCAGAGCACAGAGCACAGAGCCCAGACCACAGAGCCCATAGCACAGAACACAGAGCCCAGAGACTAGAACAGAGAGCCCAGAACACATGCCTAGAGCACAGACCAGAACCAGGAGTACAGAGGGCAGAGGGCAGAGCACAGGGCACAGGGACCAGAGCACAGAGCAAAGAGCCCAGAGCCCAGACCCAGAGTAGAGAGATGTAACACAGAGACCAGAGACTAGAACTCAGAGCACAGATCCAGAGTACAGACCAGAGCACAGATCAAAGAGCAAGAGCACAGAGCCAAAGCATGGAGCCCAGAGCCCAGAGCAGAGAGCACAGAACACAGAGCACAGTGCCAGAGCAGAGAAGAGAGAGTGCAGAGCACAGGGCACAGAGCACAGAGCCAGAGCATTGATCCAGAGCTGAGAGCGCAGACTGCAGAGCAAAGATCCCAGAGCCCAGAACAGAGAACTGAACCAGAGCCCAGAGCGCACTGTACAGAGCACAGAGCCAGATCACATAGTCAGAGCCCAGAGCACAGAGCCAGAGCAGAGGGACCACAGCACAGAGCACAGAGTGCAGAGCACAGAGAGTAGAGCACAATGACCACAGACCAGAGTACACAGCACAAAGCCCAGAGCACAGACCCAGAGTAGAGAGACAGAGAACAGAGCGCAGAACACAGTGCCCAGAGCACAGAGCACAGAGGCGAGAGCACAGAGCCAGAGCCCAGAGAACAGAGGACAGGATACTGAGCACAGAGCACAGAGACCCAAGCCAATTGCCCAGAGTTCAGAACTCAGAGCCAGAGCCAGAATAGAGAGAGAGCACAGAGCACAAAGCAAAATGACCAGAGTACAGAGTACAGAGCCAGAGCCCTGGACCAGAGCACAGTGCTCTGGCTCTCTGCTCTTGTCTCTGTGCTCTGCACTCTGGTTTGTGCTCAGTTCTCTGGTCTCTGTGCTCTTTACTCTGTGCTCTGTGCTCTGAAATCCATGTTCTGGGCTCTGGCTCTGGGCTCATGCTCTCTACTTTGTGCTCTGTGCTCTGTGCTCTCTGCTCTCTGCTCTGGCTATGTGCTCTGGGTTCTTTCTCTGGGCTCTGGCTCTGTGCTCCATGCTCTGTGCTCTGTAATCTGTGCTCTGTGCACTGGCTATGTTTTGCGCTCTGTGCTCTGTGCTCTGGACTCTGGCTCTAGGCTCTCACTCAATACTCAGGGTTTGGGCTCTGAACTCTATCTCTGTTCTCTGGGTCCTGGCAATGTGCTCTGTACACTGTGTTCTGCACTCCGCACTCTGGGCTCTGGCTTTGGGCTCTGTCTCTGTTTTCTGTGCTCTGTGCTGTGTGCTTTGGATGTTGGCTTTGTGTTCTGTCTCTGTA
The DNA here is from genome assembly GCF_902686445.1 of Sciurus carolinensis. Lineage (NCBI taxonomy): Eukaryota > Metazoa > Chordata > Mammalia > Rodentia > Sciuridae > Sciurus > Sciurus carolinensis. The sequence continues at coordinate 3,446,616 of NW_025920103.1, forward strand.
TTCTAAATCTGTGCTTTGTGATCTGTGCTCTGGGCTCTGTGCTCTGGGTTCTGGGATGTGGTGTCTGTGCTAGGGTCTCTGGTCTCTGTGCTCTATGCTCTGTGCTCTGGGTGCTGGGCACTGTGCTCTGTGCAATGGTCTCTGTGCTGTGGTATCTGAGCTCTGTGCTCTGGTCTCAGAGCAGGAGCCAGAGCCAGAGCCTTAGCACAGAGTGCAGAGCAAAAACACAGAGCACAGAGTCAGAACACAGCATACAGAGGACAGAGTCCACACCCAGAGTCAGAGACAGTGCCCAGAGCCAGAACCCAGAATACAGAGTGCAGAGACAGAGCAGAGAGCACAAAACCAGGACCCAGAGAACTGACACAGAGTTCAGAGTCCAGTCACAGAGTATTGAGACAGAGCCTAGAGCCAGATCCAAGAGCACACAGCCCAGTGCACAGAGCACAGAGTACAGAGCCAGAGCACAGAGCGCAGAGCACCAAGCACAGAGCCCAGAGCCGAGAGCACAGAGCAGAGTGCCAGAGCCCAGAAGACAGAGTGCAGAGCACAGAGCACAGAGAACAGAGCCAGAGCACTGATGAAGAACCCAGAGTGCAGAGTGCAGAGCACAGAGCACAGAGCACAGAGCACAAAGCAGAGAACTGATCCAGAGCCCAGAGCGCACAGTACAGAGCACAGAGCCAGATCACATAGCCAAAGCACAGAGCACAGAACCCAGATCACAGAGTGCAGAGCAGAGAGCACAGAGCACAGTGCAGAGAACTGATCCAGAGCGCAAATGGCAAAGTCCAGAGTACAAAGCCTGTTGATATAGTTAGATCACAGAGCAGAGATTTCAGAGCAGAGCACAGAGCACAAAACACACAGCACAGAGAATAGTGCAGGAAACCAGAGCCAGAGGCCAGAGTGCCGATTGCAGAGCATAGAGAACAGAGCACAGATCCAGGACCCAGAGAACAGGGACAGAGTTCAGACCCCAGAGACAGAGTATTGAGACAGAGCTTAGAGACAGAGCCCAGAGCACAGAGCACAGAGCCCAGAGCCCAGGGCCACAGAACCAGAGCACAGAGCCTAGAGCACAGAGAACAGAGTAGAGAGACAGAGAACAGAGCACAGAACACAGTGCCTAGAGCCCAGAGCAGAGAGCACAGTGTCCAGAGTTCAGAGCACAGAGGCAAGAGCACAGAGCCAGAGCCCAGAGAACAGAGTGCAAACACAGAGCACATAGCCCAGAGCACAGAGCACAATGACCAGAGAACACAGCATGGAGAATGGTCCCCAGAGCCCAGAACACAGAACATAAGCACAGAGCACAGAGACCAGAGCCCACTGCCCAGAGATCAGAGCTCAGAGACAGAGCCAGTGTACAGAGACAGAGCACAGAGCACAGAGTACAGAGCCCAGATTACAGAACACAGAGCACCAAGCCCACAGCCCAGAGCTCCAAGCCAGAGCCAGAGTACAGAGAGAGAGCACAGAGCACAGAGCATAATGACCAGAGTCCAGAGCACAGAGCCAGAGCCCAGGACCAGAGCACAGTGCTCTGGCTCTGTGCTCTCGGCTTTGTGCTCTGTACTCTCGTTTGTGCTCAGTTCTCTGGTCTCTGTGCTCTGTACTATGTGCTCTGGGCTCTGGCTCTGGGATCTGCACTCTGTGCTCTGGGCTCTGAGCTCTGGGCTCTGGCTCTGTGCAATGTCTCTGGCTCTGTGTCTGGGCTCAGTGCTCTGTGCACTGTGCTCTGGCTCTATGCTCTGTGCTGTGTGCTCTGCACTCTGCGCTCTGGGGTCCAGCTCTGCACTTTGTGCTCTGTGCTTTGTGCACTGTGCTCTGTGCTCTGGCTACGTGCTCAGGGCTCTGGCTCTGTGCTCTGTGCTCTGCACTCTGCACTCTGGGCTCTGGCTCTGGGCTCTGGCTCTGTGCTCTGTCTCTCTACTCTGGGCTCTGGCTCTGGGCTCTGACTCTGAGCAGTCTCAGAATCTGTGTCTGGGATCAATGCCATGTGCACTCTGCTCTGACTCTGTGCTCTCTGCCTGTACTCTGCACTCAATGCTCTGGGCTGTGGTTTTGGGCTCCTACACTGTGCTTGGTGCTCTGTTCTCTGTGCTCTGGCTGTGTGCTCTGGGCTCTGGCTTTAGGATCAGGATCTGTGCTCTGTGTTCTGTGCTCTGTGCTCTGTGCTCTGTGCTCTGTACTATGGTCTCTGGTCTCTGAGCTCTGTGCTCTGTGCCCTGTCTCTGGTCTCTGGTCCCTGGGCTCTGTGCTCTGTGCCCTGTCTCTGGTCTCTGGGCTCTGTGCTCTGGCATCTGTGCTGTGGTCTTGTGCTCTGTGTTCTGTGCACTGGGCTGTGTTCTATGGGCTCTGCACTCTGTACTCTGTGCTCTGTACTCTGCACTCTGGGCTCTGGCTCTGGGCTCTGTCTCTGGGCTCTGGCTCTGAGCACTGTCTCAGAATCTGTTTCTGGGCTCAGTGCCCATGCACTGTGCTCTGACTCTGTGCTCTGTGCCCTATGCTCTGCACTCTGGCTCTGGGCTCTGGTTCTGGGATCCTACATTGTGCTTTGTGTACTGTGCTTTGTGCTCTGGCTATGTGATCTGGGCTCTGGCTCTGGGCTCAGGATCTGTTCTCTGTGATCTGTGCTCTGTGCTCTGTCCTTTGGGCTCTGTACTATGGTCTCTGATCTCTGAGCTCTGTGCTTTGTGCTCTATCTCTGATCTCTGGTCTCTGGGATGTTTGCTGTGGTCTCTGTGCTCTGTGTTGTGTGCACTGGGCTGTGTTCTCTATGCTCTGTGCTCTGTGTTATGCGTTCTGGTCACTGTACTCTGTGCTCTGTCTCTGTACTTTGGCAATGGCTCTGTGCTCTGGTCTCTGGTCTCTGTGCGCCATGCTCTGTACTCTGGTCTCTGTGCTCTGTACTATGTCCCTATTCTCTGTGATCTGTGTTCTGGGCTGTGTACTCTGGGCTGTGGCTCTAAGCTCTATCTCAATACTCTGGGTCTGTGCTCTGAACTCTGTCCTGTTATCTCAGTCCTGGCAATGTGCTCTGTACTCTGTGTTCTGCACTCCACGCTGTGGGCTCTGGCTCTGGGCTTTGTCTCTGTTCTCCATGCTCTATGCTGTGAGCCTGGGATGTGGGCTCTGTGTTCGTCTCTGTACCCTAGATCTATGCTCTGGGATATGTGCTCTGGGCTCTGTGCTCTGGTCTGTGGGATGTGGCCTCTGTGCTAGGGTCTCTGCTCTCTGAGTTCTGTGCTCTGTGCTCTGTCTGTGAGGTCTAGTCTCTGGGCTCTGTGCTGTGGTCTTTCTGACCTGTGCTCTGGGCTCTGTGCTGTGGTCTCTGCCCTCAGTGCTCTGGGCTATGGGATCTGCACTCAGTGCGCTGGGCTCTGGTTCTGGGCTCTGGGCTCTGAGCTCATTGATACGTGCACTGTGCTTTGTGCTCTGCTATGGGTTCTGTGCTCTGGGCTCTGTAATCTCTGCTATGTGCTATGCACTCTGTGCTCTGGGCTCTGTAATCTCTGCTATGTGCTATGCACTCTGTGCTCTGGGCTCTATGTTCTGTGCTCTGGGCTCTGTGCTCTGTCTCTGTACTCTGGCCTGTACTCTGGGTCTGGGCTCTTGGCTCTGTGCTTGGTGTTCTGGTCTCTGTGTTCTGTGCTCTGTTCTCTATGCTCTGCAATCTGCTCTGTACTCTGTGCTCTGGGCTCTGGGCTCTGGGCTGTGTGCTCTGGGCCCTGGCTCTAGTCTATCTCTCAATACTCTGGGTTTGGGCTCTGACTCTGGCTCTGTTCTCTGGGTCCTGGCTCTGTGTCTGTGCTCTGTGCTCTGTACTCAGTGCTCTGGGTTCTGGCTCTGGGTTCCTGCTCTGTTTTCTGTGCTTTCTGCTCTGGTCTCTGGTCACTGTGCTCTTTCTCTGTGCTCTGCAATCTCTACTCTGTGCTCTGTGCTCTGGGCTCTGTATGTGGGCCCTGGCTCTAAATCTGGGTCTGCACTCTGTGCTCTCTACATTGTGTTCTGGCTCTGTGCTCTGTGCTTTTTGCTATGAACCCTGCACTCTGGGCTCTTGTTCTGGACTAATGCTCTGGGACCAGAGCACAGAGCACAGAGCACAGAGCACATGAACCACAGCACAGAGTCAAGAGCTCAGATTACATTGCCCAGAGCCCAGAACCCAGAGCGCAGATCACAGAGTACAGAGTCAGAGTCCAGAGCACAGAGTACAGAGCACAGATCACAGAGCCCAGAGAGCAGAGCAAGAGCACAGAGCACAGGGCACAAAGCACAAAACACAGTGACCTGATACCAGAGCAGAGAGCACAGTGCCCAGAGTCCAGAGCACACAGCCCAGAGAACAGAGCCATAGCACAGAGCACAGAGTGCACAGCAAAGAACTCAGTGAACAAATCAACAAGCCCAGAGCCCAGAGCACAGAGCCCAGAGCACAGAGACCACAGCACAGAGCTCAGGGCCTAGAGCCCAGAGCCCACAGACCTGAGCTCAGAGACAGAGCACAGAGCACAGAGCTCAGAGACCATAGACCATAGCACAGAGCACAGAGCACAAAGCATAGAGACCAGAGCACACAGCACAGAACTCAGAGCTAGAACTCAAAACCCAGCACACAGAGCACACAGCACAGAGCCCGGATCACAGTGTGCAGTGCCCAGAGCCCAGAGTAAGGAGCACAGAGCTCAGAACAGGAGCCCCGAGCACAGAGTGCAGATCACAGAGCCTAGAGCACAACAGAGTCAAGAGAACAGAGCCTAGAGCACAGAGGACAGAGCAGAGAGAGCACAGCACAGTACCCAGAGCACAGAGCACAGAGATCAGAGACAAGAGCATAGAGCCAGAGATCAGAGACAAGAGCATAGAGCCAGAGCACACAGCCAGAGGCCAAAGAACAGACCCAGAATAGAGAGACAGAACACAGAGCTCAGAGCCTAGAGTACCAATCAGAGAGCACAGAGACCAGAGCATACAGCAAAGTGCACAGTGCCCAGACCAACTGTAGAGAGACACAACACAGAGACCAGAGCTCAGAGCACAGAGCACAGAGATCACAGCACAGAGTCCAGGGCCCAGAACCCAGAGCCCAAAGCTTAGAGCTCAGAGACATCACAGAACTCAGTGACAACAGACCATAGCACAGAGCACAGAGCAGAGAGTGCAGAGCACAGAGTATAGAGCACAGAGCCAGAGCCCAGAACCAGAGCCCAGAGCACATAGACAGAGAACAGAGTGCAGAATGCACAGCAAAGAGCCCAGAGCGCATAGCCAGAGCACAGAGCACAGAGCACAAACACAGAGCACAAACCACAGAGCATGAGCCCAGAGCTAGAGCCCAGAGAGCAGAATGCAGAGCAATGAGCACACATAACTGAGCCAGAGCACAGTGCACAGAGTACAGAGTCCAGACCCAGAGTCAGAGATAGTGCCCAAATCGAGAGCCCAGAGCCTTGAGCCCAAAGCACAGAGCAGAGAGCCCAGAGCACAGAGCACAGAAAACAGAGCAAGAACCCACAGCCAGAGCCTAGATCACAGAGTGCAAAGCACAGAGCACAAAGCACAGAGCCAGGACCCAGAGAACAGAGACAGAGGTCAGAGCCCAGACCCAGAGAATTGAGAGAGAGCCTAGAGCCAGAGCCGTGAGCACACAGCACAGGGCACAGACGACAGAGCACAGAGCCAGAGCGCAAAGAACAGAGCACAGTGTGCAGAGCACAGAGACCAGAGCACAGAGCACAGAGCACAGAGCCCAGAGCCCAGACCCAGAGTACAGAGACAGAGAGCAGAGCACAGAGCACAGAATGAAGAGCATAGAGTAAGGACCCAGAGAACAGAGACAGTACAGAGCCCAGACCCAGAGTACTGAGACAGAGCCTACAGACAGAGCCTAGAGCATACAGTCCAGAGCACAGAGCACAGAGCACAGAGCCAGAGCACAGAGCGCAGAGCACAGAGCACAGGGCACAGAGCACAGAGTTCAGAACACAGAGCACAAAGCACAGAGTGCAGAGCATAGAGACCAGAGAACTGAGCAGAGAGCCAAGAGCCCAGACCCAGAGTACAGAGTCAGAGTTGAGAGACAGAGCACAGAGTACAGGGCACAGTGATCAGAGAGCAGAGCACATATCCCAGTGCCCAGAGCCTAGAGCCTAGAGCCCAGAGTGAAGAGCAAGAGCCCAGAGCAGAGAACACAGAGCACAGATCACAGAGCACAGAGCACAGAGTACATACACCAGAGCACAGAGGGCAGAGCTCAGAACTCAGAGGCTGGCCCTGGTCTCTGGCTCTGTGCTCTATCCTCTGGACTCTGGTCACTGTGCCCTGTGCTCTGTGCTCTGTCTCTGTACTCTGGTTCTGCCTATGAGCTCTGGGCTCTAGGTTCTGGGCTCTGTGTTCTGTCTCTGAACTCTGGGTCGCTACTCTGGGCTCTGGCTCTGTTCTCTGGTTTGTGACCTGTGCTCTCCTCTCGTGGTCTGTGCTCTGGACTCTGTGCTCTGTGCTTTGGTCTCCATGCTCTGGTGTCTTTGGTCTGTGTTCTGTTCTCTGTGTTCTGGGCTCTGGTCTCCCTGCTCTGGGATCTGGGTCCTTGCTCTGAGCACAGAGTTCTGACCTGGACTCTGGTCTCTGTGGTTAGTGTTCTGAGCTCTGACTCTAGGTTCTGGGCTCTGGGCTCTGGGCTCGCAGATTTGTGAACTGGGTTCTGTGCTGTGTGCTGTGTGCTCTGGCTATGAGCTCTGTTCTCTGTGCTCTACATTCTGTACTCTGGGCCATGTGCACTGTGCCCTGTGCTCTTGTCCTTGTCACCGTGCTCTTAGCTCTGGGTTCTGTGCTCTGTGCTCTGGGCTCTCACTCTTCATTCTGGGCTCTGGGCTCTGGGCACTGGGCTCTGTGCTCTGGTCCCTGGTTACTGTGCTCTGTGCTCTGTGCTCTATCTCTGTACTCTGGATCTGTACTCTGGGTTTGGGCTCTGCGCTCTGTGCTCTGTGCTCTGGTCTCTGTGCTCTGTGCTCCTTGCTCTGTGCTCTGGGCACTGCACCCTGTGTTTGGGCTCTGTGTTTTGTGCTCTGTGCTTTATGCTCTGTGCTCAGTGCTCTGGCTATGTGCTCTGGATTCTCCCTCTGGGCTCTGGCTCTGTGCTCTCACCCTGTGATGTGTGCTCTGGCCCTGGGCTCTGGCTCTCTACTTTGTGTTCTGTAGTCTGCACTCTGTGCTCTGTGCTCTGTGCTATGTTCTCTGGTCTCAGAGATCTGTGCTCTATGTTTTGGTCTCTGTGCTGTGGTCTCTGTGCTCTGTGCTCTGTGCACTGGGCTGTGTGCTCTGTGCTCTGTGCTCTTTTCTCTGTGCTCTGGGCACTGCACCCTGTGCTCTAGGCTCTGTACTTTGTGCTCTGGTTTCTGTGCACTTTATTCTATGCTCTGTACTCTATATTCTGGGTGCTTGGCTCTGGCTCTGTGCTCTGCAATCTGTGCTCTCTGCTTTGCTCTGGGCTCTGGCTCTGGGCACTGTCTCTGAATCTGGGTCTGAGCTCAGTGCTCTGTGCACTGTGCTCCGTCTCTGTGCTATGTGCTCTGTACACTGTGCTCTGGGCTCTAACTCTGGGCTCCTGCTCCGAGCTTTGTGCTCTGTACTCTGTGCTTTGTGCTCTGTGCTCTGTGCTTTGTGCTCTGTGCTCTGTGCATTGGTATGTGCTCTCGGCTCTGCTTCTGGGCTCTGTCTCTGTGCTCTGTGCTCAGCACACTGCACTCTGGGCTCTGACTCTGGGTTCCTGCTCTGTGCTTTGTGCTCTGTACTCTGTGCTTTGTGCTCTGTGCATTGGTATGTGCTCTCAGATCAGCCTCTGGGCTCTGGCTCTGCGCTCTGTGCTCTTTGCTAAGTGCTCTGTGCTATAGTCTCTGGTCTCTGAGCTCTGTGCTCTGGCTCTGTGCTCTGGGCTCATGGCTCGGGGCTTGGGCTCTGGGCACTGTCTCTGTGCTCTGGCTGTGTACTCGGGGCTCTGTGCTCTAGGCTGTGGTCACTGTGCCCTAAGTTCTGTGCTCTGTCTCTGTACTCTGGCTCTGTGCTCTACGCTCTGTGCTCTGGGCTGCATGCTCTGGGCTGTGTGCTCTAAGCTCTGGTTCTAGGTCTGTCTCTGAACTCTGCCTCTGTTCTCTGGGTCCTGGCTCTGTGCTCTGTTCTCTGTACTCTGTACTCTGCACTCTGTGATCTGGCTCTGGGCTCCTGCCTCTGTGCTCTGTGCACTTTGCTCTGGCTCTGTGCTCTCTGCTCTGGTCTCTGGGCTCTGGGCTCTGGGCTCTGGGCTCTGGGCCCTGTGTTCTTTACTCATGCTCTGTGTGCTGTGCTCTCTACTCTGCACTCTGTGCTCTGACTCTTTGCTTGCACTCTGTTCTCTGGTCTCAGAGCAGGGGCCCAGATCCAGAGCCCAGAGAGCAGAGTGCAGAGCAAAGAGCACAGAGCACAGAGCCAGAGCTCAGTGCACACAGCCCAGAGAACAGTGCACAGAGCACAGAGCCAGAGCACAGTGACCAGAGCCCAGAGCCCAGAGCAGAGAGCCCAGATCATAGAGCAAAGAGGCAGAGCCCAGAGCTCTGTCTGGACTCAGAACAGAGAGCACAGAGCACAGAATCAGAACACAGAGCGCAGTGCACAGAGCAGAGAGCCCAGAGTGCAAAGCACAGAGACCAGAGCACAGAGTACAGAGTCCAGAGCACAGACCCAGAGTACAGAGCCAGAGTAGAGAGACAGAGCACAGAGCACAGAACACAATGACCAGAGACCAGAACACAGAGCACAGGGCCCATGGCCCAGAGCACAGAGCCGAGAGCACAAGGCCATAGCACAGAGCACAGAGTGCAGAGCACAGAGCACAGTGTGCAGATGACAAAGCACAGAGCCCAGAGGACAGAGCACAGAGTACAGAGCCCAGAGACCATAGCACAGAGCCCACATTCCAGAGCCTGGAGCACAGAGCCCAGTGCACAGAGCCAAGAGAAAAGAGTCAGAGCCCAGAGCACAGAGTGCAGAACACAGAGCACAGAGACCTGAGTAGAGAGCACAGAGCACAATGACCAGAGACCAGAGCATGGAGCACATTGCCCAGAGCCCAGAGCACAGATCACAGAACACATAGCACAAAGCAAAGAGACCAGAGACCATAGCACAGAACCCACGTCCCAGAGCCCAGAGCACAGAGTACAGTGCACAGAGCACATAGCATTGGTCCAGAGTGCAGAGACAGAACACAGTGCCCACAACCCAGACTCACAGCACAGAGCACAGAGAACAGATAGAGAGCCCACAGCAAGATACCAGAGTGCAGAGTGCAGAGCAAAGAGCACAGTTCACAGAGTACAGAGCCCAGACCCAGTTCAGAGACAGTGCCCAGAGCCAGGGCCCAGAGCCCGGAACCCATATCACAGATCACAGACCACAGTGTCAGAGCCCGGAGCCCAGAACAGTGAGCATAGAGCACAGAACACAGAAAACAGAGCAGGAGCTCAGATCCAGAGCCCAGAGTGCAGAACGCAAAGAACACTGCACACAGCACAGAGCCAGGAAGCAGAGAACAGAGACAGAGTTCAGAGCCCAGACCCAGAGTATTGAGAGAGATCCTAGATCCAGAGCCCAGAGCACACAGCCAAGAGCACAGAGCACAGAGCACACAGCACAGAGCACAGAGCCAGAGGACAGAGCACAGAGCACCAAGAAGAATGCTCAGAGTGCAGAGCACAGAGACCAAAGGACAGAACACAGAGCTGAAAGCCCAGACCCAGAGTACAGATCCAGAGTACAGAGACACAGCACAGGGAACAGAACACAGTGATTGGAAACTGCAGCCCTGAGCCCAGAGTACAGAGCGAGAGCCCAGAGCACAGAACACAGAGCACAGAGCTCAGAGCATAGAGGCCAGAGCACAGAGCACAGAGCACAGAGCACAGAGTGTGGTGACAAGAACCAGAGCACAGGGCACAGTGCCAAAAGCCAAGAGCAGAGACTGCAGAGCACAGAGCCAAAGCCCAGAGCACAGCGTGCAGAGCACAGAGAACAGAGCTCAGAGCTCAGAGCTCAGAGCTCAGAGCTCAGAGCACACAGCCCAGAGCACAGAACCCAGTCCAAAATCTGCAAGCCCAGAGCCCAGAGCTCAGAGCCTAGAGCCAGAGTGCAGAGCACAAACAACAGACCCTGAGCCCAGAGCCCAGAGCCAGAGCACAGAAACCAGAACACAGAGCACAGAACCAGAGAACAGAGACAGAACCCAGAGCACAAACCAGAGTTCAGAGACAGAACAGATGGCCCAGAACCCAGATTACAGAGCACAGAGCACCGATAGCAGAGCACAGAGCACAGTGACAAGAGTCCAGAGCACAGAGTGCAGAGCACAGAGTCAGAGCCAAGGGCCAGAGCCCAGCTCTGTGTCTGTGCTCTCGGTTCTGTGCTCTGTGCTCTGGTTTGTGCTCTGTCTGGTCTCTGTGCCCTTTACTCTGTGCTCTTGCTCTGTACTCTGGGTTCTGGACTCTGGGTCTGTGTTCTGCACTCTGTGCTCTGGGCTCTGTGCTCTGGCTATGTGCTCTAGGCTCTGATTATGGGCTCTGGCTCTGTGCTCTGTACTCTGTGCTCTGCACTGTGCTCTGGGCTCTGACTCTGGACATTAGCTCTGTGCTGTGTGCTCTGTGCTCTGTGCTATGGTCTCTGGTCTCTGAGCTCTGTGCTCTGTGCTCTACCTCTGAGCTCTGGTTTCTGAGCTATGTGCCCTGTGCTCTGTTTTTTGGGCTCTGTGCTGTGGTCTCTGTGCTCTGTGCTCTGCACTTTGCACTCTGGGTTCTGGCTCTGGGCTCCTGCTCTCTGTTTTGTGCTCTGCACTTTGCACTCTGGGTTCTGGCTCTGGGCTCCTGCTCTGTGTTTTGTGCTCTGTGCTGTGTCCTCTGTGCTCTGGGCTCTGCACTCTGTGCTCTGTGCTCTGTGCAATGGTCTCTGGTATCTGAGTTCTGTTCTCTGTGCTCTGGACTCTGGGCTCTGGTTGTGTGCTCTGGCTCTGTGCTCTGTGCTCTGGTCTCTGTGCTCTGTGCTCTGAGCTCTGCGCTCTGTGGTATGGCTCTGTGCTCTGTGCTCTGGGCTCTGTCCTTTGTGCCCTGTGCTCTGGTGTCTGTACTCTTTATTCTGTGCTCTGTGCTCTCTATTCTGGGCTCTGGGCTCTGGCTCTGGGCACTGTCTCTGAATTTGGGTCTGGGCTCAGTGTTCTCTGCACTATGCTCTGTCTCTGTGCTCTGTGCTCTGTGCTCTACACTCTTTGCTCTGTGCTCTGGCTCTGGTCTCTTGCTCTGTGCTCTGTGCTCTGGTCTCTGTGCTTTGGGCTATGTACTCTGGGTTCTGGGTTGGTTGATTTGTGCCCTGGGTTCTGGGCTCTGTGCTATGGGCTCTGTGCTATGTTCTCTGTGCTCTGGGCTCTCTACTCTCTGCTCTGGGCTCTGTGCTCTCTGCTCTGCACTCTGTGCTCTGGGATCTGGCTCTGTGCTTGGGCACTCTGCTCTGTGTTGTGTGCACTGGGCTTTAAGTTCTGTACTCTGCAGTCTGTGCTCTGGGCTCTGGCTCTGTGCTCTGCGCTCTGGCTCTGGGATCAGACTCTGTGCTGTAAGCTCTGGCCTCTTGATTTGTTCACTGTGCTGTTTGCTCTGTGCTCTGTGCTTTGTGCACTGTGCTCTGTGCTCTGCACTCCATGCTCTGGGCTCTGGCAATGGACTCTGGGCTCTGTGCTCTAGGCTCTTGGCACTGTGCTGTGAGCTCTGGTCTCTGGCCACTGTGCTCTGGGCTCTGTGCTTTGTGATCTGTTCTGGCTCTGTACTCTGGATCTGAGCTCTTGGATCTGTGCTCTGTGCTCTGGTCTCTATGCTCCACCCATGTTGCTCTTTGCTCTGTGCTCTGTGCTCTGTGCTCTGGCCTCTGGCCTTGTGCTCTTGTCTCAGGTTCTAGGTTCTCTCTCAGTACTCTCGATCTGGGCTGTGAACTCTGTCTCTGTTCTTTCAGTACTGGATCTGTGCTCTGTGCTCTGTGCTCTGTACTCTGAGCCCTGGCTGTGGGCACTGTCTCCGAATATGGGTCTGGACTCTGTACACTGTGCACTGTGTTCTGTCTCTGTGCCCTATTCTCTTTGCTGTTCACTCCGCACTCTGGGTTCTGACACTGGGCTTCTGCCCGGAGACAGAGCACAGAGCACAGAGTGCAGAGCACAGCACAGAGCCCAGTGCCCACAGCACAGAGCACAGAGCACAGATCACAGAGACCACAGCACAGAACCCAGAGACCAGAGCACACAGCCAGAGCACAGAGCACAGAGCCAGAGAACACAACCAGAGCCCAGAGCTCAGACCCAGAGTACAGAGAAAAACACAGAGCCCAGAGCCTAGAGTACAGAGCAAAGAGCACAGAGACCAGAGCGCAGAGCAGAGAGCCCAGTTCCCATACCATTTGTAGAGAGACAGAGCACAGAGAACAGAGTCCGGAGCTCAGAGCACAGAGCACAGAGACCACAGCACAGATTCCAGAGCACAGAGCCAGAGTACAGAGACAGAGCAAAAAGCAGTGACCAGAGACCACAGCACAGAGCACAGAGACCACAGCACCGAACCCATAGCACAGAGCAAAGAGGACACAGCCCGGAGCACAGACCAGAGAGCACAGAACCAAAGCAGAGAGGGCAGAGCACTGAGCACAGAGCACAGAGCACAGAAAACAAAGCAGGAGACCAGAGCCAGATCCTAGAGCCCAGAATGCAGAGCACAGAGCAGAGAGCACAGAGTCAGTACCCAGAGAACAAAGACAGAGTTCAGAGACCAGACCCAGAGTATTGAGACAGAGTGTAGTGCCAGAGTCCAGAGCACACAGCTCTGAGTACAGAGTACAGAGCCAGAGCCCAGTGTCCAGAGTTGAGGGCACAGAGACCAGAACATAGAGCACTAACCAGAGCACAGTGCCCACAGCCCAGAGCACAGAGCACAGAGCACAGAGTCAGAACCCAGAGCACAAATCTAAGAGTTGAGAGTCCAGGGCACAGAGCACAGAGCACAGATCACAGAGCAAAGAGAACAGACCCAGAACCAAGAGCATAGATCCACAGTACACAGACAGAACACAGAGAGCAGAGCCTAGAGTACAGAGCACAGAGCACAGAGCAGGAGCCCAGAGCAAGAGCCCAGAATGAAGAGTGCAGAGCACAGAAAACAGAGTATAGATCCAGGACCCAGAGAACAGAGACAGAGTTCAGAGCCCAGTCTGTGCTCTTGCTCTGTCTCTGTACTCTGGATCTGGCTCTGAGCTCTGTGCTCTGTGCTCTGTGCTTTGTTCCGGGCTCTTGCTTCTTGGCTCTGCACTCTGGGCTCTGTGCTTTGTGCTCTGGTATCTGGTCACTGTGTTGTGTGCTCTGTGCTCTGTCCTTGTACTCTGGCTCTGTACTCTGGGTCTGGGCTCTCGGTTCTGTGCTCTGTCCTCTGGTCTCTGCGCTCTGAGCTCTGGCTCTGTGCTCTGCACTTTGTGTCCTGTGCTCTGGGCTCTGTATCTAGGCTCTGTCTCAATACACTGGGACTGGGCTCTGAACTGTGTCTCCGTTATATGGATCCGGCTCTGTCATCTGTGAACTGGTTTCTGTGCTCTGTACTCTTCTCTTTGTGCTCTGCACTCTGTGTTCTGTACTCGGTGCTCTGGGCTGTATGCTCTGGACTCTGGCTCTAGTCTCTGTCTCAATACTCTGGGTTTGGTCTCTGAACTCTGTGTCTGTTCTCTAGGTCCTGGCTCTGTGCTCTGTACTCTATGTCCTGCAGTCTGCACTCTGTGCTCTGGGCTCTGGGTCTGAGCTCTAGCTCTGGTCTCTGGACTCTGGGATGTGGGACCTGTGCTATGGTCTCTGGTGTCTGAACACTGTGGTCTGAGCACTGCGCTCTGTGCTCTGTCTCTGAGCTCTGGTCTATGGGCTCTGTGTTCTGGGCGCTGTGCTGTAGTCTCTGTGGTCTGGCTCTGTGCTCTGGGCTCTGTGTGTGGTGCTCTGTGCTCTCTCTTCTGTGCTCTGGGCAATGGATCTGTGCTGTGGTCTCTGTGCTCTGTGCTCTGTGCTCTGGTCTCAGAGCAGGAGCCTAGAGACAGAGCCCAGAGTGCAGACTGCAGAGCAAAGAGCACAGAGCACAGAACCAGAGCACAGGTCGCAGAGCACAGAGCCAGCATCCAGAGCCCAGAGCAGAAAGCACAGAGCACAGAGCACAGAAACAAAAGTAGCCCAGAGCCAGAGCACAGGGCAAGAGCACAGAGCACAGAGTGCAGAGTACAGAGAGCAGAGCACAGAGACAAGAGCACAGAGCACAGAGCTGAGAGCCCAGAACCAGAGTACAGAGACAGAGTACAGAGCACACAGCACAGTGACCAGTGACCAGAGCACAGAGCCCACAGCACACAGCACAGAGCACATTGACCAGAACCAGAGCACATGGCACAGTGCCCACAGCCCAGAGCCCAGAGCCCAAAGCAAAGAGCACAGACCCAGAGTTCAGAGTACACAACCACAGTACAGAGGCAGAACATAGAGCCCAGAGCCTAGAATAAGGGCACAGAACATAGAGAAAAGAGACCAGAGCACAGAACACAGTGCCCTGTGCCCAAACCAATTGCAGAGAGACAGAACAGAGAGACCAGAGCCCAGAACTGAGAGCAGAGAGCACAGAGACCACAACACAGACCCCAGAGCACAGAGCACAGAGCACAGAGCCAGAGCACAGATCGCAGAACACAGAGCACAGAGCACAGAGTGCAGAGCACAGAGACCAGAGCCCAGAGCCCAGAGCTGAGAGCCCAGACCCAGGGAACAGAGTCACAGTACAGATACCAGAGCACAGAGCACAGAGAACAGAGCCAGAGCCCAGAGCAGAGTGCATAGCACAGAGAATAGAGCAAAGAGCCCAGCGTACACAGCACAGAGCCCAGAGTCCAGTGCAAAAATCAATGAACCTAGAACCCAGAGCATAGAGCACAGAGCACAGAGACCAGAGCACAGAGCACAGAGCTAATAGCCAAGAGCACCCAACACAGAGCACAGAGCACAGAGCACAGAGCCCAGGGTCTCTCCAAATACTCTGGCTCTGGGCTCTGAACTCTGATCTCTGTTCCCTGGGCTCTGACTCTGTGCTCTGTACTCTGTGCTCTGAGCTCTGACTCTGGAAATGGTCTCTGACTCTGGGTCTGGATTCTGTGCTCAGTGCACTGTGCTCTAGCATTGTGCTCTGTGCTCTTTGCTCTGCAATCTGCACTCTTGGTACTGGATCTGGGCTCTTCTTCTGAGACTGGAGCTCAGAGCCCAGAGCACACAGCCCAGAGCATAGATCCAGAATACAGAGACAGAACACAGAGCCCACATCCCAGGCTCACAGCACAGAGCATAGAGAACAGAGAAAGAGTCCAGAGCCAGAACCCAGAGTGGGTAGTGCAGAGCACAGAGCACAGAGCCAGAACCCAGAGAACAGAGACAGAGTTCAGAGTCCAGTCCCAGAGTATTGAGACAGAGCCTAGAGTCAGAGCCCAGAGCACAGAGCCCAGAGCACAGGGCCACAGCAGAAAGCACAGAACACAAAGCACAGAGTGCCAAGCACAGAGACCAGAGCACAGAGTACAGAGCACAGAGCACAGAGTTCAGAGCCCAGAGTCATAGTACAGAGACAGATCACAGAGCACAGATCACAGTGTCCAGAGCACAGAACACAGAGTCCAGAGCCCACAGCATAGATCCTATTGCACAGAGCCCAGAGCCCACAGCATGGATCCTTTTGCACAGAGCCCAGAGCTCAGAGCCAGAGTCCAGAGCATAGAGTGCCGAGAACAGAAGACAGAGCACAGAGCCAGAGAACTGATCCAGATCCCACTGCACAGGGTGCAGAACACAGAGCACATGGCACAGAGCACAGAGCACAGAGCAGAGAGAAGTGAGCGGGAGCCCAGAGCCAGAGCCCATAATGCAGAGTGCAGAGCATAGAGCACAGAGCACAGAGCCACGACCCAGAGAACAGAGACAGATTTCAGAGCCCAGACCCAGAGTATTGAGACAGAGCCTAGAGCCATAGCACAGAGCACACAGCACAGTGACCAGAAACCAGAGCACAGAGTCCAGATCCCAGAGCACAGAGCACAGAGCCCACATCCCAGAGCACAGAGAACAAAGCACAGAGCCAAAGCACAGAGCACAAAGCACAGAGACCAGAGCATCGAGCACATAGCTGAGACCATAGATTCAGAACACAGAGCCCACATCCCAGAGGTCACAGCACAGGGCACAGAGAACATAGAGAGAGCCCAGAGTCAGAGACCAGAGTGTAG
The DNA here is from genome assembly GCF_902686445.1 of Sciurus carolinensis. Classification (NCBI taxonomy): domain Eukaryota; kingdom Metazoa; phylum Chordata; class Mammalia; order Rodentia; family Sciuridae; genus Sciurus; species Sciurus carolinensis. Next base: position 3,462,963 of record NW_025920103.1, read on the forward strand.
ATTGCAGAGCACAGAGTACAGAGCCAGAGCACAGAGCACAGACCAGAGAGCACAGAGCATAGAGCCAGAGCCCAGAGCGCAGAGTGCAGAGCACAGACCACAGAGCCCAGAGTACAAAGCCCAGATCACAGAGCACAGAGCACAGAGATGATAGAACAGAGTGCAGAGCACAGAGCTCATAGCACAGAGACCAGAGCTCAGAGACACAGCACAGAGCACAGAGCACAGAGCACAAAGCATAGAGCAGGATCCCAGGGGCAGAGCCCAGAGCACATAATGCAGAGCACAGAGCGCAGAGTACAGCACACAGAGCACGGAGACAGAGCACAGTGCACAGAGCACTTAGCCCAGACCCAGAATAAGACACAGTGCCCAGAGCCAGAGCCCAGTGCACAGAGCCCAGAGAACAGAGCACAGAGCACAGAGCCTGAGTCCAGAGTCCAGAGTACAGAGCACAGAGACCAAAGCACAGAGCACAAACCAGAGCACAGGGCACAGACCTGAGAGCACAGACCCAGGGCTCTGGGCTCCTGCCCTGGCCTCTGCCTCTGTGTTCTGTGCTCTGTGCTCTGAGATCTGGTCTCTGTGCTTTGGGCTCTGTGCTGTGGCTCTGTGCTCTGTGCTCTGTACTCTGGGCTCTGTAATCTGGGCTCTGGCTCTAGGCTTTGTCTCGATAGTCTGGGTCTGGGCTCTGAAGTCTGCCTCTGTTCTCTGGGTCCTGGCTCTGTACTCTGTGCTCTGTGTTCTGTACTCCACACTCTGGGCACTGGCTCTGGGCTCTTTCTCTGTTCTCTGTGCTCTGTGCTGTGAGCCTGAGATGCAGGTACTGTGTTCTGTCTCTCTACTCTGGATCTATGCTCTGGGCTCCATATTATGGGCTCTGTGCTCTGGGCTCCAGGATGTGGGCTCTGTGCTATGGTCTCTAGTCTCTGATTTTTGTGGTCTGGGCTGTGTCTCTGAGCTGTGGTCTCTGGGTTCCGTGCTGTGGTCTCAGTGCTCTGTGCTTTGTGCTCTAGTCTCAGAACAGGAACCCAGAGACAGAGCCCAGAGAGCAGTTCACAAATCTACAAGCACAGAGCACAGTGCACAGACCCAGACAACAGAGCACAGACCCACTGTACAGAGACAGAACACAGAGCCCAGAGCCTATAGTACAGAGCAGAGAGCAGAGAGCAGTAGCCCAGAGCCTGAGCCCAGAATGCAGAGTAAAGAGCACATAGCACTGAGTAGAGTTCCAGGACCCAAAGAACAGAGACAGAGTTCAGAGCCCAGACCCAGAGTATTGAGACAGAGCCTAGAGTCAGAGCCCAGAGGACACAACATAGAGCAAAGAGCCAGGGCACTGTGCACAGTGCACACAGTTCAGACTCATAGTCAGAGACAGTGCCCAGAGCCAGAGCCCAGAGCATAGAGCCCAGAGCACAGAGCACAGATCACAGAGCCCGAGCCCAGAGCCCAAGGAACAAAGCACAGAGCACAGAGTAAAGAGCACAGAGACCAGAGAACAGAGTACAAGCCAGAGCACAGAACACAGTCAAGAACACAGACCCAGAGCTCTGGGCTCTGGACCTGATCTCTAGCTCTGTGCTCTGCGCTCTGTACTCTGGGCTCTGGGTTCTGTGCTCTGGTCTCTGGTCACTGTGCTGTGTGCTCTGTGCTCTGTCCCTGTAATCTGGCTCTGTACCTGGGTCTGGGCTCTCGGCTCTGTGCTCTGACTCTGGCTCTGTACTCTGGCTGTGGCTCTGTGCTCTGTGATCTGGTGTCAGGTCACTGGGCTGTGTGCACTTTGCTCTGTCCTTATACTCTGGCTCTGTACTCTGGGTCTGGGCTCTTGGCTCTGTCCTCTGTCCTCTGGTCTCTGTGCTCTGGTATCTGGTCTCTGTTCTCTTTGCTCTGTGCTCTTTGCTCTGTGCTCTGTGCTCTGTGCTTTGCACTCTGTGCTCCATGCTCTGTGTTCTGTGTTCTGCACTGTGTGCTCTGGGCACTGGGGACTATGCTCCATGCTCTTATTTCTGGTCACTGTGGTCTGTGCTTTGTGCTCTGTCTCTGTACTTTTGCTCTGTACTCTAGGTCTGTGCTCTGGGCTCTGTGCTCTGAGCTCTGGGCTGTGGGCACTGCACTAGGTACTCTGGTCTCTGGTCACTGAGTTCTGTGCTCTGTTCTCTGACTCTACTCTGGTTATGTACTCTGGTTCTGTGCTCTGGGTCTGTGCTTTGAGCTCTGGTCTGTGGTCACTGTGCTCTGCTCTCTGTGGTCTGCACACTGTGCTCTCTGCTGTGTGCTCTGTGCTGTGACTCTGTGCTCTGTGCTCTGTTCTGTGGGTTCTGGCTCTAGGCTCTGTCTCAATATTATGGGTCTGGGCTCTGAAATCTGTCTGTTCTCTGGGTCTTGGCTCTGTGCACTGTGTTCTGTGCTCTCTGCTCTGCCTCTGTTGCTCTGTGCTCTGTCCTCTGCACTCTGTGTTCTAAGCTTTGTGCTCTAGGCTCTGACTCTGGCCTCTGTCTTTGTGTTCTGGGTCTTGTCTCTGTGCTTTATGCTGTCTCTTCTGGTTCAGTTTCTCTGCTCACTGCTCTGCAATCTGAGTCCTGGTATCTATCTCTGGGCTCTGTGCACTCTGCTCTGGCTATGTGATCTGGCTCTGTGCTATACACCCTGCACTATGGGCTCTGTCTCTCTGTGCTATTTCACTGACTCAGCTCTGGGCACTGAGCTCTGTGTTCTGTCTCTGTACTCTGGGTCTTGGTTTTGGGCACTGACTGTGTCCTCTGGTCTAAGTGCTCTGTGCTCTGCACTCTGCACACAGGGCTCTGGTTCTGTGCTCTGGCTCTGTTTTGTGTGCTCTGTGCTCTGGGCTCTGGGCTTTGCACTCTGCGCTCTGTGCTCTGGCTCTGGCCATGGCTTTGTGCTCTGTGCTCTGTGCTCTGCACTCTGGTCACTGTGCTCTGTGCCCTGTGCTCTGTGCTTTATCTCTATACTCTGGTTCTGATTCTGTGCTCTGTGCTCTGGTCTCTATACTCTACTCTGGTCTCTGTGCTCTGCACTCTCTCTGTGCTGTTGCTCTGTTCTGTGGCACTGTGGTTTGTGCTCTCGGCTCTGGGCTGTGTGCTCTGGGATCTGGCTCTGGGCTGTGTCTCTGTTCTGTGTACTCTGTGCTGTGAGCCTGGGATGTGGGCTCTGTGTTCTGTGTCTGTATTCTGAATCTGTGCTCCATGCTCTGTGCTCTGCACTCTGGGCTCTGCTGCTGGGTTCCTGTTCTCTTCTCTGTTCTTTGTGCTCTGGGCACTGTTCTCTGTGCTCTGTGCTCTGTGATCTCTACTCTAAGCTTTGTGCTATGGACTCTTGCTCTGGGCTCTGTCGGTGTATTGTGGGTCTTGTCTCTGTGCTTTGTTCTGTCTACTCTGGCTCAGTCTCTCTGCTCTCTGCTCTGAACTCTGAGTCCTGGGCTCTGTCTCTGTGCTCTGTGCTCTGTGCTCTGGCTATATGATCTGGTCTGGTGTTCTGCACTCTGTGCTTGGGCTCTGGCTCTGTGCTTTCTGTCTGTACTCGGGCCCTGGCTTGGACCTCTGGGCACTGAGCTCTGTGTTCTGTCTCTGTACTCTGGGTCTTGGTTTTGGGCACTGACTGTGTCCTCTGGTCTCTGTGCTCTGTGCTCTGGTCTCTGTGCTCTGTGCTCAAGAGCACTCTGCACTCTGGGCTCTGGCTCTGGACTCTGGCTCTGTTTTCTGTGCTCTGCTCTGTGTTCTGCATCTGTGCTCTGGATTGTGAATCAGTGCTCTGTCTTCTGTTTTCTGCACTCTGTGCTCTGGGCTCTGGCTCTGTGCTCTGCGCTCTGTTCACTGGGCTCTGTGCTCTGGGCTCTGTGCTCCTCACTCTGTGCTTCTGTGCTCTGGTTCGGCTCTGTGCTCTGTGTTCTGTGCTCTTTATTCTTGGCTCTGTGCTCTGGGCTCTGTGCTGTGTTTATGCTCTGGGCTCTGGGCATGTGCTCTGGGTTCTGGGCTCTGGGTTTCCTGCTCTGTGCTCTGGTCTCTGTACCCTGGCTCTGTGCTCTGGGTTCTGGGTCTGTGCTCTGTGATCTGCTCTCTGTGCTCTGTACTCTGGGAACTATGCTCTGTGCTCTGGGCCCTGGGCTCATTGATTTGGGCACTGGGCTCTGTGTTCTGTGCTCTGTGCTCTGAACCGTGTGCTCTGGGCTCTGGGCACTGTGCTCTGTGCTCTGGTCTCTGGTCAGTGTGCTCTGTGCTCTGTGCTCTGCACTCTGGGCTCTGGGCTCTGGCTGTGTGCTCCAGGCACTGTGATCTGGTCTGTGGTCACTGTGCTCTAGTCTCTGTGCTTTGTGCTCTGTGCTCTGGGCTGTGTGCTCTGGGCTCTGGCTCTAGGCTGCGTCTCAATACTCTGGGTCTAGGCTCTGACTCTCTCTCTGTTCTCTGGGTCCTGGCTCTTTTCTCTGTGGCTGTGCTCTGTTCTCTGTGATCTGTGCACTGTCCTCTGTGCTTTGTACTCTGGAATTTGTGTTCTATGCTCTGGATAGGTGATCTGGCTCTGTGCTCCACACTGTGTGCACTGGGCTCTGGATCAGTTCTCTGCTCTGTGCTCTGGGCTCTGTGCTCTGCACTCTGCTCTGTGGGCTCTGGATCAGTGCTCTGGCTCTGTTCTCTGTGCTCTGCAGTTTGCGCTCTGGCCTTGGCTCTGTGTTCTGTGCTCTCTGCTCTGGTCTCTCTGCTCTGGGATCTCTGCTGTGGGCTCTGTGCTCTGGGCTCTTTGCTCCACACTCTGTGCTCTGGACTCTGGTCACCGTGCTCTGGTTTCTGTGCTCTGGACTCTGTCCTCTGGACTCTGTGCTCTCTGCTCTACACTCTGCACTCTGGGCTCTGGCTCTGTGCTCTGGGCTCTGGGTGTGTGCTGTGTTCTCTGTTCTCCATGCTCTGTGCTCTGCACTTGGAGCTCTGCACACTGTGCTCTGAACTCTGGCTCTGTGCTCTGTGCTCATGCTCTGGGCTATGGGCACTGTGCTCTATGCTCTGGTCTCTGTGTCTGTACTCTTTGCTCTGCTCTCTGTGCTCTGGACTCTGATCTCTGGCCTCTGGGTAGGTTGATTTGTGTACTGGGCTCTGTGTTCTGGTCTCTGTGCTTTTACTCTGTGCTCTGTATTCTGCACTCGGTGGTCTGTGTCCTGTGCTCTTGTTGAGAGCAGGGTGGTATCTGTGCTGCTAACTGTCTCAAGGACAAACAGGACTGCTGGGCCCCTGTGCTTACCAAGGTTGTTAAGAGATATTTGTCCGAGGAATGTGTGGTTGCCTGGAGACCTTATCTGTCAAGGACGGGAGTGGGGCTTAGCCCCGACTCATCTACTGCATAGTTCACCCCTTCCCTCCTCCCTTCTTCCACTAGGACCGTTCAGTTCTGGCAGGACCCAATGAGAATCAAATAGATTGGCCGGACCCAACCAGAGGAGGACTAATGTTTAGCTGTTCAAATGTTAACCAATTAAAAGAACACTGTAAAACTGCTTGCCTTTCATTATAAAAACCCTGCTAACGAGGGCTCGGGGCCTCTCTTAGCGTCACCGGTTAAGGACGCAGAGGACAGGCTCGAGCTTGCTAATAAATGACTCTTTGCTGCTTGCATTGATCGTGGTCTCTGGTGGTCTTTGCGGGGTCTCGAGCCTTTGGGCACAACACTCTGGGTTCTTGCTCTGGGCTGTCTTAATACTCTGGTTTTGGGCTCTGAACTCTGTCTCTGTTTTCTGGGTGCTGGCTCTATTCTCTTTGCTCTGTGCTCTGCACTCTGCCCTCTGGACTCTGGCTCTGTGCTCCACACTCTGTTCTCTGGGCTCTTGCTCTGAGCTCTGGCTCTGTGATCTGCACTCTGTGCTCTGGACTCTGGTCACTGTGCTCTGGGCTCTGTGATCTTTCTCTCTACTCAGGCTCTGGCTCCATGTTCTTGGCTCTTGTCTATGTGTTCTGTCTCTGTACTCTGGGTCTGGGACTTGTGCTATGGGCTCTGTACTGTGGTCTTGTGTTCTGTGCTCTTTACTCGTGGCTTTGTTCTCTCAGCTCTGTTCTCTGTGCACTCTGCTCTCTGTACTGTGCTCTCAGCTCTGGGCTCTGTGTTCTGTGATCTGTGCTCTGTGCTCTGTGCTCTGGTCTTTGTAATCTGGCACTGTGCTCTGGGCTCTGGGCCTGTGCTTTTTGCTCTGGTCTCTGTGCTCTGGAATCTGGGATCTGGGCACTGTGCTCTGTGCCCTGTGCTGTGTGCTCTGGCCTCTCTGCTCTGGGATCTGTGCTCTATGCTGTGGGCTCTGGGCACTGTGCTCTGTGCTCTGACCTCTGGTCACTGAATTATGTGCTCTGTGCTTTGTCTCTGTGCTCTGTCTCTGTACTCTGGGTCTGTGCTCTGGATTCTGTGCTGTGTGTTCTGGTCTGTGGTCACTGTGTTCTGCTTTCTTTGCTCTGCACACTTTGCTCTGTGCTGTGCATCTGTGCTCTGGCTCTGTGCTGTGTGCTCTCTCCTCTGTGCTCCATTCTCTGGGTTCTGGCTCTAGGATCTGTCTCAATACTCTGGATCTGATCTCTGAACTCTGTCTCTCTTCTCTGGTTCCTGGCTCTATGTTCTGTGCTCTCTGCTTTGCACTCTACATTCTGGGCTCTGGCTCTGGGCTCCTGCTCTGTTCTCTGTGCTCTTTGTTCTGTGCTCTGTGCTCTCTTCTCTGGTCTCTGTGCGCTATGCTCTGCCCTCTGGGCTCTGTGCTCTGTGCTCTGGTCTATGTGCTTGACCTCTGTGCTCTGGTCTCTGTGCTCTGTGCTCTGTGCTCTGTGCTCTGCACTCTGCATTATGGGCTCTGGCTCTGGGCTCCCGCTCACTTCTCTCTGCTCTGTGCTCTGTGCTCTGTGCCATGTGCTCTGTGTTCTGCACCCTGTGCAGTGGGATCTGGATCAGTTCTCTGGCTCTGTGCTCTGTCTTCTGTTCTCGGCACTCTATGCTCTGGACTCTGGCTCTGAGCTCTGGGCTCTGTGCGAAAGGATCTATGCTGTGGGCTCTGGGCTCTGGGTTCTGTGTTCTGTGCTCTGCGCTCTGCGCTCTGTGCTCTGTGCTCTGGACACTGTGCTCTGTGCTCTGTGATCTGTCTCTGTACTATGACTCTGGCTCTGTGCTCTGTGCTCTGTACTCTGTGCTCTGTGCTCTGGTCTCTGTGCTTGGCACTCTGTGCTTTGTGTTCTGTGCTTTCTGCTGTGGCCCTGTGCTCTGGCTCTGAGCTCTGGGCTCTGTGCTCTGGGCTCTGACTCTAGGCTCTGTCTCAATACTCTGGGACTGGACTCTGAACTCTGTCTCTGTTCTCTGGGTTCTGGCTCTGTGCTCTGTGCTCTGCACTCCCCACTCTGGGTTCTGGCTCTGGACTCTTTCTCTGTTCTCTATGCTCTGTGCTGTGAGCCTGAGATGTGGGTTCTGTGTTCTGTCTCTGTATTCTGGATCTATGCTCTGGGCTGTGTACTCTGGACTCTGAGCTCCAGTCTCAGAAGAAGAGCCCAGATCCAGTACCAAGAGTGCAGATTGCAGAGCAAAGAGCACAGAGCACAATGCTAGAGCACAGTGCACTGAGCACAGAGTCCAGACCCAGAGTCAGAGACCATTTCCAGAGTCAGAGCTCAGAGCACAGAGCCCAGAGCACAGAGCCAGAGCCCTGGGAACAGAGACCAGAGTTCAGAGCCCAGAGCCAGAGTATTTGGAGAGACCCTGGGCTCTGTGCTCTGGGATCTTGCTCTTAGACCAGAGCACAGAAAACAGAGCAAAGAGACCATAGCACAGAGCCCAGTGCACAGAACACAGTGCCCAGAGCCCGGGAGCATGGCACAGAGCCAGAGCCCAGAGCCCAGAGAACAGAGTACAGAGCACAGAGCACAGAGATCAGAGCCAGAGCCCAGAGCAGAGTGCAGAGAACAGAAGACAGAGTACAGAGTCAGAGCACTAATCCAGAGCCCAGAGTGCAGAGTGCAGAACACAGAGCAGAGAGCACAGTGCACAGGGTACAGAGCACAGAGCACAGAAAACAGAGTAGGAGCACAGAACCAGAGCCCAGAATGCAGAGTGCAGAGCACTGAGCACAGAGCAAAAAGCCAGGACATAGAGAAGGGAGATAGAGTTCAGGGCCCAGACCAACAGTATTGAGACAAAGCCTACAGCCAGAGCACAGAGCGCAGAGTACAGAGCACAGAGCACAGACTAAAGAGCACAGAGACCAGAGACCAGAGCAAAGAGCTGAGCCCAGAGCACATAGCACAGAGCACAGAATGCAGAGCACAGAGCCAGAGCACAGGATGCAGACTACAGAGCACAGAGCACAGACTAAAGAGCACAGAGAACAGAGCACAGAGCACAGAGCTGAGAGCCCAGACCCAGAGTACAGAGCCAGAGTACAGAGACAGAGCACTGAGCAGAGAGCATAATGACAAGATACAGAGCACAGAGCACAGATCCCAGAGCACAGAGCACAGAGCACAGTGACCACAGACCAAAGCACAAAACAAAGTGCACAGATCAGAGAAACCAGAGCTGAGAGCCCAGACTCAAGAGCCAAGAGCACAAAACACAGAGAACAGAGCCTAGATCCCAGAGCTCAGAGCAAGACCCAGAATACAGAGACAGAGGACAGAGCACAGAGCATAGTGATGAGGGTTAAGAGCACTCAGTGCAGAGCACAGAGCCAGAGTTCAGAGCCAGAGCCCAGAGCATAGACCCAGTGCTCTGGGGTCTTTTTTTTTTTTTTTTTTTTGTGGTACTGGGGATCGAACTCAGGGCCTTAGTGCTTGTGAGGCAAGCACTCTACCAGTTGAGCTATCTCCCCAGCCCTGGGGTCTTTGATTTGTGCACTGGACTCTGTGCACTGTGCTGTGTGCTGTGACCTTTGTGCTCTGTTCTCTGTGCTCTGCACTCTGCAATCTGGGCTCTGGCTCTGGGCTCTGTCTCTGTTCTTTGTGCTCTGTGCTCTGCGCTATGGGCTCTGAGTTCTGTGCTATGGTCTCTGGTCTCTGAACTCTGGATTTTGTGCTCTCTCTCTGAGTTCTGGGCTCTGGGCTCTGGGCTCTGCACTATGTGCTCTGGACTCTGGTTCTGTGCTCTCTACTCTGTGCTCTGAGCTCTGGGCACTGTATGCTGTGCTCTGCTTCTGGTCACTGTGTTCTGTGCTCTGGTTTCTGGGTTCTGTGCTCTGGGCTCTGTACTAAGCACTCTGTTCTCTGTGCTCTGTGCTCTGAGTTCTGTGTTCTGAGCTCTGTCCTCTGTACTCTGTGCTATGCACTCTGTTCTCTGGACTCTGGCTCTGGGCTCTGGTCACTCTTCTCTAAGCTCTGGGCACTGTGATCTGTGCTTTGGTCTCTGGTCACTGTGCTCTGTGCTTTTTGCTCTATCTGTGTTCTGGCTCTGTACTCAGTCTGGGCTCTCAGCTCTGTGCTTTGTGCTCTGGTCTCTGTGCTCTGGTCTCTGGTCTCTGTACTGTGTACTCTGTGCTCTGTGCTCTTTGCTCTTTACTCTGTGCTCTTGTTCTCTTGCTCTCTGCTCTCTGCTCTGGGCTGTGTGCTCTGGGTTCTTACTATAGGCTCTCTCTCAATACTCTGGGTCTGGGCTCTGAACTCTGTCTCTATTCTCTGGGTTCTGGCTCTGTGCTCTGTGCTCAGTGCTCTGCATTCTGTGCTCTGGACTCTGGCTCTGGAATCCTGCTCTGTATTCTGTACTCTGTGCTCTCTACTCTGTGCTCTGTGATCTGGGTTCTGAGCTCTGTGCTCTGGATCTGGGCACTGTCTCCGACTCTGGGTCTAGATTCTTTGCTCCATGCACTGTGCTCTGGCTCTGTGCTCTGGGCTCATTGCTATGCACTCTGTGCTCTGTGCCCTGGCTCTAGGCTCCTGCTCTGATACCAGAGCACAGAGACAACAGCACAGAGCACAGAACCCAGAGCCCAGAGACCAGAGCTCAGAGACAGAGCACAGAGCTGAGATACCAAAGGCCATAGTTAAGAGCCCACATCCCAGAGTCCAGAGCACAGAGCCCAGTGTCCCGACCCGCGGGACATCAACGCAGGACAGCAAACCTAAGAGAGAAGGAATGAAGGGACAAGAGACACAGGGAGTGACAGCAAGACAGGAATTCTGATCAAGCTGAAAATTTTTATTGTTCTCAAGGGTATTTATGCTGAGGGAATGAGGGGTATGATGAGACACAGGCTGGTTGGCTGTGTTTTTCTTTTGGGCTCCTGATAAGGTGCAAGTTCACGCTGGCAGGCCATAGGTAGAACTATCAGCCGGGAGTGGGGAGGGGGAGCGCTCGGGGAATCCGTCAGCCTTCAGCTGCAGGGTGTTTGTGCAGGGGAGGCAACTGCAAAATGCTCCCTGGGCTGCTGCTTATCATAAAGGTCAGAACATCCTCAGAATGAGAACTTCTTCTTGGTCCCTGACATTTCCCCCTTTCTTATATAAAATTATTGACAATATTCTGAGAGCCATATTTTAAAGGGGTGATAGAGGCTATGTGGCGAGGTGGGGGCGTGGCCTGCCCGAACAGGTACAGCGCTGGAGTGACAATCCCTCGGGAACTGCGCCTGTCTTAGGTTGTCTGTGACAGAGTAACATCCTTACCCGTCATTGGATAATGAGGCTCTAGCCCTCATTTCCTGTCTTAGGTTGGTATGAGCTCTCACGAATCTTACCCGTCATTGGCTGTCCAGTTCAGTTCACAGGGGTGATGGTCTTTTAAGATCACCATCACGATCCATCATCTCCAGTCGATGGTAATGAACCTGAATAGTTTTCGCCAGTATAGCCTCAATATGAGCTCTAAGAAAAGCCATGATCTTGTTGAGTATCAAAGGACCTATAGATATGATAAGCAGCAAGCAAAGGAGGGGACCTAGGAAGGGAAGGAGATAGGGAAGGAGTCCACTGAATCCAGTCCATAGTGGATTATCAGCCAGTGCTCGTCAGCGTTTTTCTAAGTCTTCCTGCAGCTGTTTGATCTTGTCCTTAACAATCCCTGACTTGTTGACATAGAAACAGCATTTTTCCTGCAAAGCCAAACAAATGCCTCCCTGTTCGGCAGTTAGAAGGTCTAAACCTCTCCTATTTTGTAGGGCCACTTCTGCTAAGGAATCCACCTGATCTTGAAGATCTTGTATGGTGCTTGAGAGTATCTGTACATCAGAAATCAATTGTCTGGATAATTTTGTATATTGAGTAAGAGAGACCCCCAAACCAGCAGTACCTGAGGCCACTGCTGTAGTTATTCCAAGTCCTGCAAGTAAAGGGATAAAGGTGACAGCACGTTTAACTCATCCTGCAATGTGATCAATTGTTGGTATAGGAACAGGCTCATCTCCTGGAATAATGTCTACATCTGGGAGCAAGGCGGCTAGGACACATAGTCCAGTCCAGTTGATAGGCAATTGAGTAAAAGCCTTATTACCTCCACAAACAAATACAGTGCCATTAGGGGGGCACAATGGTTGTGAAAAATTGAATGTCTCAAAGCAATCACTAAATGTTATAGTCCCTACATCTAAATCCCAGGTATTATTATAACCAGGTGAGAAAAAGCAAGTAGTATTGGAAAACATGAATGGTTGTACCAAAAATGATGGAGTTGGTAGACAATTTTTACTGGTGAAATTGGACCACGGTGTATTAGGATAGGTTATATTCTTAGCAATTTTTCTAGTAAGGGTAGCAGCTGAGTCATTTCTATAATCAATTGGAATAGCTAATGGAGCAGGATATCCTAGCTGCAAGCAAAGCCAACAATCTGCAGTCAAGGGAGAATTGGACCGATTAATCAAGGCGTAAGTGGCTTCAAGAATATCGTAAGTGACAGGGTCTATCTCAGAAGGTCTGTGTTTAGGTAGTGCTAATGGGTGATATAAGAGACTAGGATGCAGTTCCTCGTACATCCATTGAATTTTCTCATGGACTTGTTTGGCTCTATTAGAATCTTGGGGGCCTCCTCTGTCAGATACATGTAGGGGGGCCGTGGTAGACCAACAAACTGTTTGCCCTACTAAGTCTGCAGGACATGAGGCAACACTTAATTTTCCAGGGGTATTAGACCAATCCCCTCCAGTTGATCCTGGATGGGACCTTAATAAGGTGGTAGTAAAATAGATTTTACTCCCTGAGGAACAGGTTTGAGCTGAGGAATAACAAGAACTATGGAAGGAAGTGTGAAAGTTGTGCAAGAACAGGGTGTAGGTTTGCCATTAACTGGGGGAATAATTTGTGGTTTTGCGATACAATACCACTGAGTATGTGTCTCCCAAAATGCGATGTGATTGCCACAATCTATCTCTTGGCGTTGTTTTGGGAGATTACCAACGTATGATAGCTTGTGATCTGCCTCATCAGTACTCAATATAAATCCTCCCTCACACTTACATGGTTTGTTTCTGAGCTCCAGTAAATACTCACGAGCCTTAGCAGGGTCCTCAAATCCTGCATGGCTGTGGTAGAGCAGTGAACAGGCAGCCATTATCCAGAGAAGCAATGGTGTGCAGTCACAGGTTTGCCATTCAGGGGATTTTTTATATAGATTGTTGGCTGCATCTGTAAGAGAGGAAGATTCATCCTCAGGGGGAAGGTTTCCGTCCCTGGGTTGTGGTAAATCATTGACCTGTTTGACCAGGCATTCTGGTAACCATCTTGGGGCTGCTTGTTCTTGATCTAAAATGCAAGCTGAGCCTCGTCCCCAAATGAGGACGGGATCTGGGCCTTTCCATTTATTTGTTAAAGGATCGTGCCACATAACAGATGGGAGAGCAGAATTAGAAGAGGGATGCCAATGTCTGTCTGCGGCCAAATGTCCTTCATTGTCTAGGGTAAGAAAGTTAAGAGCAAATAATGCATGATTAAGGTGATCCCTGGGAGTGGTAAATGCAAGGGAAGAGGCCTTAAGGCGGGTAAGCCAGGGTTTTAAGGTGAGTTGTGCACGTTCCACAATGCCTTGACCTTGAGGGTTATATGGAATTCCAGTAGTATGAGAGATTTGAAGAGTGGCACAAAACTGTTTGAACTTGGTACTGGTATATGCAGGGCCATATCTGTCTTAATATGTGCTGGCTTTCCCATTATGGAAAAGGCTGAGACAAGATGAGAAAGGACATCCTTGGTAGCTTCTCCGGAATGCGGTGATGCAAAAATAAAGCCACTAAAGGTATCTATGGAAACATGTATGTACTTTGTTTTCCCAAATTCAGGAAAGTGAGTAACATCCATCTGCCAAATCTGATTGGGCAGTAATCCTCGAGGGTTAACACCCAGATGTTGAATAGGAAGGGAGACAACACAAGCAGGACATGCTTTTACAATTTCCCTTGCTTGTTGCCTGGTAATTTTACAAAGTAACCGAAGGCTCTGAGAATTTAAGTGGTGACGGTTATGTAAATCTGTGGCCTCTTGGATGGATCCAATAAGAACTGGGAAAAGGGAGTGAGTGGCTGCATCAGCCTGAGCATTACCCCATCATAGGGGACCGGGAAGATCAAAATGTGCTCTAATGTGTCCTAAGAAAAATGGATGTTTTCTAGCCTGAATTAGTTGTTGAAGCTGGTTAAACAAAAAGGCTGCATTGGAGGAAGCCTTAATGGCGGGTGAAATCTCCAACAGGGGCACAGAATGGGCAATGTAAGCACTGTCTGTATAAATATCAACAGGTTTATCAAAAAATGTCATAAAGACTTGTGTTATAGCACACAATTCTACAAGCTGTGCTGATGGATAAGCAGTATCAAAGGTGGTGGACTGATTATCAACAACAAAGGCTGCATGGCTGTTGCTGGAGCCATCTGTAAAAACAGTAAGGGCTTGTGGAATAGGAGCCTTCCGAGTAACCCGAGGAAAAATAAATGGATGTAATTGAGCAAAACGCAAAAGGGGATCATTGGGAAGGTGGTTATCAATTGTTCCCAAAAAGCCTGATAGGGCAATGCCCCATTCATCCCTTGTCTGTAGTAAAAATTGGTTCTGATCCTTAGTGTATGGAATCAGAATGCTATCAGGGTCTTTGCCAAAATGTTGTCGAGAAAGCAAGCGACCTTTAATAATGATAGAAGCTACCTGAGCAGGATAGACAGCAATAACTTTAGAGGATGTGGTGGGCAAATGAACCCAAAGCAAGGGGCAACCTTTATTTTTAAAATGTGGATCCCGCTGCCAGAATAGTCCCGTGGGTGTATGAGGGGTGTGTAATATAACCAAAACCAAAGGAAGGTTATAAGATATTTGTGTAACAAATTGTTGAGCAATGGCTTCTGTGACTTGAATTAATGCTTGCCGCGCCTCAGGAGTAAGCTCTCGAGGAGAAGAAGGGTCAGAATCTCCCCTTAAAATATCATTAAGAGGCAAAAACACATAGGTGGGTAGTTTTAAATATGGTCTTAGCCATTGGATATCCCCTAGTAATTTTTGGAAATCGTTAAGAGTGTGGAGATGGTCCACACGCAATTGTATATTAGGGATTTGAATTTGATTAGTTTGAAGTTTGAGGCCCAAGTAGGTGTAGGGGTCCTGTGTCTGAACCTTATCAGAGGCTATCTGAAGTCCCAAGGCAGTGAGGGCCTTATAGAGATCCAAATAACAATTGTTAAGATCATAGGTATTAGGTGCAGCGATTAACAAATCATCCATATAATGTAATATATAAACTTGTGGCCACCACTCTCTCACAGGGTCTACTGCTTGAGCAACATATTTTTGGCAAAGACTAGGGCTGTTAGCCATACCCTGGGGAAGGACCTTCCATTGAAATCTTTGCATAGGACCCTGAAAATTGATGCGGGGGAGGCTGAAAGCAAAATAGGGTCTGTCATCAGGATGTAAAGGAATAGTAAAAAAGCAATCTTTTAAGTCAATGACCATTTTATAATAGTCCCTAGGAATAGCTACCGGTGTAGGGATGCCTGGCTGTAGTGCCCCCATCGGGCGCATAACCTTATTGATAGCGCGCAAATCCTGTAAAAGGCGCCATTTGCCTGATTTCTTCTTAATAACAAAAATAGGAGTGTTCCAGGGTGAGGTTGAGGGTTCCACATGACCGGCTGTCAACTGTTCCTGTACTAACATGGAGGCAGTCTCTAATTTTTCTTGGGTAAGGGGCCACTGATCCACCCACACAGGAGTTTGAGTTTCCCAAATAATTTTGTCTGCATGGGGTACAGGAAGGTCAGGGACCGACACTAAAAATCCACATACCCAAGTCCAAATTTGTCTGTTTTTTGTATGGGCTGTACAGGCTCAACCTGTCCTTGTCCTAGCCTCCCAAGGCCTGTACCAGGGATAATAAAGCCCATACAAAGCATTTGATGAGTGACTAAAGAGTTGGGACAAGCAAGAATAACTTTCATTTGGCTTAGAATGTCTCATCCCCAAAGGTTGACAGGGAGATAAGGAACAATGAAGGGGGTAACAGTTCCTTTATTTCCTGTGTTATCTTTTGTGTCAGTCCAGTTGAGCACCCTGGAGCTAACTAAGGGGTTTTTTGATTGCCCTATTCCTTTAAGGTCAGTTAGTGATGAGGTGAGGGGCCATTCTGATGGCCAATATTTTTGAGAAATAACTGTGGCATCCGCACCAGTATCTAGGATCCCTTGGAATTTCTTTCCTTCAATAAATAAGGTAAGAGTGGGTCTTTTGTGGGAGATAGGTTGGACCCAATACACATCAGAGGAACCTAAAGAGGCCGTGTTTCGTGGTGAATTTTGGGCGGTGGGAGTATTTCCTGAATTGAGGGGAAGGAGTATTAATTGTGCAATTCTTGTTCCTGCAGGGATGGCCGATATTCTGTTAATAGCTGTGGCCAGTATTTTAATTTCTCCAGTGTAATCATTATCAATGATGCCAGGAAAGACCTGAACACCTTGTAAGGTGGAAGAAGCTCTCCCAAGAATAAGAGCACGCATATGAGGTGGAGGGGGGCCTACAACCCCAGTGGGTATTATTTGGGGTCCTTGCATAGAGTCTAATATTGTATCAGTGGAGGCACAGAAGTCCAATCCTGCGCTGCCTGGGGTAGCACATTGGAGGGAGGTGATTGTGGAGAAGGACAGGGGGCCTGGATTGGGTTGGGAGTCTGAGAGGGAACAAACCTTATTGCCCCTCGGTTTGCTCTGGGGGCAGTCGGGCCAGGGGCTGGCCCCGAGAGGAGTTTCCCGGGAAGTTAGAGGGAATAGGCTGTCCAAGGGCATTGATCTTGGATCTACATTCCTTGGTCCAGTGGCGACCTTTACCACATTTAAGGCAAAGGGTGAGCAGAGGTGGTTTAGCCCCTGTTTGAGGAGATATGGGTCCTTGACCCAGTCTCCCTGTTGGGCACTCTCGCGCAAAATGGCCAGGTTGTTTGCAAGTAAAGCAAGTACGTGGGCCAGGGTTGTGAAGGGCCTTGGTGAAGGCAGTGCCAATAGCGAGACCCATGTCATGGGTCGTTCCTACCCCAGCACACAGCCTAATGAAGTCAGAAAGGTCCCCTTTATCTTTATGGGGCCGAAGAACATCTTGACATATTGGGTTGGCATTTTCAAAGGCAAGATATTTTACAAAGGAGCTCTCGCTTTCACTTGGTCCAAGTGCTCCGCAGCTAGATTAAGCCGGGCAACAAAGTCACTGTAAGGCTCGTCAGGACCCTGATGAATTTTTGCTAGGGAGGTGGTGGCTGAGCCCTTTTGAGGGAGCCATCTCCAAGCGTGCAAACCAGCAGTTTGAACCTGTGCTAGGAGCCCAGTAGGGAAGCGCGCCTGTTTAGGGTTAGTATCAAATGGCGCATTACCCACTAGTTTCACATAGGTCCAGGACTTAGAGGAAGCCTTGGTTGAATTTTTTTGGGCAGTTTCCCAACAGTATTCCTTAAAGTCTGCGTTCCACAACAGGAAGTCACCTGCAATGAGGGTGGCTCGGGCCAAAAATTTCCAATCATTAGGGGTGAGCCATTGTGTACTATGGTTCTCTAGCAAGGCCAGTGTATAAGGTGCAGTGGGACCATACTGAGCACAAGCCTTTTTAAGTCTTTCAAGAAAACGTAGACTCAGCCTTTTATAAGAACCAAGGGCTCCACTCTGTCCAGAGGTGGGCTCCTCCTCATCCCCTGATTCCTGGTCCTCCTCTTGTTCTCCCTCTGGTTCTACCTCTTGTTCCTCCCCTGATTCCTTTTCCTGACCTCCTTCTAGACCCTCTGCTTTAGTCTGTGCAAGCTGATCTGCTTGACTGCGAGTGACTGGAAAGGCAAGAACAGGCTGACCACACGGCTTCACCTTACGAGTATTAAGGGGTTTGGGGCCAGTTTGTGTTAACTCCGTGCCCAAGGCCAGTGAGTGAAGTTCGGCATCAAGGGCTTTTAGTTCTTTTAAAAGTTGGATTTGTTCCCACCTATGTTGGAGAGACTCAAGTAAAGGGGTTAGATTAGGCAAGGGAAGTGGGGAAAAAATATCTGGGGGGGGGGCAGTAGGTCCCTGAAGGGCCGGAGCATGAAAGGCAGGGGGTGTATAAGAGGGAAGTAGATTTTTAAGAGGTGGCAGGTCTGGAGAATGGTGTTGAGCCGCTGCCTCCTCCAGGGTAGCCTCCTCCTCTGGGGTCACCTCATCATAGGGATTTAAAACTGGATAAATCTTAGGGGGATTTTTAGGGGACTCTTTTGGTAAGGTGGGGTCTGGGAGGGTCCCGGGGTCTGGGAGGGTCCCAGGATCCTGAGAAGGCTGAGTAGGGGGCATTTGAATACTAACCGAAGGGCATGCCAAGGGGGGGCAAGAGGTGGATTGCATTGCCTGCTCCCCAATTTTTACAAGTTTTAAAGTACCACTGTCAAAGGGTGAACTTTTAAGAATCTCATTAATTAAATTCCAATAAGAAAAGGCAGTGACAGGCACCTTTTGAGGACCAAAAGTCTCATAATAATCTTTGAGGCAGTCTCCTACTCTGAGCCACCTTTTACCATCAATTGACCCCTCGAGGGGAAACCAAGGACACGAATCCTCTATGTATGAAAAGAACAATTTTAAGTCTTTTTTCTTAACACACGCTCCCCGAGTCTTGAGGGCCTCCTTGAGACCCGACAGAAACAAATCATGTGACTAAACTGCTTGTCCCATGGTATGTCACTCACCTTGCACTGGCCTCACTCTCCTCCTGGATCTGACTCCCGGTTGCTTTTACCGAGGCGATCCCGAATCCCGCTTGGCCAAGTCTTCCCCAGAGGGCGGCGTTCGCTTCTCTGGCAAAGGTTCCAATCAACCACGTTGGGCGCCAACTGTCCCGACCCGCGGGACATCAACGCAGGACGACAAACCTAAGAGAGAAGGAATGAAGGGACAAGAGACACAGGGAGTGACAGCAAGACAGGAATTCTGATCAAGCTGAAAATTTTTATTGTTCTCAAGGGTATTTATGCTGAGGGAATGAGGGGTATGATGAGACACAGGATGGTTGGCTGTGTTTTTCTTTTGGGCTCTTGATAAGGTGCAAGTTCATGCCGGTGGGCCATAGGCAGAACTATCAGCCGGGAGTGGGAAGGGGGAGTGCTCGGGGAATCCATCAGCCTTCAGCTGCAGGGTGTTTGTGCAGGGCAGGCAACCGCAAAATGCTCCCTGGGCTGCTGCTTATCATAAAGGTCAGAATGTCCTCAGAATGAGAACTTCTTCTTGGTCCCTGACAGCCCAGTGCACAGAGCCCAGAGCATAGAACCAGAGTATAGAAAGGCCATGTCCCAGGATGACAGCACAGAGCACAGAGAACAGAACCAGAGCCCAAAGAGTGGAGTTCAGAACACAGAACAAAGAGCACAGAGCCAGGACCCAGAGACAGAGACAGAATTCAGAACCCAGGCCAAGATTATTGAGACAGAGCCTAGAGCCAGAGCACAGAGCACAGAGTGCTGAGCACAGAGCACAGAGTCACAGAAAAGAATGCAGAGCACAGAGCACAGAGTGCAGAGCACCCAGACCAGAGCACAGAGCACAAAGACCAAAGAACAGAACACAGAACCAGAGCCAGAATATAGAGACAGCATAGAGCACAGAGCACAGAGACCATAGCACAGAGCACAGAGCCCAGAGCACAAAGCACAGAGCACAGAGACCACAGCATGGAGCACAGAGACCAGAGTTTAGAGTCTAGAACCCAGAGCCCAGAGTGCAGAAATCAGTCACACAGAGCCCACATCCCAGAGCACAGAGTGCAGAGCCCAGTGCCCAGAGCCCAGAGCATAGATCCAGAGTACAGAGCTGGAACACAGAGCTCACATCCCAGACTCACAGCACAGAGCACAGAGAATAGAGACAGAGACCACAGCCAGATCCCAGAGCACAAAGTATAGAACACAGGACACAGAGCACAAAGCACAGAGTCAAAGACAGAGAACAAAGACAGAGTTCAGAGCCCAGACACAGAGTATTGAGACAGAGCCTAGAGCCAGAGCCATGATCACACACCCCAGAGCACAGAGCCCAGAGCCCAGAGCCACAGCACAGAGCATAGAGCACAGAGCACAGACCACAGACCACAGACCAGAGACCAGAGCACAGAGCACAGAGTACAGAACCAGAGCCAGAGTATAAAGACAGAACACACAGCACAGAGCACAGAGCACACAGACCAGAGCGCAGAGCACAGAGCAGAGAGCCCAGAGCCAGAGCCCAGAGCACAGAGCACAGAGCAAAGAGCCCAGAGAACAGAGCCCATTGCACAGAACACAGAGCACAAAGCCAGAACCCAGAGCACAGAGTGCAGAGAACAGAAGACAGAGCATAGAGCAAGAGCACTGATCCAGAACCCAGAGCACAGAGTGCAGAACACAGAGCACAGAGCACAGAGCCAGGACACAGAGAACAGAGACAGAGATCAGAGCCCACACCCAGAGAACTGAGACAGAGCCTAGAACCAGAGCCCAGAACACAGAGCAGAGACCAGAGCATGGAGCAGAGAGACCAGAGCAGAGAGCACAGGGCCCAGAGCCAGGAGCACAGAACACAGCGCAGAGTGCAGAGACCAGAGCCCAGAGCACAGGGCTCAGAGCCCAGAGCTCACAGCCAGAGCCAGAATACAGAGAGAGAGCACAGAGGACAGTCACCACAGTCCAGAGCACAGAGCACAGAGCACAGATTCACTGCTCAGAGCACAGAGCATAGAGCACAGAGCACAGAGCACAGAGACCAGAGCACAGAGCACAGGGCACAGGGCACAGAGACCAGAGCACAGAACACAGAGCCAGAGCCAGAGTACAGAGACAGAGCACACAGCACAAAGCACAGAGCACAGTGACAAGAGTGCAGAGCACATAGCAGAGAGCACAGAACCAGAGTCCAGAGCACAGAGTGCAGAGCACGTAGCCCAGTACACAGAGCACTGATCACAGTGACTAGAGCACAGAGCACAAAGCAGAGAGCACAGAGACAGAGCCCAGAGAACAGAGTCCAGTGCACAGAGCACAGAGCACAGAGTGCAGAGAATAGAGGACAAAGCACCGAGCAAGAGCATAGAAACAGGGCACAGAGAACAGAGACAGAGATCAGAGGCCAGAACAAGAGTATTGTGACAGAGCCTAGATCCAGAGCACAGAGCACAGAGCACAGAGTCACAGCAGAGAGCGCAGAGTATGGAGCACAGAGCACAGAATAAAAAGCACAGAGATCAAAGCACAAAGCACAGAGACCAGAGCCCAGAGCCCAGAGCACAGAGCCCAGAACACAAAGCCCAGAACACAAAGCCCAGAGCCCAGAGCTCAGAGCACAGAACAGAGTCCAGAGACCAAAGTACAGGTCACAGAGCACAGAGCACAGAGCACACAGCAAGAGTCTAGAGTCAGAGCCCAGAGCACAGAGCACAAGGCACAGAGAACAGAGAAGAAAAAACAGAGCAGAAAACACAGAGCAGGAGCCCAGAGCCAGAGCCCAGACACAGAGAGCAGATCACAGAGCACAGAGCACAAAACCAAAGCCTAGAACCCAGAGTACAAAGCACAGTGCACAGAGTAAAGAACACAGAGACCAGAGCACAGAGCACAAACCAGAGCACAGAGCACTGACCCGAGAAAACAGACCTGACAGCACCAACCCAGAGATCTGGGTTCTGGTTCTGTGCTCTGGACACTAGTCACTGTTCTTTGTGCTCTGTGCGCTGTATCTGTATTCTGGCTCTGGCTCTAAGCTCTGGCTCTGGGCTCTGTGCTCTGTGTTCTCTTCTCTTGGCTCTGGGCTCTGAGCTCTGGGCTCTGGTCTCTGTGCTCTGTGAACTGTACTTTGGTCTCTGGTCTCTGACCTCTGTACACTGTGCTGTGGTCTCTGTGCTCTGTGCTCTGTGCTCTGGGCTCTGTGCTCTGTTCTCTGTGCTGTGGTCTCTGTGCTCTGAGCTCTGGGCACTTTCCTCTGTCTCTGGGCTCTGTGTTGTTACCTCTGTGCTGTGCGCTGTTAGCTCTTGGCTCTGGTCTGTGTGTTTTCTCTCTCTACACTTGGTCTGGTCTCTGGGCTCTGCGTGCTGTGCTCCTTTCTCTGTGCTCTGAGCTCTGTGCTCTCTACTCTAGGCTCTGGGCTCTGTGTTCTGACTCTGTACTCTGGGTCTGTGCTCTGGCCTCTCGTCTCTTTGCTCTGGCTCTGTGCTCTGGGCTCTGGGCTCATTGATTAATGCTCTGGGCTCTGGGCTCTGGGCACTGTGCTCTCTGCTCTGGTCTGTAATCACTGTGCTCTGAGTTCTGTGCTCTGTCTCTGTACTCTGCCTCTGTACTCTGGGTCTGGGTTCTCTGCTGTGTGCTCTGTGCTCTGGTGTCTGGGAATTGTGCTCTGGGCTCAGGTCTCTGGTCACTGTACACTGTGCTTTGTACTCTGGACACTGTATTTTGTGTTCTGGGTTCTGCACTCTTGCCTCTGGCTCTGTGCTCTGTCCTTTCTGCTCTGGTCTGTGGTCACTGTGCTCTGTGCTCTGTGCTCTGTGTTCTGGGCTCTCAGCTCTATGCTCTGCACTTGGTCTGTGTGCTCTGTGCTCTGGTCTCTGTGCTCTGTGCTCTGTACTCTGCACTGTGTGCTCTGGCTCTGTGCTCTGTGCTCTCTGCTCTGGTCTGTGTGCTCTGGGCTCTGGGTCTAGGCTCTGTCTCAATACTTTGGGTCTGGGCTCTGAACTATGTCCCTGTTGTCTGGGTCCTGGCTCTGTGATCTGTGCTGTGCACTCTGGGCTCTGGGCTCTGGCTCTGGATTCCTACTCTGTTCTCTGTGCTCTGTGCTCAGGGCTCTGTGCTCTGTGCTCGTTGATCTTTGCTCTGTCCACTGGGCTGTGTGCTCTAGGCTGTGGCTCTAGGCTCTGTGTTAGTACTCTGTGTCTGGTCCCTGAACTCTGTCTCTTTTCTCTGGGTACTGGCTCTGTGCTCTGTGCTCTCTGCTGTGGCTTTGTGCCCTGCAATGTGTGCTTTGGATTCTGAGATCTGGGTTCTGGCTCTGGGCACTGTCTCTGCCTCTGGGTCTGGACTCTGTGCTCTGTGCACTGTGCTATGGCTCTGTTCTCTCTGCTCTTTGCTCTACACTCTGTGCTCTGAACTCTGGCTCTGGGCTCCTGCTCGGAACCAGAGCACAGAGTCACAGCACAGAGACCAGAACACAGAGCACGTAAAAAGAGCACAGAGCACACAGCACAGAGCAATAGCACAGTGCACAGAGCACAGAGCTCAGACCCAGAGTCAGAGACATTGTCCAGAATAAGAGCCCAGAGCACAGAGTGCAGAGCACAGTGCCAGAGCCCTGAGCACAGAGCACATAGCACAGAGCCAGACCACAGAGCACAGATTGCCTAGCACAGTGACCAGAGCCCAGAACACAGAGCTCAGAGCACACAGCACACAGAACAAGCATAGAGCCTCGTGCACAAATCAATGAACCCAGAGCCGAGAGTACAGAGCCTAGAGCCCAGAACACAGTGCCAGAGCACAGAGACCAGAGCACAGAGCACAGAGCCAGAGCACACAGCCCAATCCCAGAGCTCAGACCCAGAGTACAGAGACAAAACTCAGAGCCCAGACACTAGAGTATAGGGCACAGAGAACAGAGCACAGAGCACAGAGTCTAGTGCCCAGAGCAATTGCAGCAAGACAGAACACAGAGATCAGAGCCCAGACCTCAGAGCACAGAGCACAGAGAACAAAGCTCAGATAGAGAACACAGAACCCAGAATCCAGTGCAGAAATCAATGAGCCCATAGCACAGAGCACAGAGAACAGAGACCAGAGCAGAGACCAGAGCTCAGAGACAGAGCATAGCGCACAGAGCCCAGAGCCCAGGGCATGAATGAAGAAGCCCAGAGCACAGAGCACAGAGAACAGAGACCAGATCACAGAGACCAGAACTCAGAGACAGAGCACAGAGCACTGAGCTCAGAGCATAGGTCCAGAGTACAGAGACAGAAGACAGAGCCCACATCCCGAGCTCACAGCACAGAGCACAGAGAACAGAGAGAGAGCCCAGAGTACAGAGTGCAGAACACAGAGCACAGAGCTCAGAGCCAGAGCCCAGACACAGAGCACAGAGCACAGAGCACAGAGCCCAGGGCACAGAGCCCAGAGCCCAGAGGCCAGAGCCCAGGGAACAGAGCTCAGAGACAGAGCATACAGCACAGAACTCAGACACCAGAGACCATAGCAGAGAGCACAGACCCAGAGCCCAGAGCACAGATCACAGAGCTGAGCACAGATCACAGAGCACAGAACCAAACCCAGAGCAGAGAGTACAGAGCACAGAGCACAGAGTAAAGAGCCCAGAGACCAGAGCACAGAGCACAAACCACAGCACAGAGCACGGAATCAGAGCACAGAGCACACAGCATATTGCAAGATAACAGTGCAGAGAGCACAGAGCTCAGACCCAGAGTCAGAGACATTGCCCAGAGCAAGAGCCCTGAGCACAGAGCCCTGTTCCTGTCCCTGGGCTCTGTATCTGTGCTCTGGGCTCTCTCTCTATACTGTGGCTCTGGCTCTGACTCTTTGCTTGGTGTTCTGTATTCTGTGCTCTGGCCTCTGAGCTCTGTACTCTGTGTGCTGAGCTCTGAGCTCTGTGCTCTGTGCTCTGGTCTGGGATCACTGTGCTCTGTTCTCTGTGCTGTTTCTGTGCACTGGCTATGTGCTCAGGGCTCTGGCTTTCGGTACTTTCTCTGAATCTGGGTCTGGTCTCTGTGCTCTGTGCACTGTGCTCTGATTCTGTGCTCTGTGCTCTGAGTTCTGCACTCTGGGCTCTGGGCTCTGGCTCTGGGCTCCTTCTCTCTGTGTTCTGGCTTTGTGCTCTGTGCTCTGCACTCTGTGCTCTGGGCTTTCTCTCTATTCTCTGTGCTCTCTGCTGTGAACTCTGGGTTGTGGCCTCTGAGTTCTGTCTCTGAACTCTGGCTTTATGCTGTGACCTATGTGCTCTCTTTTCTGGTCTCTGATCTCTGTGCTCTGTACTCTGACTTGGCTCTGGCCTTGTACTATGTGCTCTGGACTCTCTGCTCTGGGCTCTGTGCTCTATTCTCTGGTCTCTGTGCACTGGTCTCTGAGTTCTGTACTCTGGGCTCTTGTCTCTGGGCTCTGCGGTCTGTGCCCTGGGCGCTCTGTTCTGGGTTCTGTGCTCAGTGCTCTGGCTATGTGCTCTGGGTGCTGTGCTCTGGGCTCTGTCTACGTACTCTGTGCTAGGTCTCCCTGCTCTGTGGTCTGCACTCTGTGCTCTGGTCTCTGGCTCTGGACTCTGGCTCTGTGCTCTGCACTCTGTGCTCTGTGCTCTGTGTTCTGTGCTCTGGCTATGTGCTCTGGGCTCTGGCTATGTTCTCTGGACACTGACCATGTGCTCTGTCCTCTGTACTCTTGGTCTGGGCTCTGGTCTCTGTCTCTGTAGTCTGGATCTGGGCTCTGTGCAAGGTGCTCTGTGCTCTTGGCTCTGTGCTCTGTGCTCTGTGCTCTGGCTCTGTGCTCTCTGTGCTGGGTTCTGTGCTCTGGCTGTGTCCTCTATGCTCTGTTCTCTGTGTTTTCTTCTCTGGCTCTGTGCTCTGCATTATGAGTCTGGGTTCTGGCTATAGGCTCTGGTTCTTTGCTCAATCACTGTGCTCTATGCTCTGGTCTCTGTGATTTGCACTCTGTGCTCAGGCTCTGTGCTCTGGCTGTGTTCTCTGTGCTCTGTGCTCTGGCTCTGTGCTTTGGACTGTGATTCTTGGATCTGTGCTCTGATCTCTGTGATGATGATCTGCTCTGTACTCTCTGCTCTGGGCTCTGACTCTGGGCTCTGTCTCTGTAATCTGGCTTTGTCTTTGAGCTCTGGGCTCTGGGCTCTGTGTTGTATCTTTGTATTGTGGGTCTCGGCTCTGGGCTCTGAGCATCATGCTCTGGTCTCTTTGCTCTGGCTCTGTCCTCTGCTCTGTGATCTGCACTCTGTGCTCTGCACTGTGAGTTTTGTGCTCTGGCTGTGGGCTCTGGCAGTGTCTGCTGTGCTCTGTGCTCTATTCTCTGGGCTGGGTGCTCTGTGCTCTACACTATGAGCTCTGGGCTCTGACTCTGGGTTCTGGCTCTGTGTTCTGGCTCTGTCTCTGAGCTCTGGGCTCTAAGTTCTTCACGCTATGTCTGTACTCTGTTCTGTGCTCTGTGTTCTGCACTATGCACTCTGTAATATGTCTCTAGACTCTGAACTCTGGACTTTGTGCTCTCTGCTTAGGGTTCTGGACTCGGGCTCTGTGTTCTGTCTCTATACTCTGGGTCTGGGCTCTCGGCTCTATACTCTGTGCTCAGTTATCTTTGCTATGAGCTCTAGGATCTGGTGTCTGTGCTCTGGTCTCTATGCTCTGTGCTCTGTGCTCTGTTCTCTGGGCTCTGGGCACTTTGCTCTGTACTCTGGTCTTTGTTCTCTGTGCTCTGGCTCTGTGCTTTGAGCTCTCTGTTCTGGGCTGTGTGCTCTGGGCTTTGGCTGTAGGCTTTGTATCAATACTCTGGGTCTGGACTCTGAACTCTGTCTTTGTTCTCTGGGTCCTGACTCTGTGCTCTGTGCTGTGTGTACTGCACTCTGTGCTTGGGCTCTGGCTCTGGGCTCTTTGCTATGGGCTCTGTGTTCTGTAATCTGTGATCTGCACTCAGTGCACTGGGCTTTGTGCTTCGGGCCCTTGGTTCTGTGCTCTGTGCTATGATCTCAGGCTCTGGGCTCTGTGTTCTGTGCTATGGACCCTGGTCTCTGAGCTCTGTGTTCTGTGAAATGTCTCTGAACTCTGTTCTCTGTGCTCTGTGCTCTGTGCTATGGGCTCTGTTCTGTGTTATTTGCACTCAGTGCTCTTTGCTATGGGCTATGTGCTCTGGGCGGTGCATGTGGTGTTCTGTGATTGGTACTCTGTGGTCTGGGCTCTGGCTCTATGATCTGCACACTCTGCTTTGGACTATGGGTAATGTCCTCTGTGCTCTGAGCTCTGTGCTGTGTTCTCTGTGCTCTGTGCTCTGGGCTCTGGGCTCAGAGCAGAAGCCCAGAGCCAGAGCCCAGAGCACAGTGCCCAGAACCCTGAGCAAGGAGCACAGAGATAGAGCACAGAGCCCAGACCCAGAGTCAGAGACAGTGCCCAGAGCAAGAGCCCAGAATGCAGAGCACAGAGCACAGAGCACATTGAACAAAAACCAGAGCACAGAGCACAGGACCCAAAGCACAGAGTACAGAGTGCACAGCACACAGCACAGAGAATAGCTCAGTGCACATATCATAGGCCCAGAGTCAACAGTACAGAGCCCAGAGGCCAGAGCTGAGAGAGAGAGCACAGAGCACACAGCACAGACCAGAGAGACCAGAGTACATAGCACATAGCTTAGAGCATAGATCCAGAATACAGAGACAGAAGGCAGAGCCCAAATCCCAGAGCTTACAGCACAGAGCACAGAGAACATATAGAGAGCCCAGAGCCCAGAGTGCAGAGCACAGAGCACAGAGCCAGATCACAGAACACAGAGCACAGAGCTCAGAGCACAGAGATCATAGCACAGAGCACAGAGCCCAGAATTCAGAGCACAGCGTCCGGGAACCCAGCACAGAGCACAGAGCACAGAGACCACAGCACAGATCCCAGAGGCCAGAGTCCAGAGCCCAGAGAACAGAATGCAGAGACTGAGCACACAGCACTGAGCTCAGAGACATGAGACCATAGCAGAGAGCACAGAGCCCAGAGCCCAGAAACCAGAGCACAGAGCACAGAGCCCAGAGCACACAGTACAGAGCACAGAGCTGCCGCCCAGAGCCAGAGGCCAGAATGCAGTGTGCAGAGCACAGAACACATTGACCAGAGGCCAGAACACAGAGCACAGAGCATAGAGCCCAGAGCCCAGAGCACAGAGCCAGAACACAGAGTGCAGAGCACAGAGCACAGAACCCAGGGAACAGAGCCAAGATCACAGAGCACAGAGCGCATTGATCAGAGACCAGAGAACAGAGCACAGAGCACAGAGCACAGAGAAGAGTGTAGAGTACAATGACCAGAGCCCAGAGCACAAAGCACAGAGCACCCAGCACACAGCACAGACCACAGAGCACAGTGCACAAATCCACGAGCTCAGAGCCAAGAGTACAGAGCCCAGAGACCAGAGCTCAGAGCCAGAGCACAGAGACCAAAGCACAGAATACAGACCTAGAGCACACAGCGAAATCCCAGAGCACAGACACAGCGTACAGAGACAGAACACAGCGCCCAGAGCCTAGAGTACAGAGCACAGAGCCCAGAGCCCAGAGCCCAGAGCCCAGAAGACTGAGACAAGAGCACAGAGTACAGAGCCAGAGAAACAGCCAGATCTCAGAGCACAGAACCAGAGAACAGAGACAGAACACAAAGCCAGAATCTAGAGTACAGAGCACAGAGCACAGACCACAGAGACCAGAGCACAGAGCACAGAGCCCAGTGCCCAGAGCAATTATAGATAGACAAAACACTGAGACCAGAGCCCAGAACTCACGTCACAGAGCACAGAGCACAGAACACAGAGCCCAGAGTACACAGCACAGACCATAGAGACCAGAGCACAGAGGACATGGCTCAGAGCATAGATCCAGAGTATAAAGACAGAATACAGAGCCCACATACCAGAGCTCACAGCACAGAGCACAGAGCCCAGAGCCAGAGCCCAGGGTGCAGAGTGCCTAGCACAGAGCACAGAGTCAGAGCACAGAATACAGAATGCAGAGCCAGAGTCCAGACAAAAAGCACAGAGCACAGAGCCAGAGCCCAGAGTCAAGAGCACAGAGAGCAGAGCTCAGAGACAGAGCACACAGCACAGAGCTCAGAGACCAGATACCATAGCAAAGAGCACAGAGCCAGGAACCCAGACCACAGAGCACAGAACATAGAGCATAAAGCCAGAGTCCAGAGCACAAAGCAGAGAGCACAGAGACCACACCACAGAGCCCAGAGCACAGAGATCATAGTTCCGAGTCCAAAGCCCAGAGCCCAGAGCTCAGAAACCAGTGACCATAGCACTAGCCGACATCCCAGAGCACAGAACACAGAGCACAGAGCCCAGTGCACAGAGTCCAGAGCATAGATCCAGAGTATAGAGACAGAACTCAGAACCCACATCCCAGAGCTCACAGCAGAGAGCACAGAGAACAGAGAGACAGCCGATAGCCAGAGCCCAATGCATAGGTAGAGCACAGAGCACAGAGTCAGAGCACAGTGCACAGAGCACAGAGAACAGACCCAGAGCCAGAGAAAGTGCCCAAAGCCAGAAACCTGGGTACAGAGTCCAGAGCACAGAAAAAGCACAGAGAACAGAGCACAGTGACCACAGACCAGAGAACAAAGCATACAGCTCAGAGCTCAGAGCACAGAGCACAGAGCCAGAGCACAGAGATCAGAGCATAGAGCACAGAACCAGAGCACACAGCAGATCCCAGAGCACAGAGACAGAACACAGAGCCCAGAGCCTATAGTACAGAGCACAGAACACAGAGAACAGAGCAGAGAGCAAAGAGCCCAGTGCCCAGAGCAATAATAGAGAGACAGAACACAGAGCCCAGAGCCCAGAGGTCAGATCACAGAGCAGAGACCACAGCACAGACCCCAGAGCACAGAGCACAGAACCCAGAGACCAGAGCTCAGAGACCAGAGCTCAGAGTTCAGATACCACAGACCATAGCATAGAGCACAGAGATCTGAGCACAGAGCTCAGATACCACAAAACATAGCATAGAGCACAGAGACCAAAACACAGAGCAAAGAGCCCAGTGCCCAGAGCAATTGTAGAGAAACAGAACACAGAAAAAAGAGCCCTGAGCACACAGCACAGAGCACAGAGCCCAGTGCACAAATAAATGAGCCCAGAGCTGAGAGTACAGAGCCCAGAGCC
The DNA here is from genome assembly GCF_902686445.1 of Sciurus carolinensis. Classification (NCBI taxonomy): domain Eukaryota; kingdom Metazoa; phylum Chordata; class Mammalia; order Rodentia; family Sciuridae; genus Sciurus; species Sciurus carolinensis. The sequence continues at coordinate 3,492,273 of NW_025920103.1, forward strand.
CAGAGCACCGAGTCAGAGCCCAAAGACCAGACCTCAGAGACCAAGCACAGAGCACAGAGCCCAGTGCGCAAATCAATGAGCCTAGAGCACAGAGTCCAGAGCACAGAGACCAGAGCTCAGAGACAGAGCACAGAGACCACAGACCATAGCACAGAGCACAGAACCCAGAGCCCAGAGAACACAGCACAGAACATAGAGACCAGAGCACAGAGCACATATCTCAGAGCAGAGATCCAGAGTACAGAGACAGAAGACAGAACCCACATGCCAGAGCTCACAGCAGAGAGCACCGAGCACAAAGAGAGAACCCAGAGCACAGAGTGAAGAGCACAGAGCACAGAGTCAGAGCACCACAGAGCAGAGAGCCAGTGCCCAGACACAGAGCACAGAGCACGGAGCCAGAACCCAGAGCCAAGAGCACAGAGCACAGAGCACCGAGCCAGGATGCAGAGAACAGAGACAGAGTTCAGACCCCAGACCCAGAATATTGTGAGAAAGGGTAGAGCCAGAGCACAGAGCACAGAGCACAGATACCAGACCCAGAGTCAGAGACAGTGCCCAGAGCAAGAGCCCAAAGCACAAAGTCCAGTGCACAAATCAATTACCCCAGAGCTGAGAGGACAGAGTCCAGAGCACAGAGCACAGAGTCAGAGCACAGTGCACAGAGGACAGAACCCAGAGCCAGAGCACATGGCCAGATCCGAAAGCACAAGCCAGGGCATAGAGCCAGAGCACTGTGCTCTGGGTCTACCCTTTCTCGCCCTGGGCTCTAGATCTGTGCTCTGTTCTCTGTGCTCTGGACTATGGTCACTGTGTTCTATATGCTCTGGGCTCTGTCTCTGTACTCTGACTCTGGCTCTGAGCTCTGTTCTCTGGGTTCTGTGTTCTGTCTCTATATTCTGGCTCTGACTATGTGCTTGGTGCTCTGTGCTCTGGTCTCTGTGTTCTGGCTGTGTCTTCTACTGTGATCTGCACTCAGTGCTCTGCACTGTGAGTTTTGTGCTCTGGCTCTTGTCTCTGCGCTGTGTGCTCAGTCTCTGTGCTCTGGCAGTGTCCTCTGTGCTCTGTGCTCTGGGCTCTGGGCGGGTGATCTGTGCTCTACAATATGTGGTCTGTGCTCTGTCTCTGGCTGTGTCCTCTGTGCTCTGTGATCTGTGCTCTGTGCTCTGCATTGTGATATTTGTGCTCTGGCTCTGTGCTCTGGCTCTGTGCTCTGACTGTGGGCTCTGGCTGTTTGCTCTGACTCTGGCTCTGGCTCTGAGCTCTGGGCTCTGGGCTCTGTTCTCTATGCTCCCTGCTCAGGGGTCTGAGTTCTGGGCTCTGTGTTCTGTCTCTGTACTCTGTGTCTGGGCTCTGGGCTCTATGCTCTGTGCTCTGTGCTCTGTGCTATAAACTCTGGTCTCTGGTCTCTGTGCTCTGTGCTCTGAGCTCTGGGTTCTGGTCTCTGTGCTCTGTTCAATGTGCTCTGTGTTCTGGGATCTGTGCTATTTGCTCTTTTCTCTGTTTGCTGTGCTCTGCACTCTGTGCACTGGGCTCTGGATCTATGCTTTGTGCGCTGTTCTCTGGGCTCTGAGCACTGTGTTCTGTGCTCTGGTGTTTGGTCTCTGTGCTCTGTCTCTGTTCTTTGTGCTCATTTCTCTGGGCTGTTTACTCTGGGCTTTGGCTCTAGGCTCTGTCTCAATACTCTGGGTCTGGGCTCTTAAATCTGTCTTTGTTCTCTGTGTACTGACTCTGTGCTCCGTGCTCTGTGTACTGCACTCTGCACTCTGGGCTCTGGTTCTGTTCTCTGTGCTCTCTCCTGTGATCCTGGGATACAGGCTCTGTGTTCTCTCTCTGGACTCTGGATCAATGCTCTGTCCTCTGTGCACTGTCCTCTGTGCTATGGTCTCTGGTCTCTGAGCTCTGGGCTCTGTGCACTGTCTCTGAGCTCTGCTCTCTGGGCACTGTCCTCTGTACTCTAAGCTGTGTGTTGTGTTCTCTGTGCTCTCTGCTCTGTGCTCTGACCTCAGAGCAAAAGTCCAGTGCCAGAGCACAGAGCACAGAGCACAGAGACAGACCCAGAGTCAGACACTGTGCCCAGAGCAAGAGACCAGAGCCCAGAGCCCAGAGCCCAGAGTACAGAGCTCAGAGAAAGAGCACACCTCACAGAGCACAGAGACCAGAGACCATAGCACAGAGTACAGAGCCCATAGCACAAAGCAGAGAGCATAGAGCCAGAGCCACAAACCAGAGCAGAGAGACCAGAGCACCAAGCACAGAGCCAGAGCCAAGAGCACAGAGACCACAGCACAAAGAGCCCAGTGCCCAGAGCAATTGTAGAGAGACAAAACAGAGACCAGATCCCAGAGCTCAGAGCACAGAGCACAGAGACCATAATACAGAGCCCAGAGCACAGTTCACAGAGCACAGAGCCTAGACCCAGAATCAGACACAGTGCCCAGAGCAAGAGGCCAGAGCACAGAGCACAGAGCCCAGAGTACAGAGCTCAGAGAAAGAGCACACTTCACAGAGCACAGAGACCAGAGACCATAGCAGAGAATACAGAGCCTGTAGCATGGAGCAGAGAGCACAGAGCCAGAGCCACAACCCAAAGCAGGGAGACCAGAGCACTGAGCACAGAGTCAGAACCCAGAGCACAGAGACAGAGCACACAGTCTGATCCCATAGCTCAGACGCAGAGTACAGAGAGAGAACACAGAGCCCAGGGACTAGAGAACAGAGAACAGAGCACAAAGCACAGAGACCAGAGCACAAAGCAGAGAGCCCAGTGCCCAGAGCAAATGTAGAGAGACAGAACACAGAGACCAGAGCCCAGAGCTCAGAGCACAGAGCACAGAGACCAAGGCACAGAGCCCACAGTCCAGAGCACAGAGCCCAGAGACCAGAGCTCAGAGACAGAGCACAGAGCCCAGATCCCAGACCACAGAGCACAGAGCCAAGATCCCAGAAGATCCTAGAACAAAGAGCCCAGAGCCCAGTGCCCAGAGCCCAGAGCCAAGAGCACAGAGAACAGAGCTCAGACACAGAGCACAGAGCGAAGAGCCCATAGCCCAGACCCAGAGCTCCATGCCCTGGCCCTGTGCTCTGGATCGGTGCTCTGTCCTCTGTGCTCTGGCCTCTGGTCACGGCTCTGAGCTCTGGGCTCTGGGCTCTGTCTCTGTACTCTGGCTCTGCTCTGATTTCTGGGTTCTGGGCTCTGTGTTCTGTGCAGTGTGTTCTGTGCTTTGGCCTCTGGACTCTGTGCTCTGTGCTCTGAACTCTGAGCTCTGTGCTCTGTGCTCTGGTCTGTGGTCACTGTTCTCTGTTCTCTGTTCTGTTTCTGTGTTCTGAGCTCTGTGCTCACAGCTCTGGCTTTGGGCACTTTCTCTGACTTTGGGTCTTACCTCTCTGCTCTGTGTACTGTGCTCTGAATCTCTGCTCTGTGCTCTGTTTTCTACACTCCACACACTGGGTTCTGGCTCTGGGCTCTCTCTTTGTTCTCTGTGATCTCTGCTTTGAGCTATGAGATGCGGGCCCTGAGTTCTTCTCTGTACACTGATTCTATGCTCTCATCTATGTGCTCTCTGCTGTGGTCTCAGTGCTCTGTGGTGTGGTCTCTGTGCTCTGTATTCTGTGCTCTCTCTGAGCTCTGGCATCTGGGCTCTGTACTCTGGCTCTGTGCTCTCTGCTCTGCACTGTGAGATTTGTGCTCTGACTCTGGGCTTTGTGCTCTGTGCTCATTCTCTATACTCTGGACGTGTCCTCTGCACTCTGTGCTCTTTGCTCCGTGCTGTGTGCTCTGTGCTGTACCCTATGTACTCTGTGCTCTGGATCTGTGCTCTGGCTCTGTGTTCTGTCTCTGGGCTCTGGTTCAGTGCTTTGGCTCTGGTTTCTGGCTCTTTGTTTTGTACTCTGTGTTCTATCTCTGTACTCTGCTCTGGGCTCTGGGCTTTGTGTTCTGTGTTATGTCTGTATTCTAGATCTGAGATCTATGTTTTATCCTCTGTGCTCTCTTCTCTGTGCTCTGATCTCTGGGCACTGTTCTCTGTGCTCTGGGCCTTGGCTCTGGGATGTGGCCTTGTGCTCTGTGCTCTGGACTCTCTCCATTGGGCTCTGGGCTCTGTGCTGTGTGCTGCGGTCTCTGTGCTCTGGTCTCTGCACTCTGTACTCTGGGCTATAGTCTCTGTGCTCTGTGCTCTGTGCTCTGTCCTCTGGGATCAGTGCTCTTGTGCACTTGCTCTGTCCTCTGAGCACTGTACTCTGTGGTCTGCACTCTGTGCTCTGGGCTCTGGCTTTGGGCTCTGGCTATGTTCTCTGTGCTCTGTACTCTAGTCTGGACTCTGGTCTCTGTCTCTGTAGTCTTGGTCTGGGCTCTGTGCTCTTTGCTCTGTGCTCTGTGCTCTGGCTCTGTGCTCTCTGCTCTGGTTTCCATGCTCTGGCTGGGTCCTCTATGCTCTGTGCTCTGCGTTCTCCGCTCTTGCTCTGTACTCTGCACTGTGTGTCAGGTTACCGGCTCTGATCTCTGTTTCTCTGCATAATTGCCATGCTCTGTGCTCGGGCCTCTGTGCTCTGCACTTTATGCTCAGGCTCTGTGCTCTGGGTGAGTCCTCTGTGCTCTGTGCTCTGGCTCTGTGCTCTGGTCTGTGAGTCTGCAATCTGTGCTCTGGCTCTGTGCTCTGGTCTGTGAGTCTGCAATCTGTGCTCTGGTTCTGTGGTCTGTGCTCTGTTCCATGATCTCTGTGACCTGGCTTTCTTCTATGTGCTCTGTGCTCTGGGCTCTGGTTGTGTGCTCTGTCTCTGTACTCTGGCTTTGTCTCTGAACTCTGTTCTCTGGTCTGTATTCTATCTCTGTACTCTCTTCTACACTCTGTGCTCTGCACTATGTGCTTCATGCTCTTGCCTTGGGCTCTGTATCTGTACTCTGGCTGTGGGCTTTGTGCTCTCTGCTCTGGGCTGTGTGCTCTGAGCTTTGGCTTTAGGCTCTGTCTCAATACTCTGGGTCTGGGATCTTAACTCTGTCTTTGTTCTCTGGATACTGACTCTGTGCTCCATGCTTTGTGTTCTGCACTCTGTGCTTTGGGCTCTGCCTCTGGACTCTGGTTCTGTGCTCTGGCTCTGTGCTCTGACTCTGTGCTCTGTTCTCTGTGCTCGAGCTCTGTGCTGTGGGTTCTGTGCTCTGTGCTCTGGGCTCTGGGCACTGGTTCTGTGTTCTGTGATCTCTGCTCAGTGCTCTGATCTCTGTGACCTGGCTCTCTGCTCTGTGCTCCATGCTTTGTGTTCTGCACTCTGTGCTTTGGGCTCTGCCTCTGGACTCTCGTTCTGGACTCTGGCTCTGCGCTCTCTCTCTGTGCTCTGGTCTCTATGCTCTGGCTCTGTGCTCTGTACTCTGTGTTGTGGCACTGGGCTCAGGCCTTGCACTCTCTGCTCTGGATGCTCTGCTCTGAGTTCTGGGCATTGTGCTCTGGGTTCTGTGCTCTGGCTTTGTCATCTGTGCTTGTGCTTTGCACTCTCTGCTCTGGCTCTGTGCTCTGCATTGTGAGTCTGGGTTCTGGCTCTGGGCTCTGGTACTCTGCTCAGTCGCTGTTCTCTGAGCTCTGGTCTGTGTGCTCTGCATTCTGTGTTCAGGCTCTGTGCTCTGGCCATGTCCTCTGTGCTCTGTACTCTGATCTCTGTGATCTGACTCTCTGCTCTGTGCACTATGCTCAGGTCTCTGGCTCTGAGCTCTGTCTCTGTACTCTTGCTTTGTCTCTGAGTTCTGGGCTCTGGGCTCTGTGTTGTATCTCTGTACTGTGGGTCTGTGTTCTGGCTCTGTGCTCTGGCTGTGTCTTTGAGCTCTGGGCTCTGAGCTCTGTATTCTATCTCTGTACTGTGTTCTGTGCTCTGTGCTCTGCACTATGTGCTCTATACTCTGGCTCTAGGCTCTGACTCTGTGATCTGGCTGTGCACTCTGGCTGTTTGCTCTAGCTCTGACTCTGAATTCTGGGCTCTGGGCTCTGTTCTCTGTGCTCTCTGCTCAGGATTCTGGGTTCTGGGCTCTGTGTTCTGTCTCTGTATTCTGGGTCTGGGCTCTGGGCTCTATGCTCTGTTCTCTGTGCTCTGTGCTATAAACTCTGGTCTCTGGTCTCTGGTCTCTGTGCTCTGAGCTCTGGGATCTACGCTATTTGCTCTTTTTTCTGTTTGCTGTGCTCTGCACTCTATGCACTGGGCTCTGGATCTATGCTTTGTGCTCTCTGCTCTGGGCTGTGTTCTCTGGGCTTTGGCTCTAGGCTCAGACTCAATACTCTGGGTATGTACTCTGAACTCTGTCTTTGTTTTCTGGTCCTGACTCTTTACTCTGTGCTGTGTGTTCTGCACACTGGGCTGTGGGTTCTGACTCTGGGCTCTGTCTCTGTTCTCTGTGCTCTCTGCTGTGAGCCTGGGATGCGGGCTCTGTGTTCTTTCTCTGCACTCTGGATCAATGCTGTGGGCTCTGTGCACCAGGTTCTGTGCTCTGGGTTCTGTCCTTTGTGATATGGTCTCCAGTCTCTTTGCTCTGTGCTCTGTACACTGTCTCTGAGCTCTGATCTCTGGGCTCTGTGCTCTTAGCTCTGAGCTCTGCTCTCCGGGCTGTATGCATGGTGATCTCTGCTCTGTACTCTGTGCTCTGTGCTCTCACTCTGTACTCTGCACATTGTGCTCTGGTCTATGGGCACTGTTCTCTGTGCTCTGGTCTCTGTGCTGTGTTCTCTGTGCTTTGTGCTCTCTGCTCTGGACTAAGAGCAAGAACCCAGAGACAGAGCCGAGAGCACAGAGCCCAGAACCAGAGCCCAGAGCACAGAGACAGAACACAAGGGACAGAGGTCAGAGCACAGTAACCAAATGCCAGAGCTCTGAACACAGAGCCCAGAGCACACAGCACAGATCACAGGGCCCTGTGAACAAAGCAACGAGCCCAGAGCCAAGAGTACAGAGCCCAGAGCCCAGAGAACAGAGCCAGAGTACAGAGACCAGATGACAGAGCAAAGAGCCCAGTGGCCAGAGCAAGTGTAGAGAGACAGAACACAGAGACCAGAGCCCAGAGCACACAGAACAGAGCACAGAGCTCAGTGCACAAATCAATGAGCCCAGATCACAGAGCACAGAGCCCAGAGCTCAGAGCACAGAGCCAGAGCACAGAGACCAGAGCACAGAGCACATACCCAGAGCACAGAGACGAGAGCCAAGAGCACAGAGCCAGAGCCCAGAGCACAGAGACAGAGCACAAGGCACAGAGTGCAGAGCACAGTGACCAAAAATCAGAGAACAGAGCCCAGAGCCCAGAGCGCACAGCACAGAGCACAGAGCACAGTGCACATATCAACAGAGAACACTGAGATTTCAGAGCCCAGAGCCCAGAGCACAAGGCACAGATTGCAGATCACAGTGACCAAAGGCCAGAGCACAGAGCACAGAGCCTAGAGCACACAGGACAGAGCAAATGGCCCAGTGCACAAATCAACGAGCCCAGAGTCGAGAGTACAGAGCCCAGAGCACAGAGCACAGAGGCAGAGTACACAGTCAGATCCCAGAGCACAGAGACAGAACACAGAGCCCAGAGCCTACAGTACAGAGCACAGAGCACAGAGCCCAGTGCAAAAATCAATGAGCCCAGAGTCAAGAGTACAGAGCCCAGAGGGCAGAGCACAGAGCCAGAGCACAGAGCACAGAGCCAGAGCACACAGCCAGATCCCAGATCAGAGACAGAACACAGAGCCCAGAGCCTACAGTACAGAGCACAGAGCACAGAAACCAGAGACCAGAGCACAGAGCAAAGTACCCAGTGGGAGAAAGACAGAACCCATAGACCAGAGCCCAGAGCTCAGAGCAGAGAGCAGAGAGACCACAGCACATAGCCCAGAGTGCAGCACACAGAGCCCAGAGTCCAGAGCTCAGAGACACAGCCCAGAGCCCAGAGCACCAAGCACAGAGCCAGAGCACAGAGACCAGAGCAGAGCCCAGAGCCAGAGCCCAAAGCCAAGAGCACAGAACCAGAGCACAGAGACCAGAGTACAGAGCACAGAGCCATAATACACAGTCAGATCCCAGAGCACAGAGACAGAATGCAGAGCCCTGAGCCTACAGTACAGAACACAGAGTATAGAGCACAGAGATCAGAGCACAGAGCACATAGCATGGAGCACACAGACCTTAGCACAGAGCCCATAGCACAGAGCACAGAGCCCAGAGACCAGAGCTCAGAGACAGAGCACAGAACCCAGTGCACAAATCAATGATCCCAGAGCATAGAGCCCACAGCACCAAGTCAAGAGCTCAGAGAACAGAGCTCAGAGACCACAGACCACAGACTATAGCAAAGAGCTCAGATCCCAGAGCCCAGAGAACACAGAACAGAACATAGAGAACAGAGCACAGAACACATAGCTCAGAGCAGAGATCCAGAGTACAGAGACAGAAGACAGAGCCCACATGCCAGAGCTCACAGCAGAGAGCACAGAGAACAGAGAGACCAGAGCACAGAGCACAGAGCACTGAGCCAGGATGCACATAACAGAGACAGAGTTCAGAGCCCAGACCCTGAGTATTGAGTGAGAGTGTAGAGACAGAGCCAGAGCACACAGCCCAAAGCACAGAGCACAGAAGAACAGAGCCAGAGCACAGAGCACAGAGCACAGATACCAAACCCAGAGTCAGAGACAGTGCCCAGAGCAAGAGCCCAAAGCACAAAGCCCAGTGCATATATCAATGAGCTATAGATGAGAGGAGAGAGTCCAGAGCCCAGAGCCCAGAGCCAGAACACAGAGACCAGAGCACAGAGCACAGAGCCAGAGCACACAGCCAGATCCCAAAGCACAAGCCAGAGCACTGTGCTCTGGGCACTGGTCCTGGGTTCTGGCTCTGTACTCTGGACTCGGGTCACTGTGCTCTTTGCTCTGATCTCTGTCTCTGTACTCTGACTCTAGCTCTGAGCTCTGTGTTCTGTGCTCTGTGTACTGTCTCTGTACACTGGCTCTGACTCTGTGCTTGGTGCTCTGTGCTCTTCTGTGCTCAGACTTCTGGGCTCTGGGCTCTGGCTCTATGCTCTGTGCTCTGCACTCTGCGCACTGGGCTCAGTCTCTGAGCTGTCTCTGTTTGCTGTGCTCTCTGCTTTGAGCTCTGGAATGTGGGGTTTGAGTTCTGTCTCTGTACTCTGGATCTATGCTCTGAGCTATGAGTTCTCTGCTCTGGTCTTTGTGCTCTGGGCTCTGTGCTCTGTTCTATGGTCTGTGGTCTCTGTGCTCTGTGATCTGGGCTCTCTCTCACCTCTGTTGTCTGGGCTCTGTGCTCTGTCTCTGTGCTCTCTGCTCTGTTCTCTGTGCTCTGCACTGTGAAATTTGTGCTCTCACTCTGGTCTCTGTGCTCTGTGCTCATTCTCTGCTCTGGCAGTGTCCTCTGCACTGTGCTCTGCACTCTGGGCTGTGTGCTCTGTACTCTACACTATGTGCTCTGTGCTCTGGATCTGGGCTCTGTGTTCTGACCTCTGTGCTCTGTGCTCTGTGCTCTTGCTCTGGGCTCTGGCTCTGTATTCTTGGCTCTATTCTGGGTTCTGGTCTCTGTGCTCTGTGCTGTGTATTCTGGGCTCTGGACTCTGTATTCTGTCTCTGAGCTCTGGCTCTGTGCTCTGGGCTCTGGGCTCTGTGCTCTGGGATCTGTGCTCTGACTCTGTGCTCTGGCTCTGGGCTCTGGGCTCTCTGTTCTGGTCTCTTTGCTCTATGCTCTGAACTCTGGGCTCTTTGCCATTTGTTTTGTCTCTGTTTCTGGGTCTTGGCTCTGGACTCTGGTTCTTTGCTCTTGCTCTTTGTTCTGTTCTCTGGTCTCTGTGCTCTGGATCTGTGCTTTGAGCTCTGGGCTGTGGTCTCTGTGTTTTGTCTCTCTACTCTGGGTCTGGACTCTGGGTTGTAGTCTCTGTGCTCTGGTCTCTGTGCTCTGAGTTCTGGGCTCTGCTCTCTGTATTGTTTCTCTGTACTTTGGGTCTAGGCCCTGGGTTCTGTGCCCTATACTTTGGTCTCTGGTCTTTGTGCTCTGTGCTCTGTTGTCTGTGCTCTGGTCTCTATGCTCTGGGCTCTGGGCTCTGGGCTATGTGCCTTGGATTCTTTGCTCTGTTCTCTGATGTCTGTGTTCTGGTCTTTTGCCTCTGTGCTCTGAACTCTGTAAACTGGACTGTGAGCTCTGTGTTCTGTCTCTCTACTCTGGGTCTGTGTTCTGGGCTCTGGGCTCTGACTCTGTGCTCTGTGTTCTCTGTTCTGTGCTCTATGCTCTGTGATCTGTGCTCTGAACTTTGCACTTTGGTCTCTGGTTCTGTGCTCCATGCTTTCTGCTCTGTGTTCCGGGATCTGTGCTCTGTTCTCTGGCTAGGTTATCTGACTCTGTGCTCTGCACTGTGCACACTGAGCTCTGGATCAGTTCTCTGCTCTGTGCTTCGTGTTCTGTGCTATGCAGTCTGCACTCTATGCTCTGGGCTCTGGATCAGTTCTCTGGCTCTGTGCTCTGTGCTCTGTGCTCTGAGTCTGTGCTCTCTCTCTCTGCACTCTTATTCTGACTCTGAGCACTGGGCACTGAGCGTGGTGTTCTGTCTCTGTACTCTGGGTCTTGGTTTAGGGCACTGGCTGTGTGCTCTGGTCTCTGTACTCTGTGCTCTGTGTTCTGGAATCTGTGCTCTGTGCTCTGGGCTCTTTGCTTTGCTCTCTGTGCTCTGGGCTCTGGCTCTGTGCACTGGCTCTGTTCTCTGTGCTCTGTGCTCTGTGCTCTGGGCTCTGTGGTCTGAGTTCTGGGCTATGGACTGTGTTCTGTCTCTGTATGCTAGGTTTGTTCTCTTGGATCTGTGTTCTGTGCTCTGGTCTGTGCTCTGTGCTGTGTGCTCCAGGCTCTGTCTCTGTGCTCTATGCTCTGGTCCTGTGCTCTGTGCTGTGCACTCTGTACTTTGGGCTCTGCCTCTTTGCTTTCTGCTCTGTGCTCTGGTCTCTGTGCTCTGTGCTCTGGGCTCTGTCTCTGAGCTCTGGTTGGGCTCTGTGCTCTGTGCTCTCGGCTCTATGCTGTGGTCTCTGTGCTCTGTACTCTGAACTTGGGGCTCTGGTGTCTGTGTTCTGTCTCTCTACACTTGGTCTGGGCTCTGGGCTCTCTGCTCTGTGTTCTGGTCTCTGTGCTCTGGGTGCTGTACTCTAGGCCATGTGCTATGTGTTCTATCTCTGTACTCTGGGTCTTTTAAGGTTAGGTTCAGGATCAGAGTCTGCATCTGTGGTGTACATAGAAGGCCTATGTAGTGACTCAAAACTGTTCTCTGAAGTGTGCATTGAAGGCTCTCTGAGGTGAATAGATAGGCTAGTTGAGTCATTTAGAGAGGAATTGCATAGAAATATAGTTAGCAGACGTGGCTTTAAAACAAGTATAGTTTGTATTCAGTGAGGTATGTATGGATATCTCTTTGAGGTGTGTAGGGATTGCTTTGAAGTGATTAGGAATGCTTTTATTTTTGTGCATGGAGGATACTCTAAAGTGTGTAGGGAGGGCTCTCTGAGGTTAGTAGTTCATGGTCTGAGCTGTGTAGAGTACACTATGAGGTGTGTAGGAAAACTCTATGACATGTCAGAGGGCTATTAGTCATGTGTAGGTGGTCCAACTGTGAGCAGTTGAGAGGGCTCACACAGGCCTATACAGTGTGCTTACTGAAATGAGTCGAAAGAACTCTAGTGAGTTGTGCTCAGAGAACCATTTGAGGTGAGCAGAGAGACCTCTATAAGATGAGTATGGAGGGCAAATATAGAAAGGGAGGCATTATGAGGTGTGGAGTGGAGTATCTCTTTGGTGTATAGGTAGGATTCACTGAGATGAGTAGGGAGGGTTCTCTGAGCTTTGTTGTGTAGGTTCCCTAAGGTATTTAGTGAGAACTCATTGAACTATATGGCACACTTACATGTGAATGGAAGTCTCTCAGGGATGTGTAGGGTGGTCCCTATTAATTGTGCAGAAGAATCTATGAGGGGTGTAAGAGGGCTTTACATCTGAGGAGAAATACTGCCTCAGTTGTGTAGGGAAGGCCCTCTGAAGTGAATAGTGTGATATCTTTGATTTGAGTATGGAGAACATACTAAAATTTGATGGAAGGATCCTTTGAAGATAGTATAGGGAATCTCTGAGGTGTTTTGGGAGGACACTCAATGGAGTATCAAGTGGACTCTCTGAGTTGTGTAGTTTTGTCCTTTGGCAGTGAATAGAGAGGGCTTTTTGGTGAGTAGTTCAGGCTACCTGAGATGCAGAGGTAGCATTTTTTGAGGCTTGAGGTTTGATGAAATGGCATTCTCAGGTTTGTATGGAAACCTCTCTGAGATTTGTAGAGAGGATGGTTGAAAAGGTTGTTTAGGGAGTGTCCTCTTTGGTGAGAGATATGTACTCTGAGGGCTGTAGACATGTATTTCTAAGTTGAGTAAGGGGAGAATTCTGATGTGAATAAGGAAGACAAACTGAAATTTGAAAGGAGGGCTCTATGAGTGTGTAACAGAGTCCTCTGAATTGTAAAAGTAGTGTAGAGAAGCGGTGTGTAGTATTTGGCAACTGATCTCCGAGTTCTGTAGGGATTGATAAATGATGTGTGTAGTACAGGTTTCTATGGTGTGAATGGATGACCCTCTGTTGTGTAGCAAGGGTGCTTGATATGAGTGTGGCGGGTTTTCTGAGATGTGGAGGAAGATGACTGTGAGGTGTGTAGGAAGGAAAGGGCTCTCTGAGGTTTGTTGTGTGGGCTCTCTGAGGTGTGTAGATTAGTCTCCATTAGGTGTGCAGAAACTATGAGGTGTGAAAAATGACTTTTGCCCAAACAGGAGTGCTATCTCAGTTGTGTATTGAGGGTCCTGTGAAGCAAATACAGAGATCCATCTGATATAAGCAAGGAGAACACCCTGTGGTGTAAGGTTTATTTTAGGATAGTAGAGGGAATCTCTGAGGTATGTAAGGCTCTTGGAGGTGAGTAGGGAGAGTTTTTGGTAATATTGAGGTCTATCTGAGATGTGTGGTAGGGTTTGCTGAGGTGTGTAGCAAGAGCATTCTGAGGTTTGAATTAACATTTATCTGGCATTTTTAGGAATTGCTCTCTGGGGTGTATAAGGAGGACTTTCTAAGTGGTTTAGGGTTTGCACAATGAAGTGTGGAGGGCGTGTCCCTAAGGTGCATATTGATGGGATTTATAGTTGTATAGGAAGTGTTCTTAATGTGAGTAGGAAGGAAATCCTTAGATGTATAGGAAGGTATGTTTGAGGCATATAGGAAATTTCTCCGAGGTATGAAAGTGGTTTCTTTTCATTGTGGAAGGAGGGTGCTATGAGGTATTGTGGGAGTGGTCTCTGAGGGGTGTAGGAGGGCTTTATGAGGTTTGTAGGAGGGCTAATTGACATGAGCATGAGTGCTCAATTAGGGAATTAGGGGTACTTTGGGAGTATATGGAAGACCAGTCAAAAGGGTTTTCTGAAGAGTGTAGTGAGGGTTTTAGAGGTTAATAGAAAGGTTCACTCAGGTGTTTAGAAGGGCTTGAAAAGGAGTATTGTATGTACTCACTTATTTGTATAGGGGTATGTCTATTTCAGGTGTTTAGGGACTTCTCTTGAGACATATAGTGAGGTCATTATTCAATGTGTCAGTAGGGCACTCAGACATGTAGGGAGGCTTCTGTGATATTTGTATGGAGATGATTCTGACCTGAGAAGGGAGGGTGACTGTTAGTTTTTGAGGTTAGGGCTTGGATTATGGTTATATTTAGAGTTAGTATTAGAATTAGGGGGTTAGTGTTACAGTTAGAGGGTTAAGATTTGGTTCAGTGTTGGTGTTAGGATCCAAATGAGTATTTGGATTGTAATGGGAAGGCCTCCGTGGTGTGTTGAAATGGCTCTCTGAATTTTTGTAATGGTTATCTGGTGTATTACAAAGTTTCCCTGAGATGAGTACAGAGGCTTGCTGAGGTGATTAGGGAAGGCTTCCAAAAAACCATAGTGAGTACTCACTGAGGTATGTAAGGATGTCTCTCTGAGGTGTGTAGGGACAGTTCTTCAGATGAGTAGTGAGGGTATTCTTTGATGTGTCAGCAGGAAACTAAGATGTGTGCACAGAGGGCCTTCTGAGGTTTGTAGGGAGTGGCCTCTGAGATGTGTAGGCAGGGTACTATTATGTGTGTCAGAGGGCTCCTTTACATATGTGAAAGTGTCCCCTGCGATTAGTTGAGAGGCTTCACATAGGTGAATAAGGGACGTGCTCTGTAAAGTGTAGAAAGGGCTCACTGAATTGTGTTTCAAGGGCCATTCAAGGTGAGTAGTCAGAGATTTGTGAGATGAGTGGGGAGAACAAACTGATAAATGAGGAAAGGCACTATTATGTTAGGCTTAGAGTCAGGATTTAGGGTTAGGTTCAGGTTCATGGTCAGTGTCAATGTCAGGGAGTGTTCCCTTGTATATAAGGAGAGCTGAGGTTTAGTCTTAAATTAGGGTTATTGTCAAGCTCAGGGTCAGGTTTGGTATTTGCAATTTACAGGGAAGGCCTCTATGGTGAGTCGAAAGGGCTCTATGAGATGTATATTGGAGCCTTTCTGTTATCAGTAGATAGACTCTCCAAGGTGTTTATAGTACACTTGCCAAGAAGTTTAATTAGTAGAACTGGCTTGCAAAGGAGTCTAATTTGTACAAACTGAGATATGTAAGGACGTCCCTCTGAAGTGTGTAGAAAATGCATTTGGGGTAAGTAGAACCAGCTTTCTTTGATGTATAAGGAGGGTACCCTGAGAGTATTTGGGAGGTGCTTTAGGTTGGTAGTATGTGACTGTGGAGGAGGGAACTATGACATGTGTAAGAGAGCTCTACAAAATGTGTTTGAGATCTCCTAGTGGTGTGTGGGAGGGTTTCCTGAGGTGAACATGGAGGGCTCACAGAGGTGCATAGGGGTGGTGTTCTGTGAATTGTACAAAGGGCTTAATGAATACTATTTGGTGGGCCTTTTAAGGTAAGGCACTAGAGCTCTGTGATATGAGGGAGAAAACACTGATGTAGAGGGAAGGTTTTATGAGGTTAAGGTTAAGGTTAGCATTATGATCAGTAATGTGTCAAGGTCAGGGTCATGGTCACTGTCAATGTCAGAAAGGGCTCTCTGTGGTATGTATGGTGGGCTTAGTGTTAGGGTTACAGTTAGGGTTGGGTTCTGGGCTTGGGTCAGAAATTTGAATGCATAGGGAAGGCCTCTGTTTTGAATTGAAAGGGCTCCCTTAGGCATGTATAGAGGGCTTTCTGAGGTGAGTAGATGGATTTTCTGAGAAATTTAGAGAGTACTTGAAATGAAGTCTAGTTAGTAAAGAGGGCTTTTAAAGTAATCTAATTTGTACTTCCTGAGGTGCGTAGGGAAGTCTCTCTGAGGAGTGTAGAGACTGCTGTTGAGGTAAGTAGGAAGGGCTTTCTTTGATGTGAATGAAGGTTACTTTGAGGTGTGTAGAGAGAACTCTGAAGTTGGTAACTTGCAGTCTCTGATCTGTTTAGAGGAACTTCTATAATGTTCATAGAAGAGATCTTTGATGTGTGTCAGAGGTCTCAATGATGTTTGTGGGTGGTCCTTCTGAGATGAGTCTGGAAGGATCACCCAGCTCTATAAAGAATGTGTACTGAGATGAATAGAGAGGATTCAGTGAGTTGTTTCTGGAAGCCTCTTTAGATGAGTAGTGAGAGCTCTGTAAGAGAAGTAGGGAGAAAAACCGATGTAGAAGGAAGGACCTTATAAAGTGTGAAGGGAGGTCCTATGTCACATGTAGGTCAGACTTGCTTAGAGGTGTAGGGAAGACTCTCTGAGTTTTGTAGTGTAGGTTCTCTGAAGTGTATAGTGAGGGCTCATTTAAATCATAAGGATGGCATTCTGATGTGTGTATGAGGGCTCTCACAGGTATGTAGGGAGTTTTCTATTAGATATGCCAGGGGATCTATGAGGGTGCGAGTGGGCCTAATGACTGAGTAGAGATGTTAACACAGTTGTGGAGGGAGGATGCCCTGAAGTGAATAGTGAGATCTCTCTGATATGTGTAGGGAGAACACACTGTGTTTTGATGGGAGGGATTTTTGAGGATAGTATTAGAAATCTCTGAAGTGTTTGTGAGGGCTTTCAATGGAGAATAAGAAATCTCTGAAGTGTTGGTGAGGACTATCAATGGAGAAGGTGGGTGTATGCAGCACCCAGAGATGAGTAGGGAGAGTTTTGATGAGTAGAGTGTTTATAGGGGGTGTTTGCTGGAATGTATATAGGGCTATCTGAGTTGTTTGGGTGTTGCTCAATAAAGTGTGGAAGAAGCATCCCTAAGCTGTATATGCATGGCACTTTGAGGTGTGCAGGAAGGGCTCTTGATGTGAGTAGAGTGGGATTACTTAGAAGTGTAGGAGAATGTGTTTCTGGTGTGTAGTAAATATTCTCTGGGTTGTTAAAACAGGTTCTCTTTGTGTAGGGAGGTCTCTATGAGGTAGGTAGGGAGGACTGTCTGAAAGTTGTAGGGGGGATTTATAAGGTTTGTCAGTGGATTTCTTACTATGAGAGGGAGGGCTCACATAACTGAATAAGTAGGACTTTTGCAGTGTGTAGGAAAGACCTCTGAGGTGAGTGGAAAGAGCTCTCTGAGATGTGTAGTGAGGGCTCTCTGAGGTGAGTGGAAATTCTCTCCGAGGTGTTTAAAGAGCACCACATAGAAGTATAGTTAGTATGAAGGTCTTATATAGAAATATAATTTGTACTCAGTACAGTATAAGTGGATGCCTACCTGAGGTTGTCTACACAAGTAGGTACTACTCTTGATATAAGGATGGTTTCCATTGATGTTTATGGAGTATACTATGATATGTGTACAGAAAGGTCTCTAAGATTGGGAGTGTGCAGCTGATGAGCTGTGTAAGGAGGTGTGTATGAATTGTGTAAGAGGGCTATATGATGCTTGTCCTAGGGCTTCTTTTTGTGTGTGAGAAGGCCCCCTGAAGTGAGTTGGAATGGCTCACAGAGTTGCACAGGTTGTGCACACTAGAAAGAACACAGTGAGCTGTTTGGAGGGCCATTTGAGGTGAGTAGTAAGAGTTTGGTGAGATGAGTAGGGAGAAAAACTGGTGTAGAAGGGAGAGCACTATGAGGTTAGGGTTAGGTTAGGCCTAGGGTTAGGGTTTAGGGTCAAGTCATGGTCAGTTTCAGGGTCAGGGAGGACTCTGTGGCATGTATGGAGGACTTAGGTTTATGCTTAGGGTTAGGGTTAGGTTCAGAGTAAGAGTCAGTATTTGTGGTGTATAGGGAAGTCCATGGTGGAGTCAAAATTGTTCTCTGAGTTGTGTATATTGAGGCCTCTGTGAGGTGAGTGTATAGGCTCTTTGAGGTGTTTATAGAGGGCTTGCAAAGAAACATTGTTTCTTCTTGCAAAGAAGTATGGTTTTACTCATTGAGTTATGTAGGGACTTCTCTGATGTGTGTAGGAACTGCTCTGGATT
This sequence comes from Sciurus carolinensis, assembly GCF_902686445.1. NCBI lineage: Eukaryota > Metazoa > Chordata > Mammalia > Rodentia > Sciuridae > Sciurus > Sciurus carolinensis. Next base: position 3,509,738 of record NW_025920103.1, read on the forward strand.
TTAGTATGGAGGGTACACTTTGTTGTGTACAAAGGTTAAGCTGAGGTGTGTAGAGAAGTCTCTCCGAAGTTGGTAGCATGTGGCCTCTGAACTGTGGACTTTATAAGGTGTGCATGATGGTTCTATGATGTGTGTAAGAGAGCTACAAGAAATGTGTGTGAGGGTCCTTTCAGTTGAGTTGGGAGGGCTCAATCAGGTGTATAGATAGGGTGCACTGAGATGAGTAGAAAAGGCTCAGTTAGTTGTGTTTGTATGGTTTTTTATGTGAGTAGTGAGAGCTCTGTTAGATGAGTATGGAGGGCAAATTGATGTAGAAGTAGGGTCCCATGAAGATTGGAAGGGGGATCTATATGGTCTGAAGTTGGGAATTATGGAGATGAGTAGACTGGACTCTGAGCTCTGCCATGTAGGTTCACTGAGATGTGTAATGAGGTCTAATTGAAATTCAGAGGGATAGCATTCTGATGTGTCTTTGGAGGTCTCTCAGAGGTGTGTAGTGGGGTCTATATTAGGTGGGCAGAGGGATCTATGAGGGGTGGAGGAGGCCTGTTTGACATAGTAGAAACACTATCTCAGTTATGTAGGGAGGGACATCTACAGTGAATAGTTAGATCTCTGATATGATTAGCAAGAATAAACTCAGGTGTGGTGAGAGGAATATTTGAGGATAGAAGGAAAAAAAAACTGTGAGGTGTTTTGGTAGAACACTCAAAAGAGTATCTTCGGGGTTCTTTTAGTTTTATAGTTTTGGCCCTTGGAGGTAAATATGAAAGGTGTTTTGGCTAGTTTTGAGGGCTACAAGAGATGTGTAGGTAGGGTTTTTAAAGGTTTGTTGAAAGGGCATTCTGAGATTTGTATGGGAGCCTCTCTGAGATGTGTAGGGAGGACTGTTAAATGAGGTGGGTGCTCATTGGTGAAAATTAAGAGTTAACTGAGGTGTGTATTTGTAGATGTCTATGGTGGGTAAGGAGAGATCTCTGAGATAAATGAGGACAAACTGAAGTTTGAAAGGAGGGCTCTATGAGGTGTGTAACAGGGCCCTCTGAATAGTGAAATTATGGCTTTCTGAGGTGTGTAGAGTTATGGCATGTGGTGTGTAGCAACGGTTCTCTGGTCCCAACATTGATACAGTCATTGATAAATAATGTGTGTATGAAATGTGTCTAAGGTGTATATGGATGGCCCTTTGAATTCTGTAGAAAGGGCACTTGATATGAGTAGGTAGGACTCTGAACTGTGTGGAGAGGTGACTGCTGTGTCGGAAGTGTTCTCTGAAGTGTGAAGGGAAGGTTCTCTGAGATTTGTAGAGCAGATGATTTGAGGTGTGTAAGGAGGCCTCTATTACGTGTTCAGGAGGGATCTATGAGGGGTGTAGAAGAGCTTTTGTCTGTATAGGAGTGCTCTCTGTTGTGTAGTTAGGGCCCTTAGAAATGAATCATTGAAATCTATCTGATAAGACTAGATAGAACAAAATGAGATGTAATGGGACTATTCTTTGAGTATAATAGGGGGAATCCCTACATTGCTTAGGAAGACCACTCAAGAGTGTATCCAGTCTTCTCTGAGGTGTGTCAGACAACGCTCAGAGGTGAGTAGAGAGGGGATTTTGGTGAGTAGTAAGACGTATCTGAGTTGTGTACTAGGGTGTGTTTTTGTTTGTAGCATGGGAATTATGAGGTTTGAATTAACGTCTCACTGGAATTTATAGGGAGTACTCTCTGGGGTGTATAGAAAAGGATTACTGAGTTGTGTGTTACTCAATAAAGTGTGGAGGCAGTGTCCCTATGGGGTATATGAATGGGAATTTGAGGTGTGTAGAAAGAGCTCTTGGCATTAGTAGAGAGTCATTTAGATGTGTAGGGAGGTGAGTTTGAAGTGTGAATGAAAGATTCTCTGAGGTGTTAAGTGGGTTCTCATTGTTATGTAGGGTGGGCTCTCTGACATGTAGAGAGGGCCCTCTGGTAGGTGGAGGAGGGCTTTATGAGGGTCTGGTACTATCTAAATGGGAATCTGAATGGAGGGCTAGACTCTACTCACTTCCAATGGCCTGTCCTGTTTCACTTATGGTCTTCTTGGGAAATATCACCAGAGTTGTTGGTCCCAACATTGATACAGTGCTTCCAATCTTTGGAAAGTTCCCTACTAGGGACTTTCCTGAGAAATAAGCATCCAAATATGAGTAGACAACAAGAACTCATGACTCCGGGTTTGCTGTCTCAACACAAGTGAGCAGAATGGGAGTTTGTCTGGAATGTGGGTGCCTAGCTACTAGGGTTCCAAGTTCTGTGTGTTCTACTGCCAAGAAAGTGAGGTCACTTCCTTGGGGACTCCATACCCGAAGCCCTTTCTCACATAAGATGCTTCTAATGGCCCACTGAGATGCAGGTTCCTCCCATCTTCCCTTGACATATACACAAGTGGACATGGTTACACCAACACACCCTGAATCTGGTCCCCAGACTGTACCAGGTGTAGCCAACTCACCTGGTTTGCAGAGACAGTTTAAATCAGACCCATTTTCTCCTTCTGGCCATGTGGGTGGTCCTGAAGAATTTATTATGCCTTACAAGGCTTGAATATTTTTGCCATTTAGTCCCACAGAATTATTCTAGTATATACTTTTGAAGTTGTCATCAGGTCTATAAGGCCATTTATATACATACTCCTTGGGAACACTAATGTTTGAGTCATATGTCTGTAATGCACCAACATACAGAAAACACAACACATAAAGGAGAGGGACAATGGATGACATACAACTGTACCATGATGTGAGTTCAACAGTGAAAGTGGGGAAATCAACTTCTACCTTGTCATTGTTTCCACTCTGCCCCACTGGAAGTTTGTCATGACTGATTTTCAGAGATAGACTCCCTGTGCCATAGACCTTCCAATGCTTCCTGTGAAATTTAGTATTGTTTCAATATTTCTTCTCATTGTATGATGTGGGTACACTACAAAGGAACACTGGCACCAGAGAATTCTATTGTCCAAACCTGTAGCTTCCCCATCTAAGTGAACCCACATCAGCATCTGGTTTCAAAGAAAAATAAATCAGCAAGAGCCATGGTATTTCACTTCCAAGATGTAGTCATCAGAAGTCTCATTTCTTTGTCTCCATAGTCCTATAGTAGTGCACTGCTATAATTCCAGATATTTTTTGGAAAAGTTTGTGTGGCAGCAGGCAAAGTTCCAATAGCAAGGAACTGGCATTTCTATTTCCTTTTCTAAATACCTCAGATAGATGGAAATATTTTGGTTATAAAATTCATGAATGTAATTTTTCTCAAGAAGAAATGATGGTGTGAAATTGCCAAAACTTTTTTTAATACCATGGTCATAACTAAGGGAGTGGAATTCTCTTTCTCTATTTCTTTAGGGAACATCTGCATTGCTTCTTTCAAGGTCACAGCAGGTCACTTCCTTTTTTGGGTGTTGTTAAATACAGTTTCTTTCTATTCTTCTAACTAAAATTTGGAAAGAAGGGCCTCAGTAGAAGAACAAAGAACCAACTCAGGAATCAATATTTATTCAATAGGTAAGATTACTGGAGCAGAGAGAAGGACTCACAATTCAGTTTTGAATAATGTAAAAGGACTAGGTAACCACTCTCTTCAGGGCATAGTCATTAATCTAATGCAGGTTCACTGAGTGCCCTGTGCTCACTTTGAATGAACCCAAGAAGCTGATCTCCTTCTCTTCTATTAATAAACATCAAAAATTAGCAAACCATCTCAAAGGCTTAGAACTATCTTGCTTGTGCACACAGAACTAATTGATTTCTCATTACCTTCCCACAAAGGTGAGAGTCTGATGATAGACCACTGGCTTGGAAAGACTTGAATATCAATACTCATATGCACAACCACCCCTGTCAAAGGGCTTCCAGGATAGGGCATTGCTGAATTCTTCTGTATTCCTTGAAGTTTACTGGGGAAAAACAAATGATGAGGATCACCACAAGGAAGACCTGCAACTCTGAATGGTGCTGAGTTTGGTAAGCCCTGAGCACCAGTGAATTTGAAAAAAAGGAAATAGTCCCTGTTTTTAAGCTGGTAAAAATCAGACATGGAAAATTCTCCTCTCATCTCCTGCTCCTGTAGGTTTTCATCTTATGACATTATGAATGTTATATGATAACATTCCCTATCCACTTAGTTTCTTTAGGAAGAAGAAAAGCCCTGTTTGAGCTTTGACAGGCCTGATAAGACCATGAAATGAGCAGAAGTTCAGTCAGTTTCCATGTCACTGTAAAAAGCCTTTAAACTAACAAGGTCAGCTCAAGATCATTTCTCTTCATTGACCACTCTTGGAAAATGCCTAAAAAATGATTTGCTGGAATTGTTGCTTAATTCTCTGAAACAGGAGAAAAAAGAAGTCACAGAAAATGGGTGATGGATCCTGGATTCCAGAGGTGTTTTATTCCACTGGAAACAGATTCACTGTCTTAACAAAGAAGTCCCATGAACAAGTATATCAATAAAGCCTACCTGAGTGTTAGTTCCTTGCCCCTAATACAACTTTTTACCAATATCCTCAACATGGTTCTGTATCCAGTTGTCCCAGTGCTGACTTTCACACTCTGAAGCACAGCATCACCAGATCCAAACATTGAGGCACCAAGCTCTGAGGGGTGTACTACTCCCTTTCTGAGAAGAGCATCCAAGATAAAGGTGTAGTGTGCCAAACTCTCAATGGAAAAATCACAAGAACATATATTCTTTTAAAATTATGATTTTTCTGACAACTAGGCCAACATAGATAAAATAAAAATTTTAAAGTGATATGACCACAGCTTCCCTACTGAAATCCAAATTAGGCAAATTCAGTGATTAAAGGCACAGTGTGAAACCAAGAACAATGAATGTCAGTGTGAGTTTGAGACACCCTGGAAACACAGCTCAGACTTTGCCCTCTGGTCTTGTGTTAGCAAGGAGCAGCAAGGCAGTGCAGGCTACATATGTCCCTCCTCATGTCCTCACATCTGTAGCTGTTTACTTAGGGTATGGTGATCCTGACAAAGAGATCATGGAACTTAGGTGCCACCTAGTTTGTCTCAGGTGTAAGATTGCAACTCAGATCTGAAACAAATCCCAGGTGGCATGGAATGCTATGTATGACTGAGGGAGGTTTTATTGCAGTTGCATTATTGTTGACATGTTCCTCCCAGAGAAGTGGACAAAGATGATGCTTTTTATGTGGCTTGATCAGCTGCATTCTGAACTCTTTCAGTTACTGGGCACGGTTTGTTTTTAATGGAGCCTGTTGAGAATTTGTATCCTGGTTCCAGTTAGTGCTCTGTCTTACCTCTCTGCTCGCTCCCAGTGAAGCTCACAAAGACCAGCCCTAGTCATAAGGATTCTATAATAGTATGGGTTCTATAATAGACCTACAGTCCACAGGACAACTATTATGTCACTTTTTGATGGTGTAGTATTTGTTTTACATTACTATTAATAACTAAGGACAGATATTGCATTATCTTGAGGAGTTTTATTATGATATTATTTTTGCATAATAGACAACATAACAGCTATTATATTTGTTACAGATGTTATTGCACACCTCTTCTATCAATATCCAAGGTCTATAGAAGCTATTATGTTAATATTAAATGCTATTCTATGATAATGTAATAGTATTAAAACCTCAGGGCCATTATTATATTAGTTGTACTTCCTATAGTATGAATATTACATCATCATATCAGTTTGATATGTCAAAGTATGGATATCATATTAGTATTAAAAGCCACAAATAAACCTTTAGGTCATTTTTAGAAACTCAAGTATGCATATCATCTTAGGATTAACATCAACATGGTAGTTAATACATTAATTTTAATGACAACTCAAAAAATTATTTTATGCCAAAAATGATATTTTATTAGCATAAGGTTGTATAATATAAATATGCTAATGTTAGATGCTACAGAACACCTGTATACTAGTTTTAGATGTTATATCAAGGATATTAAATGAATATTAAAATCCACAAGTAAGTTATGATATTGGTTTCAGGGTTTATGGAAAAGATAGCATATAGTAATGCTAAAGGCTACAGTACATATATTTCATTAATTTTTTAGGTGATAATATGGATGTCATAGTATTTCAAGGTAGAGGGGAGCTAGTATATTCATTTTAGATGCTAGGTTATGAATAACACATTAGATATAGAGGCCAAAGCACAGCTTCTATATTCATATTTGATCCTCTAGTTTGGATATTATATTAGTAATGAGTACTCTGAATGACTGTGATATCCATTTCTGATGTTGTAATATCAAACAAATTATAATAATATTAAAGGACAGAACAGCTCTTATATAGTTTTCCATGCTATTGTATGCATATACTTTTAAAAAAAGGACATGGAACAGTCATAATAGGAATATTATATTATTATTGAACTCTACAGGGGAGCTATTATATGTGTTTTAGATGGTCACTATGGATATTATAATCATCTTTAAGGTCCCAGGGAATCTACTATATTAGTTTAATATGGAATAGTAAGAATATTTCTTTAGCATTAAAGACCACATGGCAGTTATTAGTTTTAGAGGGTACAACAAATTTATCACATTTATATTAAGGGTACCAAGCCAGTCAGCTATTTTGTTAGGTTTAGATTTTATAGAATGGAAAGCATGTTAGTTTGAACAGCCAGTAGTATGAACAGTTCAGTAGTTTCAATGCTATAGTACGAATATAATATCACTATAGATAGAAGAAGGAACAGTTTAAAAAAATAACAATTCTTTTTTAAATTTAATTTTATTTATTTAGTTTTTGCGTGTTGCTCAGTATGGAACCCAGTGCCTCACTTGTGCTAGGCTAGTGTTCTACCAGTAAGCCACAAACCCAGCACCAAAGGACAGTTTGTATATGAGTTTAAGAGGCCTTATATTCTATATTACATAAATTTGAAAGGACTCAGGGAAACTTAATTTTGGATGTAAAATGATTGATAACATGTTGGCATTAAAAGCCAAAGGACATATATGAATATTATGTTAATACTAAAGTACACGGTGCATACTAAGGATATTATGTGAATGTCAGCAGTCACTTTAAGGGTATTAGAGTCTTCAGTCACAGTAGGTATTGGATTTTGTTTTGGTGAATATTCAGGTGTGGAAAAGCATGAGACAATGATCTCAGTCACATAAAATGTGATGTTGTATATGTACACTCATGACCTGGAAGGCATGTCCAAGTAAGCTGCTTGCAAATTAATAACTTTGCTCTTTGCTTGTATTTTTATTTTTCTGTAATTTACATGTTGACCTTAAAAAAGTAAATGCTATTTTTAAAAAAAATGGTCAAGTGAGGATTGTATATAAATGTGAGAGTCCACAGGGAAAATACTTTGTGAGTATGTTAGGCCACAGTAAAGATATTATGTGAGTGTTAGAGGTCAACGGAGAATATTATGTAAAAGGAACCAGAATGAGAATAAGTGTCATAAACCACATAAGGATATTCTGTGTCAGTGGCTATAGTGAGGTAATTACCAGAGTGTCAAAGGCATCGTGAAGGTATTATGTGAGTGCTGGTAGGAGATTAAAGATATTATGTGAATGTGAGCTGCCAGAGTGAAGATATTATGTGTCAGAGGCCACAGTGAGGGTAATATCTGGATTTCATTGGCTACAGTGAGGACAGTTTGTCAAGGTTAGTGGTCAGAGTGAGAACATTATATGAGAACCTGAGGCCATAGTAAGGATATCATATAAATGTCAGAGGCCAGATAAGGACTTTATTTGAGTGTCAGATGTTATAGTGAAGGTGTAATGTGAGTTTAAGAGGCCACATGGAGGATATTTTATGTGTGTCAGAGACCAGAGGAAGGGTATTAAGTAAGAGTCAGAGGTTACAGTATGGACATTATGTGTATGTAATTATTCATAGTGAGGATATTATGTGAATGTCAGAGTCCAAAGTGAGGGTATTATGTGAGTGTGAGAGGTCACATATTATATGAGTTTCAGAGGTCATAGTGAAGATACTATGTGAAAGTCAGGCTACATTGAGGTTTATATGTGAGTATCAGAAGCCACAATCAGAGTTTTATGTGAGAATCAGGATAACACTGAGGGAATTTTTTGAGTCAGATGAAGGGAAGATATTATGTGATTGTCATGGCAACAGTGAGTGTATTATATGAGTGTCAGAGGACACAAGAGATTATGTGAGTTAAAGACCATAGTGAGGATATTGTGGGTCAGAAGGCACAGTGAGGATTTTATATAAATGTTTGAGGCCACACTGATGAAGTTATATCAGTGTCAGAGGCCAGTCTATGTTTATTGAATGTCAGAGGCCTCAGGGAAAATACTCAATGAGTGACAGTAGTTACATTGAGAATATTATGTGTCAGTGGTAAGAGTGATGATATTATGTGAGTGTCAGAGGCTATAGTGAGGGAATTATGTGAGTCTAATTGGCCACAGTGAGGGTATTACATTAATATCAGAGGCCACATTGAGGATATTATGTGAATGTCAGAGGCCACTGTAATGTTATTTTGTGAGTTTCAAAGGCCAGAGTCAGGGTATTAAGTAAATGTCAGAGGTTTAATTGTGTATATTATGTAAGTGTCAGAGGTCACAGTGATGGTATTATATGAGTGTCAGAATCAAATGAGGATGAGTGGCAACTGTCCCAGAAAGGATATTGTATGAGTGTCAGAGGCTACAGTTGGGATATACTGTCAATCACAGGGACATCCCTGTGGAAATTATGTGGGTGTCAGTGGCCACAGTAAGGATATTTTGTCACATCAGGGACCAGCATGAGGATATTGAGTGTCCCAAGTCACAGTGATTGTCTTGGACCATAGTGAGAGTATTATTTGAGTGTCAAAAGTGACAATTATATTATGTGAGTATATACGGACAAGTTGATGGTATTTGGTGAGTATTTGAGGCCACATTGAGGGTATTATATTAGTGTCAAGGTAATATGGATGGCATTTTGTGAGTGTCAGATGCCAAGTGAGGATATTATGTGAATATCAGGGGCAAAAGTGAGTATATAAGTGAGTGACAGAGGTCACAGTTAGAATATTATGTGAGTGTCAGAGCCCAGATTGAATTTACTACATGAATATCAGGGACCAAATGTGGATATTATATGAGTGTCACAGGCTACACTGCAAGCATGATGTGAGTGTCTCAGGTCACAAAAAGTTTGTCGGTTGGTCATTGCTGTAAGTGTACCTTGGTTTTGTGTTAGTATGGTATAGTAAGACTCATAGAAACAGATTTGACTCTCATAGATGGCTACTTTTTTTTTTTACAAACAGTTGTGCAGCACTATGTCAGAAGTATTGAAGGAATATGGAAAATAATATTCTTACAAGATAGCTCACCAAGACAATGGAGGCACAGTGTGGCTTGGAAGGAGGGAGGGGAAATTGATCAACCATTAAACCTCTCCCATGGCATTCTTTCCTGATAACAATGATCCCTGGGGCAAAGGGGTGGATACTGAATGTTGGGTCCTAAATCTTGACCTTCTCCCATGGCAAATTAGTGCTAAATGACAGTGGGCAAGATTTGAGTACTCATCCCTCAGGATCCAGACACTTATCCCCCCAGACAATAATGAGTTTTAGACTTTTTAGAACTACCCTACTAAATTAAAGTTTTAAGCTGTAAAACTTGCCCCTGATGGTAAAAACTGCATGTACACGGCTTCCAATTACATCATTGTACCCTATAAAACCAAAATCTCATCTGTAGCTGATGGCCATTTTCCCATCTGGAAAGTGAACCCCACCAGGCCCAAGTCTGTGAAGGAATAAAGTCTTCTCTGAATCTGCTAAGATCTGCCTCTTGTCTTTTTGTGCTTACAGTAAGAACCCTTCTTTACAGCCTTCAGCTCTTCTTACTTTTGGTAGGGCTTTCACAAATGCACAACTTAAATTATATTAAAAAACATTGCTTTTCATTTGAGTTGTCCATGTAGAACTGCACAGACTGTACTCTCCTGCCAGGTGTTTAAGACCAAACTAGTCAAAACTGACCTTGTTCATATCTATTCTTATGAATGAGCTGAGATTCCTCAGAGATCACACTTGGATGCATGTCAAGTCTCCTGACTCCTTTACTTTTCCTCTACCAGTGGTGTCATGTACCAGGATGGATCAGGTCAGTGTCTTGACCAAATGTGGCATCTCTTGGAAGTATCAGGGACATTTCTGTCTCTAATGACCCTCTTCTTTTTAGAAGGTGCACCAGTGAGCTGGCATTCTGTTCTCTAGAGACCTCTTGATCTTCCTGATTGGCAGATCAGGTAACTCATCAGAATTTCAAAGTCCTTAGAGGAGTCCCTCCTATCATTCTCTGGATACTTACTGACCTTAGAGGGCAAGGGCCAAATATTGGCTGCTTTTTCCTTGATCCTTTTACTTCCTTGATTTTGGTCTCCAAGTTTTTGTTTTTAAACATCCAGCAAGGCATTTTCACAAGTCTTAAGGAGAGAGTAACAGGTTATAACTTCAATATCTCTAATTCTATAGTCATTTACCCCTTCTCTTTAATTGGGGTTGGTATTCATAGTGGAAGTATTACATCTGGTCTATCCTCTGTAGATGATTACCCATTACCTCAAATTAACTCGGGTTGTTATATTAGAAGTTACACTTCTTTAAAGTACTAACATGTAACAAAGTTTACAAGAAAAACACAAAATGAAATTAACAATAGCAAAATTGCATTCAGTTTGTATAATAGTTATGGTCCAAGAAACACAAAATTTTATAATACCAAACCTTACTTAGTTATATTATATCTCCTGTTTATTTTGAGGCAACAGTAGTCTTTACAACAAAAAACTGATCTTTTGAACACAACTTTAAATGAGCAAAAGTCTAGACTATTTGGGAGCCATTCTAACATGGAGCAAGGTGGGAGGCAGATTCTTATCTCAGGTTAGTTTGGGCTCTTCACATTACATCTGAAACATGAATCAAAGAAAAGCTAGAGATTTTTGAACCTTTTTTGTTTGAAAGTGGCAAAATGCTTATAAATTTTACAATATCCACCTTTAAATAGATCAGACTCTCGTTATCTTTTTAAAATACATTTAAATTTTTACTCCAGTGTAAAAAGTAACAAAATTTTACATACATCTTATTGATAACAGGTTCAGTTACAGAATATTAAATGATATAAATTTCCAATTTAATTTTTTTATTTCTATATGATTTAAAATTACCAATTTAGACAACTTCTGTTTGGAGAACACCAGCTTGGTAAAGTGCTCTTCCAAGCTTTATATTTATAATTCGTATCTTAGAAGAACATGAGTATACTTAATATACAAAGAACTAATAGTATCACCATTATATGGATGTCCTTATATTAACTAGGTTTAATTTTCACAGTAAAATTCAGAATCCACAAATATTTACAGGCATGCAGAGTTTAGCAGTAATACTAAAAATAAATGATAGCCTTAAATGTCTTACACATTTAGGGAACAGTGTTAATAGTTCAAATTTGATCTACTCAAAGCAAACAGATACAGGTACGTTTTCTAATTGACAGTGTTGCCCTATGACAGATGTAAGGTATAAAAGATAGCACTTAGTGGTTAAATCTACATAAACTTTTATTTTTATACTTTTATAGAATATTTAGAAAAGGCTCAGACTAATATATTTAGTTTCAGATGTATACACATTTCTAATCTGATACATTTAGATTATTCATGAAAATCAAGCCTGTTCAAGATCTTAAGTCATCTGTTTCTTGTACAAAGAAAAATCCTAAAAGCAATTGACATCATATTTTAATATTTTATACCTATCAAGTCTTGCACAAATTGATATTCATCAGTGTCAGGTGTTTTAACAGGCATAAGAGGCAGAGTAGGATATCTGGCAATGCAGACTCATTGTACAATTTAAACAACTGTCCGGAAGAGAATAAGTGACTCTTCTTTTATTATTATTACTTCATTTTCACAGACAGCATTTTGTTTCATTGTACACAAATGGGGCACATATTTTTGTTTCTATGTACAATGTAGATTTATACCATTTGTGTCATCATACATGTACATAGGGTAATGATATGTTTCCTTCCATTTTTCATATCCCCTCCCTCTCATTTCCCTCTATGTAATCTAAAGTTCCTCCATTCTTCTCTCACCCAACACCCCAATTATGTATCATCTGCTTATCAGGGAAAACATTCTGCTCTTGGTTTTTTGGGATTGGCTTGTTTTGTTTAACATGATATTCTCCAATTGCATCCATTTATCTGCAAGTGTCATAATATCATTCTTCTTTATGACTGGATAATATGCCATCATGTTTATATACCACCATTTCTTTATCCATTCATCTGTTGAAGGGCATATAGGTTGGTTCCACAATCTAGCTATTATAAATTGAGATGCTATTGTTTTTCTTTTCCCCTTGGGCAAGTTATTCCATCCTAAAACTTATCTTGGTTAAGATAACTTTGATCACTTTTCTCAGGGTCACTTTTTCTTAAAAGGGCTTTCTCACTTCTAGTAGTCTGCCAGCAGAGCAAGTTCTGTTTTCTTTGCCTGGAATATACTTGCATATGAAGTTTTTAATTTTGGTGTGAGTATGTTATCTATACATTTAATTTACACAACAAATTTTATCACAGCAAAAGGATTAGACAGTTTGGCATATTTGAAATCTGTGCCTTAAATTTATTTTTTCCAATTTACACTCAAGTTGTTGTAACACACGTTATTGTTTGATCAGTATCCCTTACCATCATTATAATGCCATCAACTTTAAGTGAGTTCTCCATTGTTAATTGTACCCAGAGACTCTCTCTTTACATACTTTTGTATATAATGGCACTGTCTAGTGAAGGTCACAGAAATTATTAGGAACCTCTTTCTTCAATAATCAGGCCAAATGACAGATGTTTGAATTCATGGGGACTCAGGGAGATCTTTGTATTTTAGCTCTGTGGGCAAGAGGGAAAGACCTGCACCCAGAAGTGTCCCCTGATCAAATAGGGCAGATCTTAATAAAGGGAGACAATTTTGTCCTCACATTACAATTTAATAATATTAGAACCCATTGTTTCATTTCTTGTGATTGGCAGCTTTCACCTTTCATCTCCATTAAGATAGTTTAGTTAATCATCAATTAATATAATGGGCCCCAGATGTTTTTTTTCAAATGTAAGCTTAAGCATTCCAGTTCACTTCTTTGACCAAGAGTGGCAGGAAAATAAAAATGGGGATGGACCCAAGTGGAAGTTACAAAAAATTCAGACTTAAGAACTAAAAGCACACAGTCAAATAGAAAGTTATGGGCCAAGTCAACAGCCTTGGTACCTTCCCAACAACTGTACAGAATAGATTCCAAAAATTAACCTTAACACTTTTAATATCTGTTGAGCATGATAAATGTCTTTGTCCAAAGCCTAATTTCTGAACTAGTATACCCAAGTGGAGAAGTTTTCCAAATGTTTCCCCCTCACATCACAGGGAGATCCATCTCCTTTTTTCCTTTCATTCAAAACTAATTTTATTTCTTTTCTTTTTGTCCTCTGCCACCATCCATGAATTTCATTCTTTGAATCCAGGGGCAAGAACCCAGAAAGAAAATCAGTGTGGTCTATGGTTCATATAGATTCTTTCATCTGCAGATGTTGTGAACTGAACCATGTTCTCAAACTCTGGTTTTATTCTCATGGGCAAAGAGTGACTGGAAAGTAGGGTAGAGGCTACATCCTCCTTGCCTATTTCTCTATAGAACAGGCACCTTTCCTAGGATTTTCTTTTTTCTCCTTTATATCAGGACTGTGTCCCTGACCCACAGCAATATAAATACAGCTGCCTGGGGCAAGACTGAGAAGTAGTACTCAGACTGTTAGCACTTGTTTGGAAAGAAAAAAAAATAAATCTTACTTTGTTGTCTTGCTATACTCACACATTAGAGGGAGCACCTTTTTGCATCCAACTTAGTTTTTGCCTGTTAAGATTTATTACCTAATTGCATATATGCCTGTACATACAAAATCTTTTATTTATTTTACCTCTGGCAGACCAAAACCCAAGTGCAAGATTGTAATAATAATACAGAAAACCATTCAAAGAGCAGAGTGTTACAGTAAAACATCATCTTTTCCTTAGACAGTTTTATACCTATAGGTGGCCCATTCAGCCAAGATCTTTCTCAAGAAACAATCTACAGAATCAACACAATATTTCCCATGTCTTAAGGGAGAAGAAACAAATGCAAACAAAAAAATCTAGAGACATAGAAAGAGGATCCCCAAACCATGGCAGACAGAGGGAAACCTTTAAAGCAGATGGACCAGATGAGGAAAATTATTCCAAGTTCCCAACTACCACTAAACCATGACTTCTACACCAGTGGCATCATAGATGTCCCCACAAAAAGGGACTAGATATTCCCACAAAGGGGAACCAGATTGTAGAATCAAGGGTCTTGGTGTGAACAGTGAGGGAGCTTACCAAATAGCGGAGGTGTCCAGACATTACTGCATTCAGTTTCCTTTTTCTCAAAGTAGATCAAGATGGAGTAATTCTTAAAATGCAGGAAAGGAAGACTGGAGTTCCCTGAAGCAAAGGGGTCTTCAGCAGCTGCTGGGAATCCCTCAGACACACCCTTTACTTACAGGAATAACTCCTCTGGATCAACCCAAGGCAAGTTCTCCCATCTACTAATTTTCCAGTAGTCAGCTCTCAAAAAGTTTGCCTTACTTTTTCATTCAGCATGGAAGCGCAGTTGTTTGCAGTGCCAGGCCTACCCATGAAAGCCAGATTTGGGAGCTGCTCTTGGATCCCCAGGTAGGGGAACAAATTTGTAACCAAATGCTCTGTCCTTGTCCTCAATGACAATTAAATAACAAGGACATTGTTTTGAGAAAAAGAAAAAAAATTATTGCTTTGCTAGCAAAGGAGAAACACAGGGGACTCCTGTCACAAAGGCTGTGATTCTCTCCATCAGAAGGAACAAGGGCATGTTAAAGAAATTCTTCAAAGGCTACATTCCAGGTGTGCACTGACAAAGGGTCCCAGTGCACCCTGATGGCGTGTTAACATTGACTTTTTAATTTGGAAGATATTCATTTCCCAGAATGTCTGGCAGATATCTCCTTCCTGTGGAACACAGATAACTCAATGTAATCTTGTTCCCAACCCCCAGAGTAAGGAGGGGGAGAGGGAGAAGAGGAAAAGGAAAACATACCCCTTTTAAAAATAAGCCTCAGATCTATATTCAAAAAGTAAAGTGAACCACTTTCACAGTTAAACCCATATCCTCTGCATCAGGGCTGCTGTGTTTGAATATAGGACTGTCTGAGGCAGTGGATAAATTGATGAAATCTGAGTTCATAGAAAAGCAACCCTCCTGCCCTGAGATGACTCAAACAAACCCATAAGTCATTCATGGCCCTTGAAATTAAATCTGAGGCCGCCATCATCACCAGAAAGCTAGGTGGACTTTCCATAAAATAGATACCAGCATAACTGTGGCATTTTCATCTTTGGTTCTATCTGCACAGTACTGGTACATGCTTCTGGTGCGCTCTGAAATATTCCTACGAACTTTTACTCACAAAGTAGAAGTACTGAGGAGGGATCTTTATGAAGAAGTCCTTGGAAGATAGGCAAGCTCAGTAGTTATGGAGACATGCAAAGATGTAAATAGTCTCAATTTGTACCTACATGTCATCCCTTACTATCTCCATGACATAAAGTAAGTTTTTGATCTCATCTATCTTCAATTTCCTTTTCATTAAGAAGGATTGATAGAAATATTAAAGAGCCTAGTAAGCACTTAGTACTTTTTAGCATTTTGGTGAACACTCAGTAACTATAGCTATTATCATATTAAAATTATTTACAAATGATGTGATTGTTCTGGCTTAAACACAGCAAAAACTGAGTCTGATTGTTGCAAAGATTGAGTCTTGCAGAAGCATGGGAGAAGAAGAAGAACTGAAGTTGAAGACGTTATTTCAAACTTTATTAAATCTAAAACCAGCCACAGATGCCCAGAGGAGATTTCATCAGGTGCTGGGGCTGCCCGTTATGCCATGACCATGGATGACACTGCTGCTGCCTGCAGGTCTTTTCCCTGGGCGCCACTGCTGCAGGCACCTGTGCCACAGCTGATCCTGATGCTTCTGCTTCAGGTGCCCAGAGGTCTTTCTCCAGGCCCTGCTGCTGCTCTTGATGCTGTCACAGTGAGCGTTACCTGGAGGTCTGCTGCCCGTGATGGTGCCTCAGACGCTTGGCTGCCAACTACACAGCTGCTGCTGCTGCTACTGACACCAAAGCTCTTGCTGCTCCCAGAAGATCACCTAGAGTTCTCCTCTTTGGGTGCTGCTGCACTTGCAGCCAGAGCTGCAACTGCCACTGCTGCCATAATCCCCCCACCTGCTGCCAACACCATCGATGACTGCAGCTCTTGCTGACCCCCTGCCAGCTAACATTGACTCATGCTGCTACCATTTTCAACACTGCCCAGAGGTCCCCTGCCAGGGAGACCCCAGGTTTGGTTGCATGTGGTCACATTCATTTTAAGATGCCAGCCAGAGTTTGGGGTTAGTTTGGGCTGCCAGTGTGTTTGGTTCCACTGCCATTTTGGGGCACAGCTGCACCTGTCTGGGGAGACTGGCCAGGACCTGGAGGTTCAGTGTCAGGGTGCCTATCAATTTGGTTGCAAATGGGGTCTTCCACCTGGGAGTGTGGGCTGATCCCATCCAGTACAGCATCTCACAATTGCCCATCCCTAGTTGTCTCCCTCCAATTTCCAGTGGCATTATGATCCTGAGATTTCAATCTGGCCAAATCCAGGACATCTGAGGTACAGGGTGGTTAGATAGTGGCTAGGTCTTCCAGGGTCTGTCTTGTGGGAAGTCAGAGAGAGGGCTGAGAAGCTTTTGGATGCTGGCAGAGGCAGTTGTTCAATTTTCCACTGAGATTTATTTTATTAATTTTTCTTCTTCAATCTCTCTCTATCATATTTGGAGCAGGAAGTTTTTTTGTGAATCAGTTTGTTGAAGACAATAATATACACATGGTGTTTTATGGTTCTGCTATATATTCTGTATATTCTTATATTTTTAATATTTTTTCCCTCAGTATGTATTCTTCCACTTGTTGTCTGTCTTCCTAGATTCCCTTTCTACCATTTCTCCACATAACAGCCAATCTCTGTTGGTTTTTCTCCCAGGCTCTGTGGATTTTTGTTTCTGGTTTCTCTGTTTCTCCCTCATGAAGACCATGTCCTGCACTGTTTCTGTTCTTTGTCCACTATTTGAGATTGTAAATCTGTATAACAAATTTTCTGATTTTATTGTGCACAGTGATTGAACTCATCATTACTGTTTATAGCAAGAAGGGCAGCAAAAGCCTTGCAGGGAGATAATAGATTTGAGGCTGTATATTGTTTGTACTGGGTGTTGTTGATATTTGTCTCCCTCTTAAAGGTGGGATAATGAAAATCTTTATTTACAATACAGATGTACAGGGTAGAATCTGTATTGTCTCAGATCCACACAACAAATGGGAAAACACACAAGCAACATGAAAAACAAGGGAACAAAAAGGAATAAACAAAGCAAGATGCCCCAATTAGAGAAGCCACTGATGACACAATAGAAGAAATGTCCAAGAAGAAGTTTACAAAGTATATGGTTAATCTGGATTTGTGAAACAAAGGATGGTATAAGGAGTGAAATAAAAGAGAAAATACAGGAAGTGAAAAATAACTTCAATAAAGAATTAGAGATTGTAAAAAAATAACAAGCATATATCCTCAAAATGAAGTAATCAATAAATCAAATTATAAACTCAATGCAAAGCTTCACCAACAAATTAGACAATTTGGAAGAAAGAACCTCAGACAATAAAGACAAACTATTTAATATTAAAAATAATGTTGATGATGAAGCAGTGAACAGAACTTCCAGGAACTATGGGATAACTTGAGAAGAACAAATTTAAGAGTTATCTGGTAGAATAAGGAGCAGAGATACAAGCAAAAGTAATGCACAATCTTTTCAATGACATAATATCAGAAAATTTCTCAAACCTAAAGAATAAAATGGAAAATCAAATATAGGAGGCTTACAGGACCCCAAATGTAAAAAACAACAGAAGACCCACACCAAGACAAACTATAGTGAAAATGACTAAAATACAGAATAAGGATAAGATCTTAAAGACTGCGAGAGGAAAAAAAGCGAGTTATGTATAAGGGAAATCCAATTCAGATTTCAACTGATTTCTCCATCCAGACCCTCAAAGCTCTGAAAGAAAATGGATGCCAACCAAGAATTTCATACCCAGCAAAACTGGCTTTCAGATTGAAGATGAAATAAAAATCTTCCAAGATAAACAGAAGTTTAAAAAAATCAGAATTAGAATGCCTGCACTACAGAACATTGTCAACAAAATATTCCATGAGGATGAAGTGAAAAAGAAAAGTGAAAATCAGCAAAGGGTGCAACTACACTAAATTAAGAGTCAGAAGAAAAACTAAAACAAATTAAAAGCCAGAAATAAACCAAAATGACTGGGAAAAAATCATATCTTTGTAATAACCTTGAATATTAATGACCTAAACTCATCAATCAAAAACATGGGCAGATTGGATTAAAAAACAAGACCCAACAATATGCTGTCTTCAAGAGACTGACCTCATAGGCAATGTCATCTACAGACTAAAGGTGAAAGGATAAGAAAAAATATATCACTCATATGGATTACATAAACAAGCAGGGTTTCCATCCTTATATCAGATAAAGTGGACTCCAAGCCCATGTTAATCAGAAGGGATAAAGATGTTCATTTCATTCTACTGAAGGGAAATATACAGCAGCAAGACATAACAATTGTAAATATTTATTCTCCAAAAATTAGAGCATCTATGTACAACAACAAAACAAACAAAAAAACCCTTCTCAATTTCAAGAATCAAGTAGACCACAACACAATAATACTGGGTGACTTTAACACACCTCTTTCACTACTTGAAAGATCTTCTAAATAATAGCTAAATAAAGAAATCATAGAACTAAATAACACACTCAATAATTTAGATTTAATAGTTAATATAATACTTCATTCATCAATGAGGGAATATTTTTTTCTTGGGAGCACATTGATCCTTTTCTAAGGTAGACTATATTTTATGCCACAGAGAAACTCTTAATAAATATAAAAAATGGAGGTAATACCCTGCATTCTATCAGATCATAATAGTCTAAGATTAGAAATCAATTATAAAATAAAAATAAAATCATTTCTAACACATGGAAACTAAATAATACACAACTGAATGATGAATGGATAGTAGAAGAAACCAAGGATGAAATACTTAGTGGTAAATGAGAACACTAATACAACATACCAGAATTTCTAGTACACTATGAATGCAGTAATAAGAAGAAAATTTATTGCATTGAGTTATTTATTAATGAATAAAAAGTCAACAAATAAATGACAGCATTACATCTGAAAGCTCTAGGAAAAGAAGAACAAATCAATACCAAAAGGAGTAGAAGACAGGAAATAATTAAAATCAGTGCTAAAATCAATGAAATTGAAAGAAAAGAAATATTTGAAAAAATTGACAAAGCACAAAAGTTTATTTTTTGAAAGAAAAAAACAATAAAATTGATTAACATGTAGCCACACTACAAAGAATAAAAAAAGAACACCCAAGTTACTAAAATATGTGTTGAAAAACAAATTATCAAAATGGACACAACTGATACACAGAAGATAATCTGAAACTATTTTGAAAATGTATAATCCAATAATAGAAAATATTGAAGACATTGACAAATTTCTAGAGACATGACCTACTTATACTGAATCAGGAGGTCATACATGATTTCAACAGAACAATATCAAGTAATAAAATCAAAAACACCATTAAAAGTCTACCAATTTAGAAAAATCCAAGACCAGACAGATTCTCATTTGAGTCCTACAAGATCTTCAAACACCAATACTCCTCAAATTATTCCATAAAATAGTAAGAGACAAACCGTTCCAAGATCATTCTATGAGGCTAATATCATCCTCATCCCAAAATAAGACAAAGAAATAGCAAAGAAAGAAAACTTCAGAAAAATATCCCTGATGAACATCAATGCAAAAATCTCAATAAAATTCTGGCAACTCTCATACAAAAACATGAGGATGGTGCACCACAATCAATTTCAGTTCATTCAAGGGATGCAGGGTTGGTTCAACATATTGAAATAAAAAAACCATAATTTATCATATCAATAGCATTAAAAACAAGAGTCATACAATCATCTCATTAGATGTAGAAATAGCATTTGACAATACAACACCCCTTCATGTTCAAAACAGTAGAAAAACTAGGGATGTAAGAACCTAACTCAACATCATAAAAGCCATATATGCTAAACCCAAGGCTAACCTAATTCTAAACAGAGAAAAATTGAAAGCATTCCCTCTAAAACCTGGAACAAGACAAGAATTTCCTCTTTCACCATTTTTACTCAATATTGTCCTTGAAAGTCTAACCAGAACAAATAGAAGAAAAAATTAAAGGTATACAGATAGGTAAAGAAGAAAACAAAGAATCACCATTTGCCAATGACATGATTCCATATTTGAAAGATTAAAAAAATTTCATGAAAGAACTTCTAGTATAAATGAATTCAGAAAAGCAGCAAGATATAAAATCAATGCACATAAATCAAACATATTCCTATACATCCATAATGAACCCACTGAAAGAGAAATAAAAACACTGCCACATTCCCAATCACCTAAAAAAAGTACTTGGGAATCAAACTTACAAGAGGTGAAAGACCTCAACAATGATAACTACAGAACACTATAGAAAGAAATTGAAGAAGAACTTAGAAGATGGAAAGACTTCCCAAGTTCCTGGATAGGCAGAATTAATATTGTCGAAATAGCTTTACTACCAAAAGCATTATACAAATTTAATGCAATTCCTACTAAAATCCCAATAGTGTTCTTCATAGAACTAGAAAAAGCAATCATGAAATTCTTTTGGAAAAATAAGAGACCCAGAAAAGCCAAAGCAAATCTTAGTAAGAGAAGTGGAGCAGGGACCACCACAATACCAGATCTCAAACTATACTACAGAGCCACAGTAATTAAAACATGATATTTTCACCACAACAGACATATAGAGCAATGGTACAAAATAGAAGACACAAAGACAAACCCATGTAAAACAGGTATCTCACATTAGTTAAAGGCACCAAAAATATTCACTGAGAAAAGATACCCCATTCAACAAATGGTACTGGTAAAACTGGAAAGCCACATGTAACAAAATGAAATTAAGCCCTTACCTCTCACACTGTATGAAACTCAACTCAATGTGGATCAAAAATTTTGGAACTGGAACAGAGACCCTAGGACTAATAGAAGAGAAAATAGGCCCAAATATTCACCATGTCCATCAAGGATCTGATTTTCTTAAGAAGACCCCTAAAACACAGGAAGGTAAATCCAGAATCAATAAATGGGATTATCTCAATCTAAATAGCTTCTTTTCAGCAAAAGTAACAATTAATAATGTGAAGAGAGAGCCTACAGATTAAGAGAAAATCTTTACCACATGCACCTTCAAAAAAGCATTAATCTCTAGGCCATATAAAGAACTCAAAAAACTTAACACCAAAAATCCAAATAACCCAATAAATTAATGGACTAAGGAACTGAAACGACACTTCACAGAAGATATACAATCATTCAACATATATTTGAAAACATGTTCAATATTTCTAGCAATTAGAGAAATGCAAATGAAATCTATTC
Source organism: Sciurus carolinensis (assembly GCF_902686445.1). NCBI lineage: Eukaryota > Metazoa > Chordata > Mammalia > Rodentia > Sciuridae > Sciurus > Sciurus carolinensis. The sequence continues at coordinate 3,531,562 of NW_025920103.1, forward strand.
TAAGATTTTATCTCACTCCAATCAGAATGGCAATTATCAATAATCTAAGCAACAATAAGTGTTGTCGAGGATGTGGTAAAAAAGGCACACTCATTCATTGATGGTGGGAATGCAAATTGGTACAACAATAATGGAAAGGAGTATGGAGATTTCTCAGAAACTTAGAATGGAAGTACCATTTGACCCACCAATCTCACTCTTCTGTTTATACCCAACAAACTTAAAATCAGCATTCTACAGTGACACAGTCATACCAATGTTTATAGCAGTTCAATTCGCAACAGCTAAAACATGGAAACAATCTAGATGCCCTTCAACAGATGAATGGATAAAGAAAATATGGAATATAGACAGCATGACATGAAATATTACTGAGCTTTAAAGAAGAATAAAATTCTGGCATTTGTTAGTAAATAGATGGAGTTAGCAAATATCGCTAAGTGAAATAAGCCAAACCCAAAACAACCAAAGTCCAAATGTTTTCTCTGTTATATGGATGCTAATTCACAAAAAGTGGGGTGGCAATAGGAAAGAATAGAATCATTTTATATTAGGAAGAGGGGAGCAAAGGTAGGGGAATTTTTATGCATGTGGGAATGAAAGTGGAGTGAAACAGTCATTATTACCTCATGTACAAGTAGAACTGCATGAATGATGTGATCCTAAATTTGTAAAAAAAGAAATATAAGAGTCTACGCTTCTTTTGTGTATATTTCAAAATGTATAAATGCATTCTATCATGTATAAATAATAAGTTAAAAAGTATCTGGTAAATGTAAATAAATGTAAATAAATTAATTAATAAAATAGAATATTAAAATTAAACTTGTGAAAACAAAACTTTCCTTCCTTTTGTATATCTCCAGCTTCATCTCCACAGCTGGTTTTTATAGCTTCTTTTGTGCCCCTGACAAAGGATTGCTTGTACTTCCTCTGTGAATTGTTTTTTTCTCTGCTTCAAATGCTAACTGCACTTCTCAGCTAACTATTCAAGTTCTATAAGCATGATATTATAGTTTTTTCTCAAGGAATCATTTGGTGGCATTCAGTCTTTCTCTGACTTTATCACTGATACTCCTCATGGAGTTGGGGTGTTTGCTTTTAGTTCACTACCAGACTGCTTACTAGAAGCACTGGCCATGTTCTGCTTAACAGTCTTAATTCCAACCAGCATCTTACCCTCTGAAATGTCCTAGGCATGCTGTTAGATATTTATTGTACTGTGAAAAAAACAATGGGGCCAAATCCCAGGGGATATTCATTTCATGATTATAATAAAGCCACTAGAAGTTTAAGAGTAGAGGAGGCATATTATTTGAATTGGCATTACAAAGACTAGCTGTGTTAAAAAAATCAAGTTTTGTAAAGGGAATAAGTTAAGCTTGGCTTTGAAAAGGTTTTATTGTTTTTAATTTTTTGTATTACTTGAACATTTTTAATTAAGCAATTGAAAATGCATTTATAGGTCGATTAGTAGTCAGAACTTACAAGAGCAGATGTGTTGGTGGTAGGGATTTGGAAGCCACCAGTATATCAATGGTGAGGTGGAAAAGTTCATCTTATGAGAAATTGGAATGAGACAAGCAGAGGAATGAAGAAAAGTCCTATAGCATGCCAACATTAAAGAAGTTGGGAGGAGAAATCAGGAGTAGGAGGAGCAGTGGATGTTCTTTTACTGGAACATACAGAAAAGACATTGCATATGGAGGCATATTCTATTTGCAAGTATTTATGCTGTGGAGCAGACATGTCCCTTATGGGAGATTGGAACGTTTCACAGTCTATTTTGTTCAACAAGGCAGTCAGTGTGTCTATTGTGTCCTTTAAAATGGCTAGTGTGATTTTGGACCTAGATTTTTAAATTTTAATTGATTTTTGTTATTTTAAATTTGTATTTAAACAACACTTGTTGCCAGTTGAATTGCACAGCTGTGGAGCAACCACCATATGTGAGGCTATGATTTAGAATTTGTAAAGTCATGATTGTGAAATTGTAGTGGATACTGAAGTAAATGCAGCTTAGAAAAGTGAGAATTGGCTAACAACACTGAAAAGGTTGCCTTTGAATAAAAAATGTAAGATTATATTGTAAGGGGTAAGAAGAAGGACCAAAATACAGAGGGCTGAGAATGTAGCCAGATGTTGAAACAATTGATTCAGAATGTCTCTGGAGAGCCTCACATGGCAGGAGGTGTTGGGTTAACCTCTGAATGTGATTGGGGTTGTAAATTTCTTACATTAGGTTTAGGATTAGCCTTTTTTTACTTACTTCATGGTAAGAGAGGTTTGGAGGAGCTGAAGTAGTAGTGGGAGTGCTCATGTTTCTGTGTTTTAGGTGAGCTGAAGGACACTGTACAGTTTTTACTGTTAGTTTCTATGAACTTCATCTGGAAACAGAGGTTGGGAGTGCGGATTAAGTAGCCTGTGATTTACTTTCCTCACTTATAAATGGAAATTTAAATAATATTTATTACTTCACAGTGTTTTGGTTATAAAGTTTTAAAATGCTTTCTGTTCTTTAAAACTCAAGTATGGAATTGACTGTATGCTTATGTGGGAGCTATGGGGTATACAGTACCTCCAACTTTTGCTCTGTTTTTCCATGATCCTAAAACCTCTCTAAAAGTAGCCTACTAGAAAAACTGGAAAGCATTATATAAACTTGAATTGTAGCGAGGTGCTGTGGTTTCATCAGAGTGACTCAGACTTGTAGGGGCAGAATTTTTTTTTTTTTTTTTAGTTTCATATCTAGCTACAGACTACTAACTGCCTCTTTCTGTTATGGGCAAAGTAAGATCCCTTTCTAAACTAAATACAAGTAAAAGTACTTTGAGTACTGTTGGGATCTATATTGTTATTTTCCTAGGTGAGGATTAACTGTGTTTAAAGGTTGAGGCTAGATTTGTGAAGTAGTTTTACCTTCTTTTATTAATTTTATTTTTTTAATAGAGCTAAATATTTTTTCTTGATTATGAGACTATCCTATTTAAAGTCAGTTTTCTTAGGTGAGGGTTTCAATCCTCATGATGGCAGAATAGGGCTATTTGAATGCAAGGTGGGAAATTGTGATGAGTGGCTATATAAATTAGAAAACTCATTGGATTCCCCAAATTTTATTGTCTGCTTCCTCCCAGAAGATAGAGCACAGGGGACTTTGAAATATTAACTTATCATTAATCACTCAAAGTACTAGGAAATATATTGTTATAAGAAAAGAGCAGGTAACTAATGTATTTACAGAAAAGAGTTGTTCATTAATAATATATTTTGAAAAGAAAAATTTTAACGTATCTTGATACATCTCAGGTAAGTTTCAATATAAGGTTTCAATAAAAGTGGGGGCAGGGAGGAATTCAATATAATGCTTTGTTCTCTTACTTTCACACAAAATCACAATGACATTAGGGACTTAAAGAAGGCCATGGTGATAGATACTTATGAGCCAGTTTGCTCTGCTGAGAGCAAAGCAAAGTGGGGGCAGGGAAGAATTCAATATAATGCTTTGTTCTCTTTCACACAAAATCACAATGACATATAGGGACTTAAAGAAGGTCAAGGTGATAGATACTTATGAGCCAGTTTGCTCTTCAGAGAGAAGGCCATAGACTTCAGCTCTGGCTTTGCCTTCCCTTGTAAATTAATGATTTTTCTGGGAATTTGAGAGACATAGAGAAAGGCTATAGGTGACTAATCACAAAATCTACCATTCCTTTTACCAAACCAATTCAGAAATGTATGTTCTATTGGCAGATCATATATATTTTTATGTGAGGAATAGTGCTTTTCATTTCCAAATGTCTTCCTCTTTTCCTTTTCAGTTTGAAAAAGTTTACCAATCACCAAGAAACTCAGGCTCAATTACAGAAAAAAAGGCAAAGATTAATGAGGTTCAAGTGTAGTTACAAGCTTTTAAATTTAGTTAAAATGTCATCCTGGGTAGTTTTGGTATGGAAACCAGACCAGGTTAACAAGTTATGTCTTCATAGCACCAAAATGTTTGAACTTGAATTTCAGTTGTGTTTTCATAGTATTGTTTGTATGCATTTCTGTTCTATTTTTCCTTTTAAATTACTTTTTAACTTTATTCCTACTCATATTTTTTGGAATTACCCTGCTTCCTTGTGCTTCACTTGGGTTTTGTTTCTAATGTCACATATTTCCTAAGTAATGTTTTCTAATTAAGCATAAAGTTTAAGAAATCCTTTTGCTCTTAGATTTGTCATCCATCACTGATCTTTATCCTACTACAGGAAATAATTGCTCAAGCTATTTAATTTTCAAAACCTTCAACCTATGGTAATCTTCCAGTTAATGATAATTTCTAACTCAATGAGACATTTGTGATAATTATTCAATTTCCAAAGATAAATAAATTTGAAACATGGCAAAAAAGAAATAATTTGGATTATGAAACAGAGAGTTCACATACATGCTTTACATTTAAAACATGAGATAGGAAGAAATACATCATCTGCATGCTTTGTATGGATGAAAGCAAAGGATAGAATATTTAGCACTAAATTTCTTCATGTAGGTTTACATACAGGTTGATGAGCAACTAAATGTAGTTTAGCTGTTTTCCTTTCATCCTGATTTATGGTTATGTTGAAAGAGTCTCAGTATACTATTTTCTATATAATTGAACATTTTTTCTTTTAAATACTTAATGAATAGTTTTGTTACAAGGGCTATGTGAAGATATCTTAGGAGATAGCAATATGATGGATTTTAATGTTTTTAAATAAAATCAAATACTGTTTACAGAAGAACTATTCTAATTGCTTTTGTTTTATTTCTACAAGGAGAAAGCACTACACATTACCAAATTTTTTTCTGTTATGGAATCTTATCTTTCATTTTTTTTTAGAAAATTGTTTCTTTGGCTTGTAGGCAATTATTGAAACATATATGACATTTTCCCTGGCCTTGGCTAATAATAAGTTTAATAATTACTTTTTCATTTTCCCAGTTGATGGTTTACTTGCACATCTATCCTGGAAATTTTCAGTTTATAAAACACATATATATTGTCTTTGGATAAATTATTCTTTCATGGTACTTTTATATAAAATAGGAATAAATTCATGTTTTGAAACAAATCAAGGAATCTCCTTAGTTATATGTAAAAATAACCTGTGTTTATGGCTATCAGAGGAAAGCCTGAAATTAAGAGATTTAATAACACACACCATATTAATTTTTTGAAAAACTAGCACATTCTTTCTTTGAGTATTTTTCTGTACTTCTCATTAATTTGCCTTAAGACTCTTTGATCACTCTTTCTCTCTCTCTGTACTTAGATTGAACTAAGTGGTGCTTTACCACTGAGTTATATCCCCACTTCCTCTTTTTTTTTTACTTTTTATTTTGAGACAACTTGTCACTAAGCTGCTGAGGTTGCCTTCAAACTTGTGATCCTCTAGACTTAGCCTATTGGACTGCTAGGATTATCAGAATGTGCTACTGTATCCAATCTAAGACCTTTGTCTTTAATCAAAGCTTTGCAAAGTATGCTCTTTTATCTGTGATTTCCTTCGTTTGTTCCTTTAGTCACTTAACTACCAAACACAGTCACTGGGAATATAGTTCTGAGTCAGACAGTCACTGTGTTAGTGTCTGACCTCCTGAATCATATATTCAAATGAATTGTACTTTGTCATGAACTGTTCTAGAGCAGGGATTCAGCTGTATCTTTAAAATATTAGGGAGCTAACTGTAAATTCACATGAGTATGTGTACATGTTGTAGGAGTTCTTGGCATTCACTGGGCAGTCTGGTTCTTAATCACAGCAACCCAGGCAGCATTGAGCTGATTCTTCTTTAGACTTTAGTCTTACTTTTAACAAGAAAAACTGTTTGACCTTTTATAATACTATTTTGTTTCTGCTGGTGTCATGTCATCGATTTCACATTTTTATGTGTGATATACTTTCCATAATTGTATCATAAAACTTATAATTAATATTTCCTAAATGTGCACAATTTGCAAGGTAATTCTCATATATATTGTGGGGGCTTAGAATTGTAGTTAACAATTTCAAGAAAGTAACCACATTACAAAAATTTACTGGAGGCTTCTCCAGCCCAAATCCTGCATAACTCCATCCCTATCCCCACATCCCTCTCACCACTGGGCTCCCAGCTGCATTGCTCTTCCTCCCTCCCTCCTTTACTACCACCATGATGTGCCCCATCCCTGATCCTGGTCCTCTGTGTTAGGTGTCTGTTGGCCACTTTGTGCTGGGCTCTGTAGCCAACATTCTGCCCACCCTACCATGATGGTCATGACCCAGCTCAAGTCTGTGCGAAGCTCATTTCTCAGTACTGCTAGAATATGCAGGGGCACCCAGAGTCCAGGCCCACTCCCAGGCATCCAGGAACTTGTGCCCTCCTGGGGTCCCCAGAACACACAGCCTCTTCCTCTCTGGTCAGCACTCTGACCCAGACCATGCACAATTTTGCTGGACTCCGTAGTAAAACCCCAAAGTGTCACACAGGGAGCCTTTACTTTTGCTGCTTGCTGACTATAAAGGCAGGCATCTGAATCTTTCCTATCACCAAAGTCCTCTGAATTTCCTGATGCAGTTCTTTGCATCGATTCCCCCAGCCCTATTGATCCCTAGCTGGCAGAATAGACATTTGAGCAGGCCACCCAAGAAACCAGGTGTGTTATTTGAAATGAGCAGCCATCAGATGTTTTCACACCTTACCAGTTCAATTGCTGTGGACCAGAGCTACCATATATCAGCAACTCCCTGTGAAACAGAATGTTTCCAACTCCCAGGCACTGGACAGCTATAGGAAGAATGAGGCAGGTGGCAAGGCTGCCAGCAGTCCTGGGGAGGACAAAAAAAATAATGGATTTGTCTTCAAGATGCAATAGAAGCTCACACATCCCAGTCCTGCCCCTACTCTGAGAGAGTGGGCCAGCTGCAGAGAGGACTTTACACAGTCTAAGCACAGCCCCTTACCTGATGTGTCTTACCCTGAGTGGAAGATGGAAATAGAGGAGCAGAGACTCTTAGTTGAAGTGATTCTTCATGGCCACCGCTGAGGTGGATACTGAGGAAAATTATGGATATGTGGACATCCTGGAAAGTGACTTAAAGAGGACTGTGTGGCTTCCCCAGGCAAGGAAAGCCTCATTTTCACACCATTAGTCAAAATCTTGGATAAGAAAGAGGAACTCCTAATGTTCAGCAAAGTGCCAGTGGTCCTTCTGCTCTTCAACTGTTCTCTGAAGTGTGATCAGACCCATCTGAAAAATGCTAGGGCAGCCCCAGTACAGGACCATGTCTGTCCAAAATAAGCACAGGAGGAGTATAACACCCATTGAGGGGAATGGTAAACCTGGAAGCAATGGAAGTCAACCAAAATATCAACTAGAAAACCTATATGTGATGACAAAAGAGAGCTGCTCTTGGCACTATGCTTTCTCACTGTGTTTTGCTTTGCTTTGGGAAGATATTATTTTCCTTAAAGTAATTGAGTGAGTCTATGATGAATAAATATCTTAGTTTCTTCTGATGTCACTCAGGAGCCACAATGGATATTTAAAACCTGATTTCGTGTTTTACTATAAGTTCAGTCACAACTCTAATGAAGCATTTTTATAGTGTTTTTGCTAATTTTTAGTATATTTTTATTATTACTTACAATTAGTTGTACATCACAGTAGAATGCAGTTTGATGGGTATTCTGAAGCCATGCTCTGTAGAATTGGGTTTAGGAGGCAGTGTTCTCATCTTTCCCATAGTTTTGTGTAAATTTTGGATTGGTTTTTCAAGAGTATGCATCACTCAAGAACATCTATTTGGAAAGTTCACATTTAAAGAAGGAAATCAGGGATATTAGGCATGCAGCAACTTTGTGGTACATATAACCATTGAAAAGAAAAAAAATTGTATTTTATAAATGTTTTATGATCTGTTATTCCTGGATGAAAACTCTCAAAACAACTTTAGTTTTTATTTAAAATTTTCTGTTTTTTTTTTTTTTTTAAATTCAGGTTTCAACCATATCAGGTCTACATTTCTGAATTTTAGTAGTGATTTATTATGTTTTAAGTTCTGATGATTAGGGAACTATTTACTTGGAGAGCTATCACTCAGAGCTGGCTTTCCAATTCTATACTTGTGTAAATTGTGGTGCTTTGGTACTGCTGGTGTGGTGGAAGAAAAGTCTTTCCTCATCCTGATGTCCTACACATGACATCACAGGTCATGTGTAGGATAAGCAAAATCAGCATACTTATAATCTACTGTCTGTTGCAAGCAACAGGAGAGAGTCATGAATTTTCAAAGGCATTCATGTCCTCTGCAAATTGAGTTACTGTCAGTGATTATTTTTGCTTACCAAATGATCTCTCAATTTCTTCTTGTTGTTTTGTTATATTATTTTGAAGCTCAGTGGTCGATACATTTATTTTTGCAGACCATTAGCAATGAAAAACTTTTTTAGTATTTGTTAACTGAATTTATCTTTTCATTTCCAACTACTTTCTGCAGTTAGTGCCCTACAGAAAAGTCCATAGTGCTTTCATTTTTCCATACTCGGCTTTGAAATGTACAATTCTGATCTTGCAGCATGAGGCATGGGTCAAGATGATATTATGCACTGGAAAACTGTGCTCCTCACATCACTATCAGGTGTTTGTTTCATCCATCACATTCACTTTCTTGGAGCAACTTTGCATCAGGGAATGACATTAATCTGTAGTCTGCATCCTCCAGGACCTGCTATAAAGACCCTGGGCATTGTCACAGAGGGCCTGTGTCTGAGAGGCATGAGTAGTTCAAGAGGATGAACCCTTATGCCAAGGCAGATTTTCCAGATATATGTGCACTTAAAGGTAAGTTGAAGGTCTCCTTGGAAACTCAGGCCAAGAAAATTTTGGGGGGCAAGGTAATTGCAGGGCAGTAGCAAATGAAGTGGGGACTGGCAGGTGAAGTGTGCAAAGAACAACTCTACTTTTTGACTAGCTGCCTCCTGGCCTCCATCACACATGCTAAATGACTCAGTCCCTTCTCTCCTCTCTAGGGATCACAGCAGGCATCAACTTCCACCTAGAATAGAAGTTCAACATCACAGGTTGGAGCTGTCACCTGTTTGAATATTGTAGAAAAGGAGGAGAACCCTGCAAGAGTTTGCTGATGTTTGTCAATGCAATCATCTAACTCACCGAGGTGCAGAGGAGGCACCACAGCCCTATGTCTGAAGCTGTAACCAGCCATCACTCCATGTGTCTGTGAGGGTCCTAGGCCATTTCCCTGACTAAAAAATATAGTGGGTGAACCCAGGCTTGGAGGAGCTGTATGCAAGATCAGTGCTTCTGGGTCCAATACCTTGCTGGTAATCCTCTAGTGAGCAAATGAACATGCTTCCATGACTTCCCTGGCCACTAGACCTGGTAGGGACCAACAGGCTATAGCAGAATAGGTGTAACCAGATGGCAGCATGCCTGGGGCAGGCTGAACAAGGACAGCACCACCTTGGAGGCCTGGAGGGTAGTGTGGGCTGTCAGTTTTCAGTGGGGTTCCTTGCCCAGTAAGGAGCTGGAACACTCAGGTCAGATATGCTGCACCCCCAACACACACTCTCCCCTTCCAGTGGGTGAACAAATTGGGATTTTATTTCTTGAAAATAACAGGCCCCTGGGACTCTCAACCTCAGTCATGTCTTCTTGAAGTTTCAACAAAATTGGTTTTATGAATTCTACTGACTACATGTGGTCTTGGTCCAGCATATCATTATATAATTAATCTAAATACAATAATTCTAGGACCATACATTTTTAATAAATTTTATGTGATGAATGTACATGGCATAAGGTGTAGATGTTTAGTTTATCTTAATCTAAGCTAAAGATGCTTTCCTTTTGTCCATAAGTCATAGTGCCAAAATTATATTCCAGCTAAAATTAATCCAAAATAGGTCACTGACACTGAGATACACAATTTACTTGCCACAGTTATAAGCTTTTTTTTGCAGTTTAATAATTTATTTTTTTTCATTTTCTTTTGATTCAAGTTTGGAATTTTTTTTTATTGTAAACAAATGGGATACATGTTGTTTCTCTGTTTGTACATGGAGTCAAGGCATACCATTTGTGTAATCATAAATTTACATAGGGTAATGTTGTTTAATTCTGTTATTTTTTCCTTCCCCCACACCCCTCCCACCCCCCTTTTCCCTTTATACAGTCCTTCCTTCCTCCATTCTTGCCACCCTCCTTAACCCTAACCCTAAACATAACCCTAACCGCAACACTAACACCTCCCACCCCCCATTATATGTCATCATCCACTTATCAGCAAGATCATACGTCCTTTAGTTTTTTGAGATTGGCTTATCTCACTTAGCATGATATTCTCCAATTTCATTCATTTGCCGGCAAATGCCATAATTTTATCATTCCTTATGGCGGAGTAATATTCCATTGTATATATATGCCACAGTTTCTTTATCCATTCATCCATTGAAGGACATCTAGGTTGGTTCCACAATCTGGCTATGGTGAATTGAGCAGCAATGAACATTGATGTGGCTGTATTTCTGTAGTATGCTGATTTTAAGTCCTTTAGGTATAGGCTGAGGAGTGGGAGAGCTGGGTCAAATGGTGGTTCCATTCCAAGCTTTCTGAGGAATCTCCATACTACTTTCCAGAGTGGATGCACCAATTTGCAGACCCACCAGCAATGTATGAGTGTACCTTTTTCCCCACATCCTCGGCAACACCTATTGTTGCTTGTATTCCTAATAATCACAATTCTAATTGGGGTGAGATGGAATCTTAGGGTAGTTTTGATTTGCATTTCTCTTATTACTAGAGATGTTGAACATTTTTTCAAATATCTGTTGATTGCTTCTACATCTTCTTCTGTGAAGTGTCTGTTCATTTCCTTAGCCCATTTGTTAATTGGATTATTTGTATTCTTGGAATAGAATTTTTGAGTTCTTTATATATTCTGGAAATTAGCGCTCTATCTTAAGTATGAGTGGCAAAGATATTCTCCCACTCTGTAGGCTCTCTCTTCACATTGCTGATAGTTTCCTTTGCTGAGAGAAAGCTTTTTAGTTTGAATCTATCCTAGTTGTTGATTCTTGCTTTTATTTCTTGTGCTATGGGAGTCCTGTTAAGGAAGTCTCATCCTAAGCCAACAAGTTGAAGATTTGGACCTACATTTTCTTCTATAAGATGCAGGGTCTCTGGTCTGATTCCGAGGTCCTTGATCCATTTTGAGTTGATTTTTGTACAGGGTGAGAGATAGGGGTTTAATTTCATTCTGTTGCATATGGTTTTCCAGTTTTCCCAGCACCATTTGTTGAAGAGGCTATCTTTTCTCCATTGCATGTTTTTGGCCCCTTTGTCTAGTATGAGAAAATTGTATTTATTTGGGTTTGTGTCCATGTCCTCTATTCTGTCCCATTGATCTACCTGTCTATTTTGGTACCAATACCATGCCATTTTTGTTACTATTGCTTTGTAGTATAGTTGAAGATCAGGTTTGTGATAACCCCTGCTTCGCTCTTTCTACTGAGGATTGCTTTAGCTATTCTGGGTTTCTTATTCTTCCAGATGAATTTCATAATTGCTTGCTCTATTTCTGTAAGGTACATAATTGGGATTTTAATTGGATTTGCATTGAATCAGTATAGCACTTTAGGTAGTATGGCCATTTTGACAATATTAATTCTGCCTATCCAAGAACATGGGAGATCTTTCCATCTCCATAAATTTCTTTAATTTCTTTCTTTAGTGTTCTGTAGTTCTCATTGTAGAGGTCTTTCACCTCTTTTGTTAGAATGATTCCCAAGTATTTTATTTTTCTCGATGCTATTGTGAATGGGGTAGTTTTCCTAACTTCTCTTTCTGAAGATTCATCACTTATGTATAAAAATGCATTGGATTTATGTGCATTGATCTTGTAACCTGCTACTTTATAGAATTCATTTATGAGTTCTAAAAGTTTTCTGGTGGAATTTCCAGGTTCCTCTAAATGTATAATCATGTCATCAGTGAATAGGGATAGTTTGAGTTCTTCTTTTCCTATTGGTATCCCTTTAATTTCTTTGGTTTTTCTAATTGCTCTGGCTAGAGTTTCAAGGACGTGTTTAATAGAAGTGGTGAAAGAGGGCATCCTGCCTTGTTCCAGTTTTCAGGGGGAATGCTTTCAGTTTTTCACCATTTAGAATGATATTGGCCATGGGCTTAGCATAGATGGCCTTTACAATGTTAAGGAATGTTCCCACTATTCCAATTTTTTTCTAGTGTTTTGAGCATGAAGGGATGCTGTATTTTATTGAATACTTTTTCTGCATCTATTGAAATGATCATGTGATTCTTAACTTAAATCTGTTGATATGGTGAATGACATTATTGATTTCCAGATGTTGAACCAACCTTGCATCCCTGGGATAAAACCCACTTGATCTGGTGCACTATCTTTTTAATATATTTTTGTATGCAATTTGCTAAAATTTTGTTGAGAATTTTTGCATCGATGTTAATTAAGGGTATTGCTCTGAAATTTTCTTTCCTCGATGTGTCTGTCTGGTTTAGGTATCAGGGTGATATTGCTTTCATAGAATGAGTTTGGGAGGGTTCCCTCCTCTTCTATTTCATGGAATACTTTGAGGAGTATTGGAATGAGCTCTTCTTTAAAGGTTTTGTAGATCTCATCTGAGAACCCATCTGGTCCCAGACTTTTCTTTGTTGGTAGGCTTTTGATGACCTATTCTATTTCATTGCTTGAAATTGATTTATTTAAGTTGTGTATATCCTCCTCGTTCAGTTTAGGTAATACATATGTCTCTAGAAACTTGTTGATGTCTTCAAGGTTTTTTGTTTTGTTGGAATACAGATTTTCAAAATAGCTTCTAATTATGTTTTGTATTTCACTCATGTATGTTGTGATATTTCCTTGTTCATTCCGAATTTTAGTAATTTGAGTTTTCTCCCTCTTTCTCTTTGTTAGTGTGGCTAAGGGTTTATCAATTTTGTTTTTTTTTTTCAAAGAACCAACTATTTAGTTTGTTAATTTTTCCGATTGTTTTTTTTGTTTCAATTTTGTAATTTTGGCTCTGATTTTAACTATTTCCTGTCTTCTACTACTGCAGGAGCATCCGGAATTCCATCCAGTGCTTGACAAAGATCCTCTGGAGGATGATTGCAAAGGCTCATCCTAAAAGGAATTGCCGGATGTTTTGCTCCAAAGCATGGTGTTTTTTCTGCTGTGTTTTTCTGATAATATATTACTCATTTCAGTCTGAACGGATTGCTTAAGGGGATGAGGGGAATACAACAAAAATTCCAGAAAATATTACCTACAATCTGAAAAACAATGAGTCTTTACCACTAACAAAATTAAAAATAATTTTGCAACCGTGCAATGAGTCTCTGAAAGCCTCTGGAGAAAATAGTTATAGATCTGCCTTTGTCTCCAACAGGCTGGTTAAATTTTAACAATGGTTTTGTTTATGTGTGGTGGTGAGGTAAGAGAATAAGGTTCCACAACATTCCTTCCTTCCTACAAAGAATATGTCACCCCTAAAATAAATGTTGGCACACAATAACCATTGGGACCGCTGCCCTCCTGTAACCCTTAACTCAGCAATTTAGATATTAACCAGAGGGACCTAATAGAAATGGTCACATGAGATTACTTGTCTATCACTTTAACCGTGAGAATAATAAGAATAGTCTTAGGTCACATAGAGTTTAGCTATTAAGGAAGTAAATATTGTATTAGTTCATCGACGTAGTTAGATATTCTTAAAACAATTGTGATTAGGTAAGGATAATCTGTAAGGTTACTGTTTTCTCATAATTTTCTGTTCCTTGTTAAAAACAATTTCTGCCTATGCTTTGGAAACTTCTTTAATATTAACCACAAGACTGCCATTATAGCTTGAAAAAAAATGTATATAAACCCAGCCTTCCCCAGAATAAAGTGGGATTGATTGCACCAGAACTAGAGTCTGTGTCTTTCATTCTCCATCCATCGCCGACGCTGTCTCCCCGCGCCCCGTTTACCGGTGTGGAACCCATGAACTCCTGCTAGGGCTGGACCCCGGCAAGTGGCGCCCAACGTGGGGCACTCTGGTAAACCCCCCATTTATTATTAATTTCTTTCCTTTTCGAGACAGCTAGGATCCTGCCTGGGGTGCTGCGGACCCCTCGGTAGAGAAGGCCCAGAAAGGATAGGCAGGGATAGACAGAACAGCTACCATGGGAGGTAGTGAAAGCAAAGAAAGAGCATTATTTATTGATATTGTAAGCACTTATTAACTAAAAGAGGAACGCATGTAGGAACAGCTCAATTAAAAAGATTTTTTCATTTTGTGCAAGAATGTGCCCCTTGGTTTCCTGAACAAGGTACTTTAGATGTTAAAACCTGGAAAAAGGTAGGCGATGCTATGCATGCACATCATAGATTATATGGCAATGAAAGAGTCCCCGTGGATGCTCTTGCATTGTGGAATCTTTTTAGGGACTGTTTAGACCCTAGACATGAAAGTGAGCAGCTAAGTAAAAGGGTAAGATCACCAGACAAATGTCAGAAAAGGAGCCTTTGCTGACAGCCTTGGTTAAAAAATATACAGAGGAAACTCAGAATGAAAGTAAAAGTAAATCAGATGATGATGAAGATGGCAAAAAGGAGAAAGGTCTACCTGATCAGCTCTCCCCATCTGATGAGGAGGACTTGGAAGAAGCCGCTTTCAGATATCATAATGAGGATCCACCTTTGGTGGCTCCTGTTGTGCCGGCCCTTCCTAAACCCCCAGATAAAATAAAAAGGAAAGTCCAAAAGGTAGGATTTCTAGGTGCTGTTAGTGAGGCACAAAAACAGGGAGATGTTAGTATTTGTTGCCCTGTAGTATGGGCTATAGATGAGGGAGGAGAGCCTCATTGGGAGCCTCTCTCTCTTTTAAAATGTTAAAAGAACTAAAAGCAGCTGTAAAAGATTTAGGACCTACTTCCCCTTATACTCTGCAGCTAGTGGAGAATGTCCTTCTCCTGTGGCTGTCCCTAAAGGCTATCATATTATAGTCATTGATTTACAAGATTGCTTCTTTACTATTCCTTTAGCTAAACTAGATAGATGGCATTTTGCTTTTAGTTTACCATCGCCTAACTTACAAAGGCCTTATCAAAGATTTCAATGGAATGTATTACCTCAAGGAATGAAAAATAGTCCTACATTATGTCAAAAGTTTGTAGATCGAGACTTAATTAATTGTAGACAAAAGTATCCAGACTGCTATATGATTCATTATATGGATGATATACTGATTGCACATTCTCAAAGCCATTTGTTACAAATAATATTACAGGATTTAATTAAAGATTTACAGAGGTGGGGTCTGATAGTGGCTCCTGAAAAAATTCAACAGGAACCTCCTTATAATTATCTAGGAAGAACTATAAAAACAGATTGTGTCAGCTCTCAAAAGTTACAAATTCGAAAAGACAAACTATTAACGTTAAATGATTTTCAAAAATTATTGGGAGATATAAATTGGATTAGACCTTATTTAAAACTCTCAACTAATGATTTAAAACCTTTGTTTGAAATACTAAAGGGTGATTCAGATCCTAACTCAAGTAGAGTATTAACTAAAGAAGGAGAACAAGCCTTGCAAGTTGTTGAAACTGCAATTCAAAAACATTACTTACAACAAGTTAATTATAACTTGCCTTGGGTTTTTATTGTGCTAAAAATGAAACATACTCCAACAGGTTGTTTATGGCAAAATGATCCACTTGAATGGATACACTTACCAGTATCAGGAAAGAAAATATTAATGTCTTATCCTACTATGGTAGCTTCTTTGGTATTAAAGGCCAGATTTAGAAGTAAAGAATTGGTTGCTTGTGAAATGCATGAAATAATTATTCCTTACACAAGAGAACAATTTGACCAATTATTACAAATTGATGATCAATGGGCTATTGCATTTCTAAATTTTACAGGAAAAATTTCTTTCCACTTGCCCAATAATCCTTTACTACATTTTTTACTTCAAACAGAAATAATATTTCCTAAATGGTGCTCCTCAACTCCAATTAACAATGCTATGTTAATATTTACAGATGGGTCATCAAATGGAAAAGCAATTACAATAATTAATTCTCAACCCACAGTTCTATGGACACAAGAAACTTCTGCACAAAGAACTGAATTAGAAGCAGTCATCTATGCTTTCAAGACTGTTGCTCAACCCTTTAACTTGTACACAGACTCACTATACATTGTTAAACTGTTTCCAACCATAGAAACAGCAACGCTCTCCTTTTCATCTAAAATTATACATAGGTTACAAGAACTTCAATATCTAATTCATAACAGAACTTCACATTTCTTTATAGGTCATATTCGGGGACATTCCGGATTACCTGGTCCCCTTGCTCAGGGGAATACCCATGCTGATCACTTAACTAAAAATTTTATTTTAACAGCTATAGAAGAAGCTATTATATCACACAAAAATCATCATCAAAATTCATCTGCCTTACAAAAACAATTTCATATTTCTAGAGAAGAAGCTAGAACTATTGTTAAAAATTGTCATGTTTGTCCTAAATTTATTCCTTCTCCACAGATGGGAGTTAATCCTCGAGGACTTTTACCTAATGTCTTATGGCAAATGGATGTAACTCATATATCAGAATTTGGAAAACTGTCTTATGTTCATGTTACAGTCGATACCTTTTCTCATGTTATTGTGGCCTCAGCCAGAACTGGGGAAGCCTACAAGGATGTGATTCAACATTTATTCCTTTGTTTTTCTGTTTTAGGAATGCCTAAAAAATTAAAAACTGATAATGCTCCTGCTTATACATCAAAACCATTTAAAGATTTCTGTTCCAGGTTTAATATTTCTCATTCTACAGGAATTCCTTATAACCCACAAGGACAAGCAATAGTAGAAAGGAGCCATCAAAGATTAAAAATACAAATAAATAAACTAAAAGAGGGAGAGCTTAAATACTCTTCCCCACATCATATTTTACAACATGCTTTATTTGTTTTAAATCATCTAAATACTGACAAGGAGGGAAATACTGCAATGATGAGACATTGGGAAAGTAAAAGGTCAAAGCAAAGTTTAGTAAAATGGAAAGATTTATTATCTGGTAAATGGAGAGAACCTGATGTCTTGCTAACCTCCAGTCGAGGCTATGCTTGTGTATTTCCACAGGATGCCGAGACACCTTTGTGGATTCCAGACAGATTGATACGTCACTACAATGAGCCCTATTCGAAGTAGAAAGAACAAAAATATTGGATCCCTTACCAACCCAATCAGACAGACGAAGACAGGCTAGTCTTTAAGATGAAAAAGTTGCGTCTTGCACAATCATCCGCAACTCGCAACTCAGACCTGCCGACTTGGGGACAAGAGAAACGCCTGACTGCCGCTGCTGAACACATGGTGAACAGCTCTGGAAAACCTAAAACCCCAGAGGCTTTGTTTTTTGCATTGATTGCTCTCATTTCGATTCAGGTACTGCCTATTCATGCTTATGATAATGAAGGGAAAGCTTACTGGACCTATTTTCCAAATCCTCCCTTACTGCATCCAACTACTTGGAGCAGATCTAATATTAAAGTATTTACTAATGAGCCTCAACTACTTGGAGGGATTTCAGATTCTTTAATACCACATAAAATAGCATTTACAATTACATTTCATGGAATTACTGAAGAGACACCAATGTGCTTTAGTACAGATAATCTACATGTGCCATTGGGATGTCTCCCTTTAAGTTATAGGGCTTACATTACTGATTCTCCAGGAGAAGAAGACAACGAAAGAGATATAGGGTCCCTAGAGATAACCTCACTTGGATATGCTAATTATAATGATACAAATATTTCAGTGGCTTTACCGCCTCCTTTTAAACCGTGTGATGACTTTAACAGTCGTAAAGACAGCTCTTGGAATCTACTCAATTTAGAAACAGATTTCCCAAAATGGTTTGAATGTGGTTTTCATCATACTGCATTACAGTTTAAGCCACAAGGCTCTGCTACTACTATTACAGATTATTCTGTGTCTTCTCCTGATTTTGATTATAAACTTTGGTTAAAGATAAGATGAAATAAAACAGTACATTTTAATTTTAACCCTTTTCATACCAATGAGCCTATTCATAGATGGTTTACTCCTGGATGGGTAACACCCATCTATCGGAGTAACCTTATAAATGGTAAATTCTCTTACCTTCCTGACTTGTATAAACTATTAGCAGCTACTAATATAGTATTACTACAAAGACCTAAGTTAAGTAAACCTAATGACTTTGCAGTACGTGCTTGTATAAATGCTCCTCATGCTATTCTTATGTCTACCATAAATAATTTCAATATCACTAAAAATAAGGAAGCTTATAACATTTATTGCCATGATTGTGTTCTTACTAATTGTATTAATTCAACCATGTCTAAAGATTTAAAGGTGTTTTTAATTGTACATCAGCCTAATTATGTTATAATGCCAGTAAATCTTACAGAATCTTGGTATGATGACCCAAGTGTTGAAATTTTAAAAACAGTTAATGAACTTTTAAGACCAAAAAGATTTGTTGCAGCTTTGATCCTAGGAATAACAGCTTTAATCAGTATAATCACTTCCTTGGCTCTCTCGACCACAGCGCTTGTACAGGAAATTCATACCGCTTCACACGTAAATGATTTATCTCATAATGTCTCTGTGGCTTTAGTGGCACAAGAACAAACTGATAAAAAAATTAGAAATAAAAATTAATGCTCTTGAAGAAGCTATTCTTTTTATGGGAAATGAGATTCAAAATATTCAAACTAGAATGACCACTAGATGTCATGCTAACTATAAATGGATTTGTATTACTCCCTTAAAGGTTGATAATAATACTAATTGGGAATAAGTTAAAACTCACCTTAGAGGAGTTTGGAATAATACTAATATAGCACCAGATATCAATGCTTTACAACTACAAATAAAAATGTTGAGTCAGGCTCATCTCTCTGTTGTTCCAGCAGATAATTTGGCCTCCCAAATGTTTCATAATATAAAAACAACTATATTTAATAGTACATTCCTAAATACAATATTACAATATGGATTAATTGGAGTATGTATTTTAATTTTAATTCTTTGTCTTCCAGTCGTCCTCCAAGTAATCCTCAGACTAGTCAAGAGAGTAAAAATTCAAGAAAGCCTCTTCACTTTACAAAATAAAAAAGGGGGAGTTGCAGGAGCATCCGGAATTCCATCCAGTGCTTGACAAAGATCCTCTGGAGGATGATTGCAAAGGCTCATCCTAAAAGGAATTGCCGGATGTTTTGCTCCAAAGCATGGTGTTTTTTCTGCTGTGTTTTTCTGATAATATATTACTCATTTCAGTCTGAACGGATTGCTTAAGGGGATGAGGGGAATACAACAAAAATTCCAGAAAATATTACCTACAATCTGAAAAACAATGAGTCTTTACCACTAACAAAATTAAAAATAATTTTGCAACCGTGCAATGAGTCTCTGAAAGCCTCTGGAGAAAATAGTTATAGATCTGCCTTTGTCTCCAACAGGCTGGTTAAATTTTAACAATGGTTTTGTTTATGTGTGGTGGTGAGGTAAGAGAATAAGGTTCCACAACATTCCTTCCTTCCTACAAAGAATATGTCACCCCTAAAATAAATGTTGGCACACAATAACCATTGGGACCGCTGCCCTCCTGTAACCCTTAACTCAGCAATTTAGATATTAACCAGAGGGACCTAATAGAAATGGTCACATGAGATTACTTGTCTATCACTTTAACCGTGAGAATAATAAGAATAGTCTTAGGTCACATAGAGTTTAGCTATTAAGGAAGTAAATATTGTATTAGTTCATCGACGTAGTTAGATATTCTTAAAACAATTGTGATTAGGTAAGGATAATCTGTAAGGTTACTGTTTTCTCATAATTTTCTGTTCCTTGTTAAAAACAATTTCTGCCTATGCTTTGGAAACTTCTTTAATATTAACCACAAGACTGCCATTATAGCTTGAAAAAAAATGTATATAAACCCAGCCTTCCCCAGAATAAAGTGGGATTGATTGCACCAGAACTAGAGTCTGTGTCTTTCATTCTCCATCCATCGCCGACGCTGTCTCCCCGCGCCCCGTTTACCGGTGTGGAACCCATGGACTCCTGCTAGGGCTGGACCCCGGCATACTACTTTTGGTGTTGGTCTGCTCTTCTTTTTCTAGAACTTTGAGCTGTACTGTTAAGTTGTTTATTTGTTGATTTCTACTTCTTTTGTTGAATGTGCCCCATGAAATAAATCTTCCTCTAAGTACTGCTTTCATAGTGTCCCAGAGATTTTGATATTATGTGTTTGTTCTCGTTTACTTCTAAGAATTTTTAAATTTTCCTCCTGATGTCTTCTGTTATCCATTTATCATATAATAGTGTATTATTTAATCTCCAGGTATTGGAGAAGTTTCTGTTTTTTATTCTGCCATTTATTTCTAATTTCAATCCATTATTATCTGATAGAATACAAGGAAGTATCTCTATCTTCTTGTATTTGCTAACAGTAGCTTTGTGGCATAAAATATGGTCTATTTTAGAGAAGGATCCATGTGCTGCTGAGAAGAAAGTGTATTCGTTCTTTGTTGAATGGTATATTCTATATATGTCTATTAAGTCTAAATTGTTGATTGTGTTATTGAAATCTGTGGTTTCTTTATTCAATTTTTGTTTGGAAGATCTATCCAGTGGTGAGAGAAGTGTGTTAAAATCGCCTAGTATTATTGTGTTGTGGTCTATTTGATTTCTGGAATTGAGAAGGATTTGTTTGATGTACATGGATGAGCCAATGTTCGGGACATAGATATTTATGATTGTTATGTCTTGTTGATTTATGCTTCCCTTAAGCAGTATATAATGTCCTTCTTTATACCTTCTGACTAGTTTTGGCTTGAGGTCCACATTATCTGAAATGAGGATGGATACTCCAGCGTTTTTGCTGTATACATATGCATGGTATGTTTTTTCCCATCCTTTCACCTTTAGTCTATGGGTATCTCTTTCTATGAGATGAGTCTCTTGCAGGCAGCAAATTGTTGGATTTTTCTTTTTAATCCAATGTGCCAGTCTATGTCTTTTGATTGATGAGTTCAGGCCATTAACATTCAGGGTTATTATTGTGATATGATTTGTATTCCCAGTCATATGACTCATTTTTTTTTTTTTGACATGATTTGGTTTCTCCTTTATTTGGCTATTCCTTTAGGCTAGTTTCTCCCATTGCTGATTTGCATCATTGTTTTTCATCTCTTCCTCATAGAATATTTGGCTGAGAATGTTCTATAATGCCGGCTTTCTTTTTGTAAATTTCTTTAGCTTTTGTTTATCATGGAAGAATCTTATTTCATCATCAAATCTGAAAGATAGTTTTGCTGGGTTTAAGATTCTTGGTTGGCATCCGTTTTCTTTCAGGGCTTGGTAAATGTTGTTCCAGGCCCATCTATCTCTTAGGGTCTGGATTGAAAAATCTGCTGATATTCTTATTGGTTTCCCCCTGAATGTAATTTGATTCTTTTCTCTCACGGCCTTTAAATTTCTGTCTTTAATTTGAATGTTAGGTATTTTCATAATAATGTTCCTTTGTGTGGGTCTGTTGTAATTTTGTATATTTGGAGTCCTATATGCCTCTCATACTTGGTTTTCCAATTCATTTTTCAGATTTGGGAAATTTTCTGATATTTTTTCATTGAATAGATTGTTCATTCCTTTGGTTTGTTTCTCTAAGCCTTCCTCAATCCCAATAATTCTTAAATTTGGCCTTTTCATGATATTCCATAATTCTTGTAGATTCTTTTCATGATTTCTTACCATCTTCTCTGCTTGGTCAACTTTGTTTTCAAGATTAAATATTTTTTCTTCAATGTCTGAGGTTCTGTCTCCCAGGTGTTCTATTCTATTGGTTATGCTTTCTATGGAGTTTTTAACTTGGTTTATTGTTTTCTTCATTTCAAGGATTTCTGTTTCTTTTTTCAGTATCTCTAACTCTTTATTGAAATGATCTCTTGCTTCCCGTATTTGTTCTTTCAACTCTTGATTGGTGTGATCATTTAATGCCTGCATTTGCTCTTTTATCTCCTCCTTCAATGCCTGCATTTGCTCTTTCATCTCCTCATTTGCTTCCCTGATTGTTTTAATTATGTACATTCTGAACTCCCTTTCTGACATTTCTTCTGCTGTGCTGTCATTGGGTTTTATTGATATAGTATCTAGGTTTGTTTGGAACATTTTCTTCCCTTGTTTTCTTCTATTGGCCAGATATCAGTGGGACTCTGAGATAATGCAGATTTCATCTATTAGCTTATAGTGTCCCTGTAGATTTCCAGTATATCACCTCCCAGCCTTCAGTAGCCTGAAGTCTTGGAGGAACTTGATAATGCAGTGCTTCTGAAGAAAGCTGTCCCTAGCCCGCTACTGGTTCCAGGGATTGGAGCTGGCTCAGTGTGGAAAGGCTCTCACTGGGCAGCCTGCTCCGAGAAGCTGGCCGTAGAAGGACCTGCCACCGGAGGGATCAGGGCTGCTTGGAGAAGTCTCTGACTGCCTTGCCCTGGTCCCAGAGGCTGTCTGCGGGCTGGA
Source organism: Sciurus carolinensis (assembly GCF_902686445.1). Taxonomy (NCBI): domain Eukaryota; kingdom Metazoa; phylum Chordata; class Mammalia; order Rodentia; family Sciuridae; genus Sciurus; species Sciurus carolinensis. The sequence goes on from NW_025920103.1 coordinate 3,554,197, forward strand.
GCTCGCCGCTGGCTCTGGGGCTGGGAGCTAGCTCTGTGCAGAAAGGCTCTCACTGGGTGGCCTGCTCTGAGAAGTTGGCTGTGGAAGGAGCCCACTGTCAGAGGGAGTAGGGCTGCCTGGGGTAGATTCTAGCTGTCATGCCCTGCTCTGAGAAGCCGCCCCTGTCTGGGCCTGCCACCCGCTCTGAGCTTCACCCAGTGAGGGAGACTCACCTCGTGGCTCTATGTTAGTCCAAGTCTCTCAGTGCCTCCCCTTCTTGAATCCTGGGTTCTGGAGTGACAGGAGATGCAGTCTTTCTCTAGTCCACCATCTTGGATTGCCCCATGGAAGCAGCCTGCCACCGGAGGGAGCAGGGCTGCTTGGAGAAGTCTCTAGCTGCCCTGCCCTGGTCCCAGAGGCAGCCTCTGGGCTGGAACTCGCCGCTGGCTCCGGGACTTGGAGCTGACTCTATGCAGAAAGGCTCTCATTGGGCAGCCTGCTCTGAGAAGCTGGTGGTGAAAGGAGCCCGCCGCCGGATGGAGCAGGGCTGCCTGGGGAAGACTCTAGGTGCCCTGCCCTGCTCTGAGAAGCCGACCATGTCCGGGCCTGCCGCCCGGACCGAGCTTCACCTAGTGTGGGAGACTTACCCCGTGGCTCTATGTTAGTCTGAGTCTCTCAGTGCCTCCCCTTCTTGAATCCTGAGTTCTGGAGCGACAGTAGATGCAGTCTCCCTCTAGTCTGCCATCTTGGATTGCCCCCCACAGTTATAAGCTTTTATCACCTTTAACCTAATTCTAACATTTACTTGTTATACCGCTTTTTTATTAATATCCTGAAGTCATTAGTCTGCAATGAAGTTGAGTTTTACTGACAATTTCCTTGCAGAAATCCATTCAGAAAAGGTTTCCATAAAATAGAAATTACAATGTATTCTGTACTCTTCTTGTTATATGGGTAAGTTTAGACTAAGAAAGATCTCATGGCTTTGGAGTATTACTAATTGCTGTAAATGATGCAAAACATCTGCCATTCCTTTGTCAATTTAATATGGAATACACTAATTATCCAGAAATGAAGATTAGAGTTCCCGATTTTATCTGTCATTAGCACTAGGGTTATTATCAACACTAAGCCTATAAATCCTGATCACTTGAAGAAGGAGCAATTTTGAAAGGTAGATTAATACATGTACTTTAGAGTATTATTTTATAGCAAAAGTTAGCTAAAGCTAACTGCAGTTTAAAAGTTACCTATATTGATTAAATATAGTATATTGAAGCCACAATATTTACTACTGTAAGCAAAGGTGTATGATGCAGTTTTACGGACATGATAGAAGACAAATTGGACTCAGTTATTTTGGGGTCATTCCATTAGTAAATTTATCTTGGATTTACTTTGAAATTATTACACCATATGGTAGGAACATGCAGATACATCATGTGATCAATATAAATAATTAAACAAGTAGATATTGTTATTTTAAATACAACATGTGATAGAAAATTAAAACATTTTCATTTTGCTGTTATTAGAAATAAAATTGTTCTATTTCATTAACTATAGAATGTGAGCTGAGACAAACTTCAAGGAGAAACTTGCCTCTACCATCACATCAAGAAATGTAAATGCTATTAAAAGAAATCCTTTTATAACAAAATCATGGAAAACAAAAGAGATAAGAAAGGAACTGTGTAAATATTTACTGAGAGATAAAAGACTTAAATACAGATATATACCATATTCCAAATGGTTAGACTAAACAATGCAACAATAGTGGTTATCACCATATTAATTTTAATATTTTATATAACCCAAATCAAATACCAAGATTATTTTTCCCCAAAACAATGAAATGTCTGAAACTCATCTAGTACAATAAAGAAAAAAGTCTCCAAAATATTCTTGAATAAGAGTACATGCTCTTCAACTTACCATGGGGTTATGTCCTGATAAACCAATTCTAAGATGAAAATATCACTAAGTTGGAAATGCACTTAAATATACCTAACTCACTTAATATCACAGTTTAGCAACACAGAACTCTGTAGAGTACTACAGTTTAGTCCTGTGGCTTCATGGATAACTGGGACCTGTGATACTGCTACACAAAGTCATACCATACTGCATATTGCCAGTCAGGGAAAAGATCAAAATTCAAAATGTGAAGTATGGGTTCTAATAAATGTGTATTGATTTTTCAGCATGTAAAGTTGAAATCATCACTTAGGCTATGATAAATCAGAAAGAGATCATGTGTATATGTGCAAAGGGAGGAATAAAAAATTGTTTTAGATTCTAAAATGAATTAAGCTATAAGTATATATATATAATCTATAGCATGTCACCTCTGGGGGGAAAATATATAATTCAATGAAAGAATTAGATGATCTACGTATAGACCCAAATGCCAACATCTTTTATACCTGTTATAAAATCACATATATTATAAAGAAAACTAAGAACAATTATATTATTATTTTGATATATCTAAATAATTACACAAATATCAAGTTGATCTCAAGAGCTGAAAGTGTTAATTTATTACAGAGAACACTGATAATGTTTTCCTTAACTCACTCAGAAACAATCATTTAATAAAAATAATCAACCAGCAGGACACTCTAATCTTCATTGTCTCTACAGCTAAAAAAAAGAAACAAACTTCTATTTTTAAAGATTTTATTTTTTGTAGAAAAATATTAATATACAGTACATACTAAAATGATAAGTCATAATTTCTGTCTTCAAAGTTATAATATCCCATTGATAAAAAGGAAATATGTTGCATAACTTACATGGAGAAATAATTTACTATGTACAATAGGGATTTCTAGGTACCATGAACCACAAAGGAAATGATACTGATACTTTAAAGCAAGGGGAAAAACAGCTGGTGTCTATTTTATTTTTCTCTCTTAATACTTGAATCTGAGGTATCTAAATGAATCACAAAGATATATATCTGAAATCATATTTTCTGAAAAGAGGACTTTGCTAAGGCCCCCCTAGAATGATGTCAGTCTAGATTTCTGGAATTAAAAAAAAATCACTATTCTTCAACAGAGAACTAAAAATATATATTCTGTATTCTGTAGAAAGCAGAATACTATGATTGATGTGTACTTGCCTTAGAATAGTAATTAGGAAAAAGGAAATATTAAGAATACAACTCACTGATATAATTGTAACAGTTTTCTTCTTGAAAATTTTCAAATTGTTTTATTTGCTTGATAAACATACATGTATGTATGTATACATATATATGTGTGTGTGTTTATTAATATACAAAAACACACATATAAATGTATATTTATATATTTTTAAAGTGTTACCTCCATTGAGATCCATCTATGTTTATGATTTCTGAGACAAACACCTGTAGGTGACTGAACTTCATCAGATGACTTCCCAGAAGCTTGGCCACTCTCAACATCTCATCCCATTATTAAAAATTTGTGAACAATATCTGTGTTGGAAAATGAGACAATGTTTAACTTAATGAATATTTATTTTATCCTACTATGTAATTATCATTACAGATAAAATACAGAAAAACAACATCCAAAAATCAGAGCATAACAGTCTTTTATAGTCAGATGTACATATGTGCAAGTAAGAGATCAAAACATTAACTCAAATGTCTTCAAATAGGAAGTACTAAAAAACCATTTTACGCTCTTGGATTATGAAACATTATGAAAGAACTTGCATTCAAGTCTTTATCCAGAGTTGAATAAAAATTACAGCCTGGAAACTTTTAATGAATAATAGGTACTTAAAAATAGTACTTTAAAAATTGAACTCAAGGGTTTCTTACCAAATCAATATTAAAATTTACCTTCTTTCTGTATTTTTGTCTTGGTAACTTAATACTAAAAAAAGTCCAGTTCATATTAATTAGCAGTTGCAAATGATAATGGAATACACTTCTACTATGAAGAGATTCTGGAGAAATTTTATGTTGATATCTAGACAAAAAATTAACATGGCAGTAAAAATCATTGTATTGGTGATTGATTCCTAATCTCTTAAAATTTGATATTAGATACATCTATAGTCACAAATTCTTTCTGTCATACTTAAAAAATGTTAAAGAATTTAAACATGCCTTATATTTCTAGCAACATTTGAAATTTTTCCTACCTCAATGAAAGGTAGATCAAAATATAATGCTTAAATATGTAAATGTGGTTGCAAGAATGTATAGGCAATACCAGGAAGCAAACTTAACAAAGAGAGAACTGAAAGTCAAAAGTGCTTAAGCATAGACAGACTGTCACTTTCTTGGTAGGGGTTGCTGATACTTGCAGGAAAGTGCTTGTGTTTAGGCACAGAGTGGGATAAAAGGTGAAGCCTTGGGTGTCTAAACTGCAACTGAGTCCTCACAGAAACACCAGTCTCTTGCAAAAAAAATTATGAGGCATATTTGGTAGTCTCGGACTATGAATAAATTCTTGAATACTACCTGACACAACCAAGTTATTATGTTATTAACAAACAAGTATGATTCAAACAAAACTGCTCATTGGTAGTTTTGAGAACCATAAGAACAATTACTTGCTCAATTTTTGTGCCATTCACTACTTAATAGCTAGAGATCCAGTAAATTTAAATTTCATCTCATTTCCTAACATTGCTTTTAACATTGCTAACATCTCATTTCAACACTGCTTTCTTAAATCTAGACCAAGAGTCCAGTACAAGGATAGATGTTTTTTGTATGGTTCCTGAACTAAATATGTTTTTGCATTTTGTTTTGTTTTGATTTTGCACTTTAAATGTTACTAATTAAAGAAAAGAATATGCAACAGAGATTAAGTTGACAAAACTTAAAATTATACTAACAAGTCCCTGGTTTAGACAATCAACAGTCAGCCAAACCCTGACCTGTAGTGTTTTCTGATTTCCTTCAGCAATTGTCCTCCATAGCAGACTTCATGCTACCAACATGACACTGAATGTGTAACAATGGGAAGAACATGCATGAGCACACCATTACATGGTACTTTGCAATAAATATGCCAGAGAAGTAACTCTTACCACATAGATAACAATAGTAAAAAACACTAGAACAATCAGAATAATTACTCTTGCATATGCATTACTTTTGTTTCTGGATTTACCTTAATTATAAGTTCATATAATTAAACATTTATAATAGCCATGTTTAACAGGCAAAATTGCTAAAAATTTAAGAATCATCTCTCAGTGTGAGCTGACTGCAGCATACCATTCTGTAGGGTTATACCTAAATAGGTAAAGGCTATATACATTAACCACAGATAAAAACTGCAGGAGTTCATATTCCCAAATTTCATGAAACACATCAGGAAATAATCTTCCATGGCAAGAAAGAATGCAAGCAGTACAAAAAATGCTCAGAAACTTCAGTAAATATAATTACCTAATGAAACAATAAAATTGTTCTGTTTAACTAGGTGTGGTGGCATACACATGAAATGCTGAGGCAGGAGGATGGTGAGTTCAAACCCAATCTCAGCAAAAGCGAGGCACTAAGCAACTCAGTGAGACCCTGTCTCTAAATAAAATATAAAATAGGTCTGGGGATGTGCTCAGTCACTGACTGTCCCTGAGTTCAATCCTGGTACTCAAAAGAATTTCAAGAAATTTTGAATTGTTATGTTTAAAAATATAACATGTTGCAAAAGTCAAATCAAACATGAATTTAAAAAAAGAAATCACCAGGGCTGTGGTTGTGGCTCAGTGGTAAAGTGTGTGCCCAGCACATGTGAGGCACTTGGGTTCACTCCTTACCACATGAAAATAAATAAATAAAATAAAGGCCTTGTGCCCATCTGCAACTAAAAAGTATTTTGAAAATTTTAAAAATAGACACCACCAAAAATGATCAGGGAACTAGGCATAAAATAAAAAGAAACTTTCAGATATGTATTTTCCTGGGTATTTAAAAGTACATAATAAAAAAAGAGTAACAACTGAGGTGATAATCTAATTACTGTATGAGTCTATAGTGATTATTTCAAGCATTAATGAAGTATGATTCTAAATTAAGCACCACCCTAAACTGCCAATCAGTTTGAAATTCTGCATGTCCTTCTTATGGGATTTGGTTCCTTTCTGATGGACAGGTATTCAAATATTACTTATCTGTAGTATCAAAAATACCCTCTCTAGACTCTTTCATCTTTCTGATGTCCTTCCTACTCTTAATTTGTTTTTTTTTAACTGGCAAAGAAAGCAGATAAATGCTGGCAGACTATAATCTAAAAACATGCATGTTCTACAATCAGAAAGTTAGATAAAATAGACAAATAATCAAATTACTAAATCTGCTTCCATTTCTGGGCATTGCCATGATGGAGCCAAGGCTTCCTCCAGTAACACTGTGGGGTCTCTGCAATGGGGATTTCTTGAAAGGCCCTGTGTGCTGATGGAGGAAAGAATGAGTGCTATGAGATGGTGGAGGCCTGCCAGTCTTCATCATAGGCTCTGTGGTTCACAGTATTTGAAAATCGTTCCATCACCAGCCCAAGATTCAGGATCACATGGGAAGGATTAAGAAAGCAAAGAAGAAAACTAAACTTGTAACAGAGATCATTACATATAAACTCATGTCTAGGACTATTCATACAAACCAGTAGTATTAAAATAATTTCTATGAAAAATATTTATAAAAATATTAGTTTAATTTAGCTAATATCTATCCCTTTCTCATGTAATAAAAATTAGTAATCACGAAACTCATATAATGATTTTATCCATTTGCTAACTTTAACTATCTCAAGATTGTTTACATCCATTCCTTCATAAATTCACTACCTACTATGTGCTTTATGATTAAGCATGATATAAAATATAAAAGATATAATCCTTGTCTAAATGAACTTATATTCCTATTGAAAGACATCCAGAAAAGTATGTCAATTAGTGAATTAAACAAAAGAACTTAAGTATCATTTATACAGAGACTATGAAATTATTGTCCCAAATTTGATATTTTAATATAAAGAATTTTAAACAATCACAGGTCTATCACCAAGCAGAAACATTCCTAAAACATAATACTTGGCTGTTACTTAGGCCAGGTGCAGTTGTGCATCCCTATAACCCCAGTGGATCAAGAGGCTGAGACAGAAGGATCTCAAGTTAAAAGTACCCACAGCAACCTAGCCAGGCTCTAAGTAACTCAGCAAGACCCTGTCTTAAAATAAAATATAAAAAAGGCTGAGGATGTAGCTCAGTGTTTAAGTGTCCCCTGGGTTCAATCCCTGGTACCAAAAATATAAGTTATTTAGTTATAAATGGCAAATAATATGAAGACTTTGGAAACCTGTTTCAACTTTTTTGAGTATAACCCTAGGAACAAAATTGCTGCTTCATATGCTAATTTTATATTTAAATTTTAGGGGAAATGTTATGAATTAATTTTTAAAAATAATTTTTTAAATTAAACATTGAAAAAATCTGATGGGCTCAGAATTCTCTATTCTTGCAGGTACTTTAGAAAAAAATTCTACACATCTCTGTAGTGTAAAATAATCTTTATGCTAACAACAACAAACCTAAACTACATAAAGAAAGAATGTGATGGAAGCAATTATCAGGCACTGACCAAAAAGATGCAGAATTTCTGTCAAAGTTATTCATGAAAGCAAGGGAATATGCAATATCAGATTGTAGTAGGCCTTGCTATCTGCAATCTCTTCAATGTCTATTATGATGCCCTTAGGTATTTTATCAAGTAAGTCTGGTGAAGAAGAAATTCAACAGTTTCTATTTTTTCTTCTCTACTACCTGTCAAAGTTACTATTGTAGGCAGATTGCTCACTGTCAGGCACCTATCATTCGCCATTTGCCTGCCTCTCACCTGTCCCATCACCTGCCTTACACCTATCCATCACCCAATGCATGAGGTTCACCTCCCGATTGCCCAATAACAGTCAGCAAACTGATTGCCGACCACCAGTGGAGCACCAACTACCTGCTGTTGCCTGGAAGTTCACTGAGACAGTACCTGCAGCTTTGATTACACGTGGCTGCCGCCATTTTGAGACAACAGCCAGGCCCCATAGGACCCCTGGATAGACTGACTGAGCCCCATCTCCAGGATCCCTCAGCCTGACCAATCACTCACTGCCTCTAGGGCCCTCACATTGACTGACTGCTCCCTGCCACCAGGACCCCCAGACCAACTGACTGCGACCTATCACTGGGACCTCAGACTGACTGATTGCACCCAGCCTCCAGGATCCTGCAACCAAACCAAACACACCTGACCTCCAGGATCCTTGCTGTCACTATTTGCTGATGACATGATTCTGTATTTAGAGGATCCAAAAACCTCCTCCAGAAAACTTCTAGACCTCATCAATGAATTCAGCAAAATAGCAGGCTATAAATTCAACACGCATAAATCTAAAGCATTTTTATATGCAAGTGATGAACAGTTGAAAGGGAAATGAGGAAAACAACTCCACTTGCAGTAGCCACAAAAAAAAAAATACTTGGAAATCAATCTAACCAAAGAGGTAAAAGATCTCTACAATGAAAACTACAAAACATTGAAGAAAGAAATTGAGGAAGACCTTAGAACATAGAAAGATCTCCCATGTTCTGGATAGGCAGAATTAATATTGTCAAAATGGTCATACTACATTATAAAGGCCATGTACGCTAAGCCCATGGCCAATATCATTCTAAATGGTGAAAAACTGAAAGCGTTCCCCCTAAAAACTGGAACAAGGCAGGGATGCCCTCTTTCACCACTTCTATTCAACATTGTCCTTGAGACTCTAGCCAGAGCAATTAGACAAACCAAAGAAATTAAAGGGATATGAATTGGAAAAGAAGAACTCAAACTATCCCTGTTCGCTGATGACATGATTATATATTTAGAGGAACCTGGAAATTCCACCAGAAAACTTTTAGAACTCATAAGTAAATTCAGTAAAGTAGCAGGTTACAAGATCAATGCTCATAAATCCAATGCATTTTTATACATAAGTGATGAATCTTCAGAAAGAGAAATTAGAAAAAACTACCCCATTCACAATAGCATCAAAAAAATAAAATACTTGGGAATCAATCTCACAAAAGAGGTGAAAGACCTCTACAATGAGAACTACAGAACACTAAAGAAAGAAATTAAAGAAAACCTTAGAAGATGGAAAGATCTCCCATGTTCCTGGATAGGCAGAATTAATATTGTCAAAATGGCCATACTACCTAAAGTGCTATACAGATTCAATGCAATTCCAATTAAAATCCCAATGATGTACCTTGCAGAAATAGAGCAAGGAATTATGAAATTCATCTGGAAGAATAAAAAACCTAGAATAGCTAAAGCAATCCTCAGTAGCAAGAGCGAAGCAGGGGGTATTGCAATACCAGATCTTCAACTCTACTACAAAGCAATAGTAACAAAAACAGCATGGTATTGGTACCAAAATAGACAGGTAGATCAATGGTACAGAATAGAGGACACGGACACAAACCCAAATAAATACAATTTTCTCATACTAGACAAAGGGTCCAAAAATATGCAATGGAGAAAAGATAGCCTCTTCAACAAATGGTGCTGGGAAAACTGGAAAACCATATGCAACAGAATGAAAATAAACCCCTATCTCTCACCCTACACAAAACTCAACTCAAAATGGATCAAGGACCTCGGAATCAGACCAGAGACCCTGCATCTTATAGAAGAAAATGTAGGTCCAAATCTTCAACTTGTTGGCTTAGGATCAGACTTCCTTAACAGGACTCCCATAGCACAAGAAATAAAAGCAAGAATCAACAACTGGGATAGATTCAAACTAAAAAGCTTTCTCTCAGCAAAGGAAACTATCAGCAATGTGAAGAGAGAGCCTACAGAGTGGGAGAATATCTTTGCCAACCATACTTCAGATAAAGCGCTAATTTCCAGAATCTATAAAGAACTCAAAAAACTCTACACCAAGAATGCAAATAACCCAATCAACAAATGGGCTAAGGAAATGAACAGACACTTCACAGAAGAAGATGTACAAGCAATCAACAGATATATGAAAAAATGTTCAACATCCCTAGTAATAAGGGAAATGCAAATCAAAACTACCCTAAGATTTCATCTCACCTCAATTAGAATGGCGATTATCAAGAACTCAAGCAACAATAGGTGTTGGCGAGGATGTGGTGAAAAAGGAACACTCATACATTGCTGGTGGGGTTGCAAATTAGTGCAGCCACTCTGGAAAGCAGTGTGGAGATTCCTCAGAAAGCTTGGAATGGAAACACCATTTGACCCAGCTATCCCACTCCTTGGCCTATACCCAAAGGACTTAAAATCAGCATACTACAGAGATACAGCCACATCAATGTTCATTGCTGCTCAATTCACCATAGCCAGATTGTGGAACCAACCTAGATGCCCTTCAGTTGATGAATGGATAAAGAAACTGTGGCATATATATACAATGGAATATTACTCTGCAATGAAGAATGATAAAATTATGGCATTTGCAGGCCAATAGATGAAATTGGAGAATATCATGCTAAGTGAGATAAGCCAATCTCAAAAAACTAAAGGACAAATGATCTCGCTGATAAGCGGATGAGGACATATAATGGGGGGTGGGAGGGGTTAGCATTAGGTTTAGGGTTAGGTTTAGGGTTAGGGATAAGGAGTGTGGTAAGAATGAAGGAAAGAAGGACTGTATAGAGGGAAAAGAGGGGTGGGGGGAAGGGAAAAATAATGAATCAAACATCATTGCCCTATGTAAACGTATGATTACACAAATGATATGCCTTGACTCCATGTACAAATAGAGAAACAACATGTATCCCATTTGTATACAATAATAATAAAAAAATGGCCATACTACCAAAGTGCTACACAGATTCAATGCAATTCCAATTAAAATCCCAATGATGTACCTTAAAGAAATAGAGCAAGCAATCATGAAATTTATCTGGAAGAATAAGAAACCCAGAATAGCTAAAGCAATCCTCAGTAGAAAGAGCGAAGCAGGGGGTATCGCAATACCAGAACTTCAACTATACTACACATCAATAGTAACGAAAACAGCATGGTATTGGTACCAAAATAGACAGGTAGATCAATGGTACAGAATAGAGGACATGGAGACAAATCCAAAAAAGTACAATTTTCTCATACTAGACAAAGGGTCCAAAAATATGCAATGGAGAAAAGATAGCCTCTTCAACAAATGGTGCTGGGAAAACTGGAAATCCATATGAACACAATAAAACTAAACCCCTATCTCTCACCCTGCACAAAAATCAACTCACAATGGATCAAGGACCTTGAAATCAGACCAGAGACCCTGCATCTTATAGAAGAAATAGTAGGTCCAAATCTTCAACTTGTTGGCTTAGGATCAGACTTCCTTAACAGGACTCCCATAGCACAAGAAATAAAAGCAAGAATCAATAACTGGGATAGATTCAAACTAAATAGCTTTCTCTCAGCAAAGGAAACCATCAGCAATATGAAGAGAGAGACTACAGAGTGGAGAAAATCTTTGCCACTCATATTTTAGATACAGCACTAATTTCCAGAATGTATAAAGAACTCAAAAAACTCTACACGAAGAATACAAATAACCCAATCAACAAATGAGATAAGGATATGAACAGACACTTCACAGAAGATCTATAAGCAATCAACAAACATATAAAAAATGTTCACCATCTTTAGTAATAAGAGAAATGCAAATCAAAACTACACTAAGATTCTATCTCACCCCAATTAAAATGGCGATTATCAAGAACAGAAGCAACAATAGGTGTTGGTGAGGATGTGGGGAAAAAGGTACACTCATACATTGCTGGTGGGGCTGCAAATTAGTGCAGCCACTCTGGAAAGCAATGTGGAGATTCCTTAGAAAACTTGGAATGAACCCACCATTTGACACAGCTCTCCCACTCCTTGGCCTATACCCAAAGAAATTAAAATCAGCATACTACAGAGATACAGTCACATCAATGTTCATAGCTGCTCAATTCACAATAGCCAGATTGTGGAACCAACCTAGATGTCCTTCAATGGATGAATGGATAAAGAAGCTGTGATATATATATATATATATATATATATATATATATATATATATACACACACACACAATGGAATATTACTCAGCTATAAAGAATAGTAAAATTATGGCATTTGCAGGCAAATGGATGAAATTGGACAATATCATGCTAAGTGAGATAAGCCAATCTCTAAAACCCAAAGGACGAATGATCTCGCTGATAAGGGGATGATGACACATAACAGGGGGAGGCAGGGGGCAAGACTGGTGGAAGGAGGGAATCTATAGAGGGAAAAGAGTGGTGGGAGGGGTGGGGGGCAAGGAAAAAATAACAGAATGAATCAAACATCATTACACTATGATTAGGCAAATGGTATGCTGTTACACCATGTACAAACAGAAAAAACATGTATCCCATTTGTTTACAATAAAAATAAATTTAAAAAATACAAAAAAGTTACTATTGTAAAAGGGAATGTTATTAAAGGTATAGGCCTACCTGCTCTATGTGCTCTCAATATTAGAGTCTGTAACAAACATAAAATTGTAAAACAATAAAATTTACTCATGATGAACCTTTGAATTTAGTGGAGAGTCAATATGCACATAGCACATTAAAAAACTATGCTGAGACCACAAACACATTTCACAAATGTTCTATGCATTTTTAAGCTGCATGAATTCAGATTATAAGACTAGTAAAAATATTAAAATGCCAATTTAAAAATAGTTATTTAACAATTAGGATAATATTATGCAATATATCATTATTTATGAACTAGTAAAAAACAGAAATGTGGGATGGAATAATTCATTATGACTTGAGACAGGCATAATAAAAATGTTGGAGTGAATCTAGAATGTTTGAGTAAGCACGAGAAAGTTATACAATGTTGTGTTTCCTAAAACACCAGGGAAGGAGAGAAATAAAAGGTCATTATTATGACTTCATCTAGACAGTAAGTTCCCATCGTTTAGAAAGTAATTAAATGGGGAAGCATTTCCTCAATCTCAAATATGTACTATTAGCCTTGCTGCTGTTTTCTTCAATAGTCATTTGTTCAGCTAATTCAGATAATTATTCACCAATATTCTGGCATTCTCAAGGAGTGAGGGATAGCCTTATCTTAAAATTTTTCATTCTATCAATTAAATGTGGCTTGCAAAATCCTGAAAGAATGAACCCAAAAGTGAAGTTATCAATATTTTACTGCTCAAGATAACAATGTCATTCTGGGTTTCCTGGGAATCTTCAAAACAGGAATATGATGAATATAATCAAGAAATATTTACTTTGCCAAACATCACAAAATTCCACCTTTTGTTTAAAAAGATGCATGTGCTAATTAATGCTATATTTATTGGGCATTATTAGAATAGCAGAAATTTTGCATAATTAGAATTCAATCATAATAATGAAATTTAGAAGGATTGGAAATTTTCTTAAAATGTACTTTCTAAAAGATTCTATCCCTACAAATCACAATCACATAGGAATCTGTCACTAGATATCTTCAGATATAAACCTGGGTTAGGAAAGGTAAAGAGGAAAGGATAAAGAATAATCTTAGATCTTTTACTATCCCATTTTTAAGAATTAGGAAATTTTCTCAAAGAGGTTCCCTGGTCCAAGTCAGACAAATAACAAATAATTAGACTTAAAAACAGGACTTCCATTGACTTTATCCTCCACATTATAGCATCTCTGAAAACGAGATGTATTTCACAATCAATAGGATGTCAAAATGTAATTGAGAGCATTTTTTCCTTCTTATACATACATAAATGGATGATACAATTCATGGTGTAGTCTTACAAATGATGAAACAATGTACTTGCTACCAACCCCATTTCTTCAACAATTTACCCATCACTTCTTTCTGATTTACTTTCTGACTTGCAATGAGCAGGTTTATCAGATCACCATTATACTATAAGCATTATCATACATAAGAGTAAGGTCCTCATAAACTCCTTTATACTTGGACTGGGGTAATGGCTCAGTGGTGGAGTGCTTGCCTGGCATATGTGAGGCACTGGGTTGAATCCTCAGTACCACATAAAAATAAATAAACAAAATAAAGGAATTGTATCTATCTACAGCTAATGCTTTTAAAAACTCCTTTGTGCTAAAATACATGTTTTACCAACCACCTCTGTTCATCTATTTCTGTCTGTGTTTTGCTTATTGTCTCATTCTAAGGCTCTATTCTAAGTAGTTGAGTTTGCTGAACAGGCGACCTCTGCATAAGATACTAGTTATGTAATAATTTTTGTTTGCTCAGAGGCTGAATGGAGGGTATCATGTACAAATTCACAAGTAGCAATAATTTTGTTCCTTACCAACTCCATGTTATATTTACTATATATTTCAAAATAAATGCTACAAGAAAAATATAAAACCACACACATCAAAATAGCAATAATTACAATTACACTATAATAAAGACTTTTTTCACTCCTAAGCTGTAAAATAGGAGATGGACTTTGGTGAATAATTGAAAAGACTTCATGCGTTAGCTTGGTTTGGTTATAACACCAAAATGACAAGTATATTCTGTTGATTATTTTCTATTAATTTATCTTTTAGATTACTATTCCTCTTTTCAACTGTATCTAACCTGCAACTAAACCTATCTATTGGGTTCTTCATTTTAGTTACTACATTTTATCTGTTTCAAAATTTCCTTTTCTTTTCTATAGATCCCACTTCTCTAGTAAAATTTTCAATCTCAGCATGCATTTTCATAACTAGATTAGTTATTGTGTTTTAATGCTTCTGTAACTCCCAAGGCTGTGTAATCTGTATCAAGACTATTTTGATGCTTTGAACCATTCCTGTTCTTGATATTTTTCTCTTGGTCTTACTGTACACTTAGCAATTTTTAATTGAGTGCCAAGAACTCTATGTGAATAATTTTATGAAATGCCTATAGGAAAAATATAGAGATTATAGAAGTTTTTACCTTCCACCAAAGAAAATTTAATTCTTTTTAGAGGGAAGTGAAAGTAGATGAACAGATCAGCTCAATCCAATCAGGAACAGAGATTGCTTGAGACTGAGTTTGAACACTATTATAAAGATTGACCTGCCTGTGGTTTGTCCTCACTCTTATGACACAGCCCTTCAACAGATTCCACTGTAACCTGAGCCAGAACAACAAACTACCAAAAGCTCCATGCAACTACTCCAGTTGCTTTTTTCTTATTTTTTATAACACAGGAAAAAACCCAGTACAGAATGTGTCTGTATCCTTCTCTCCTGAATCTTAACTGACTCAGCAGCTCTACAATGTCTTCAAAAGGATTTTAGTTTCCTAGTGCTTCTAGTAGTTTCAGCAGAAGCTTTAGTCTTCTACAAGTTACTCCATCATAGGCAAAAATGGAGGTTTTGATGTAGATTTAAAAATAACATAACACAGGTATTTTACCAAGCAAGGAGGTAGTCTATGAAATCAAAAGTTGAGTCCAAAAAGAAACCTGTTTAAGTGTAGGGCTGTCCTAAATGGTATCTCATATCTGACTGTTAAACTTATCAAGCTACCTTCATGGTCAGTCATTAATGCCATTCATTTAAACATACTAGATATTTAAGTTGAACTGAGCTATGTCACTCTTATCTCTCTAAATGAGACTGAAATAGGACTTTACCCTAGAGATGCAAGAGAGAGGCCCTTTAGTGAGTCATCAAGCTATTTCAGGATCTACTAATTTAAAGCCAGCAGGTGTATATAGATAACAAAAGCAACAACATGTTACAGTCCGACACACAGCATCCAAAGCAAACAGGCTAGTCCCTGAATATAATTTCTTTTTAAGGTAACTATGACCACAAAATATGTTTCTTACATGAAGATCTGTACATTATTTTAAAGTACTCAAATGATGTCTTGATGTGAACCATACATCCCAGGGACTTAATGTTTATAATTATATGGTTCCACTTTGGGGATGTGGGGATGTTTTGGGAGAAAAAAATGAATAATGGATGGGGTGGAGTGGTCCAAAATAACCACTGAGTGAATTGCACTGCAGCTTTTATTTATGAGATATTCTTATTTTTTATGCCAGAGTGGCTGCAAAATGAAAAACAAATTAATAAATATATTTTATTTATAATATATAAACATTTAGGTACTGAGACAGCATGAGAATTTTTGAACTACATAAATAATTTCAGTATTGATACATGGAAAGGGGTATCACTGAGCAATATATAGTGCAGAAGGCATTTTTAACACAGCTTTCTGACAGTTCTTAAAGAGATTAATCAATATCATAATATAGCACAAATGTCATTCAATAAATATGGCACTACAAAATTTCTTAACTGAAAGCTTTAAATATTTTACATGAGTACAGATTAATTTTAGTATCTTGTGTTATTTAAACTTACTCTTTTATGTGGTACATTAGAACATTCTAACTCAGTTTGCAAGAAAATTACACTATAGTTTTGCTTTGTTTTTTAATCCCCTTCAACTATTGAAGACTGAACAACACTAAATATTATGCACTGCTTACTTGGATAGAGTATGTCATCCAAATTCTCTTTGATAAATAATAATGAATACTACATTTTCTCTTATAAAATAATCACAGTTGCTTCATTACTTGTAACATGCATGTACTGAAGATGAAATATTACTCAAAATATTCACGTCATACCTTGTCAGAAGAATAAAATAAATATATCAAGATCATATAAAGAATGAAATAATACAGAAAAGATGAATGCAAAAGAGATAACATACAATTTTAATGGTACTGGTTCTTAAATATTCTATTATTATTTTACAAGATAATAGCTGAGGTGAGGATATTTTATCTCATAAATACTTTAGCTCGCTATTTTCTCTGCAAAATTTTGCATACTTGAGAATTCATTTAGTGCACAGGGACATTAAAATATTCATGTTGTAACTGCTACAGTAGATAAGCTTGCTCAAATGCTTTAAAATCTTTTTTCTTGGATATTTCCTTAACTTTCCCTCCCAAAAGAAACTCATTCACAATAAAATAAGCCTCCTCAAAATGAAAGATGATATCAAGTTCACACCACTGTCAAGTAATTTCCATATAAACATTAATTATTTCCAGGCTACTTAATTTATTTTCCTGATCCTCAATAGCACGGCAAAAGGCAGACTAGAATATCTTTTGAAAATGATCTTCAGATCTCACCACTCAAGGAAGCACATTTGGGTTTCCTTGATAAATGATCTGAAAAAATTCTCATGTGATCTTTTCCTTCTCTTTGTATGACATTAGGACATACCATTTCAGTAGTCTACACTTGATCTGACAAACTGAAAAACAACATACACTGCATGGCAGCTGCTGGACCTGGACATGGTGGAGCTTAGCAAGGGTGACTGAGGGGAAGCCCCTGGAAATGTGCTAAGTAAAAGAAGTCATGCTGCTGTGGTGAGGCAGATTTCAAGAGATGGAACAACTGGCAGAGTGCACTGAACAAAAATAAAGATGGGTTTATATGGGAAAAGATATATAATTAGAAAAATAGGAAGAAGTTAGAAAGATGGACAGGACATTAGGACTTTAGAACATAGTGCCAAGAATTTTGGGGTGTCATGTGTTTAATTTTCAAAAGAAGGTTAATGAATTTTCACAGTATTTTAATATAAAAAGAGAGTTCTATAAATGTATCTTTTAGTGTGGCTGAGTCTCTTCATCCCTATCTCCAGTATATACACAGAGACAATTATAACTCTAGACAAAGGAACAAAAGGAATCCTACCTGAAAACATTAAAGAAGGCCTAAGTCAGGACAGAGACTAGAGGTCCATTTAACACTTTGAAAAAGGCAATGTCATGGCATTGGGATGGGCACTGGTTTTCCTTCCTCTTTTTGTTTGAGGAGAAGCCACAGGGTGGAGGGTGGATAAAAACATCTTTAAAGAAACCTGTAACCTAGGTTCATGAAGACCCAGAAAACAGAGTGAAGACCCAGAAAACAGAGTTAATCCCCAGATCATGGAAAGTGAGGGGTAATGCCAGAAAGAAGAAAACCTGATAGTGGGTACCCCAATTTTGTGTATACCTTCTGCCCACATCTCTGTCTAACAACTGAAGGAGACATTTGTGGGCAGATTAGAAACAAATTAAAGCAAGCAGAACTGAGATCTGAAGATCCGTGAGGAGGAAGTTTCTGATGACTGACCTAATGACAACTTTAGGAATATAAACTGTTGAGGCTAAGTCATGAACAAAACATGGGAAATGTGTCTGTGCACATTTTGGGGATATGTATAAAACAGGTGATCCAAGGAACTGGAAATAGTCTTATAAAAACAAATTAAAATGAGAAATATCTCAAAATGATAGGAAATAAAAATCATATCTCAATAATAACATTGAATGTAAATGCCATAACTCATCAATCAAAAGACATAGTCTGTTAGATTGGATTAAAAAGGAAGACCCAACAATATGCTATCTCCAAAAGACTCTCCTCATCGGCAAAGACATTCACAGTTAAGGTACAAGGATGGAAAACAAATATCATTCACTTGGAACTCATATACAAGTAGGCTTTAATATTCTTATATCAGATAGAGTGGACTTGAAGTCAAAGATAATCAAAAGGAACAAATAATGTCATATCATACTGCTTAAGGGAATTATACATCAATAAGACATACCAATTATAAATATCCTTGCCCCCCAAAATGGAGCATTTACATATATCATACCTTTCTCAAATTTAAGAATCAAATAAACCAAAACACAATAATACTGGGTGATTTTAATACATCCCTATCAACAGCTGATAGATCCTCTAACCAAAAACTAAATAAAGAAGGTTTAGAAATAAACAATACAATTAATAATTCAGACATAACTGACAAATAGAATATTTCATCCATTAGTGACTGAATACAATTTTTCTCAATAGCACATGGATCCTTCACTAAAATAGATCATATTTTAAACCACAAAGTAACTCTGTGTAAATGCAAACTATAGCTCTAATACCTTGGATTATATCAGATCATAAAAGGAAATGAGAAAGTCAATGATAAAATAAAAAAGAGAGGCTACCCTGACAATTGGACAATAAATAATACACTGTTGAATAGCTAATTGATAGCTGAAGAAATCAGGGATGAAATTAAAAAAATACATAGAGGTAAATGTGAATACTGACACAGTATATAACAATTACTGGGACACTACAAAGAAACTTCTAAGAGGAAAGACTATTGCATTGAGTTCATTCGATGAAAGAATAGAAAATTCCAACTAAATAACCTAGAATTACGTCTCAAAGTCTAAGAGAAGAACAAATCTATACCAAAACAGTAGAAGACAGAAAATAATTAAAATCAGTGCCAAAATCAATGAAATTGAAACAGAAAATTAAAAAGTCAATGAAACAAAAAGTTGCTTCTTTGAAAAATTAAAATTAATAAACATTTAGTCAAGCTAATGAAGAAGAGAGAGAAAACTCAAATTACTAAAATTTATGATGAAAGTGAAATGTCACCACAGACACTAATGAAATGCAGTGATAGAAACTATTTTGAAAATCTATAATTTAGTAAAATAGAAAAATCACAGAGAGATCAACAAATTTCTAGAGAAATATGATGTATACAAATTAATGTAGGAGGACACAGAAAATTAAAACACACCAATTTCAAGCAATGAAATAGGAGATGCCATCAAAAGCCTACCAAAAAAAAAAAAAAAAAAAACCTTAGGACCAAAGAGATAAAGAGATTCTCAGTCAAGTCCTTCCAGACCATCAAAGAGGAATTTACCCCAATATTTCTCAAATTATTCCATGAAACAGAAAAGGGGGAAACACTTCCAAACTCATTCTATGATCCTCATTTCACCCTGATACCAAAATCAGACAAAGATTCATCAAGGAAAAGAAAACTCAGACTAATATCCCTGATGAATATAGATGCAAAACTTCTAAAGAAAATACTGGCAAATTCCATACAGAATCATATTAAAAAGAATAGAGTACCATTATCAAGTGAGTTTCATGCCAGGAAAAAGAGGATGGTCCAGCATACACAAATCAATAAAAAAAATTCATCACATCAATAGATTAAACACAATAATCACATGATTATCAACAATAGATGAAGAAAAAGCATTTGACAGAATTCAGCATCCATTCATGCTCTATACACTAAATAAATTAGGGACAGTTAGAACATTCCTCAATATTGTAAATGTTATATATGCTAAACTCAAAGCCACTATCATTCTAAATGGATAAAATTTAAAATTTTTTCTGCTAGAAATGGGAACAATAGAGGGAAGCCCTTTTTTTAAAAAAAACTTCTATTCAACTTAGTACTTACAAACCTCACTGGGACAGTTAAACAAAAGAAAGAAATTAAAGTGATATGAATAGGAAAAGAAGATCTTAAATTATCTCTGTTTGCCAATGACATGATTCTATATTTAGAAGACCCAAAAAATCCACCAGAAGGCTTCTAGAATTCATTAACATATTATGCAAATTAACAGGATATAAAATTAATACCCATAAACCAATTGTGTTCCTATATACCACTGATGAATCAACTGAAATGAAATTAGGAAACTCTCCCATTCATAATAGGCTCAAAAAATGCTTAGGTATCAATCTAACAAAAGAGGTGAATGACCTCTACAATGAAAAATACAGAACATTAAAAAAAGTAATTGAAGAAGACCTTAGAAGACTGAAAGATCTCCATGTTCTTGGATAGGCAGAATTAATATGCCAAAATGGCCATACTACCAAAATCATTATAGAGATTTATTTAATTCAACTCCTATAAAAATTCCAATGATTTTCTTCATAGAAATAGAAAAGTCAATCATGAAATTTACTTGGAAAAACAAGTGGACCTGAATAACTAAAGCAATCCTTATAAGAAAAGTGAAGCAGGAGACAACACGGTATTACACCTTGTTATACTACAGAGTTATACTAACAAAAACAGCAAGCTATAGGCACCAAAACGGACATGAAGACAAACAGGACAGAAAACACAGAAACAAACCTACATATATGTAGTTAACTCATTCTAGAAAAAGATGCCACAAACACATGACTCTTCAGCACATGGTGCTGGATAAACTGGAAATCAAGAATTAATAAATTCATGACATCAAACAAATATTCCTCACAGAAAAGAAAAAGAATGTGAACAGAATGCCTACAGAGTGGGAGAAATATTTGCCACTTGCACTTCAGGTAGAGCATTAAACTCTAGGATATATAAAGAACTCAAAAAATTTAATACACACACACACATATATACACATGCACACTATATTTTGAGATATTATACATGCATGGAATACATCTTATTCTAATTAGGATCCCATTCTTGTGGTTGAACATGATGTGGAAGTTCACTGGTCATGTATTCATAGATGAACATAAGAAAGATGTTCAATTCATTTGCACGTCCTATCCCCATGCAACTTTCTTACCTTCATCCCCCTTCATCTAATATAATAAACTTGTTATTCCCTTCCCACCACTTATTATGTGTTAGCAACCACATATCAGAGATAATATTTGACTTTTGGTTTTTTGAGACTGGCATATTTCACTTAGCATGATAGTCTCTATTTGCATCCATTTACTGGGCAAATGCCATAATATATGTATATTATGTATAAGATATATGTTATACACACACACACACACACAGAAACATATATCTTACATTTTCTTTATCCATTCATCTCTTGAAGAGCATCTAGGTTGGTTCCATAGTTTAGCTATTGTGAATTGAGCTGTTATAAATATTAATATGGATGTGTCACTGAAGTATGTTGATTTTAAGTTATTTGGGTATAAACCAAGGTGTGGGATAACTGGTTCAATTCCAAATTTTCTGAAGAATCTCCACATTACTTTAAATATTGGTTGTACCAATTTGCATTCCCACTGGCAATAAGTGAGCGTACTTAATCCCCCACATCCTCACAAACATTTATTGTTGCTTGTATTATTGATAATTGCCATTCTGATTGGAGTGAGATGAAATCTTAGTTTTTGATTTGCATTTACCTAATTGCTAGAGATTATATGTATATGTATATACATATAATGTAGAACATTATACATGTATTTGTTCATAAATTGTATATCTTCTTCTGTGAGGTGTCTGTTCAGTTCCTTAGTTCATCTATTGATTGGGTCATTCATTTTTTTGTGTGTGTTAAGTTTTTTGAGTACTTTATATTTCCTAGAATTGATGTTTTATCTGAGAAGCATGTGGTAAAGATTTTCTTCCAATCTATAGGCTCTCTCTTCACATTATTTGATTTTTGTCTTGTGCTGAAAAGAAGCTTTTTAGTTTAAGTCCATCCAACCTATTGATACTTGATTTAAATTCTTGTGCTTTAGAGGTCTTGGTAAGGAAGTCAGGTCCTAGGCTGGCATGGTGACGATTTGGGCCTACTTTTTCTTCTATTAGGCAGAGGGTCACTATTCTAGTGCCTAAGTCTTTGAGCCACAGTGAGTTGTTTCATGCAGGGTGAAAGGTAAGTATTTAATTTCATTTCATTACACGTGGTTTTCCATTTTCCCAGCATTACTTGTTGAATAAACTATCTTTTCTCCAGTGGATATTTTTGGAACCTTTGTCTCATATGAGATACCTGTATTTATGTGGGATTGTCTCTGTGTCTTCTTTTCTGTACCCTTGGTCTACATGTCTGTTTTGTTGCCAATACCATGCTATTTTTATAACTACAGCTCTGTAGTATAGTTTGATGTCTGGTATTGTGCCTCACTTTTCTTGCTAAGGATTGCTTTGGCCATTCTGGGTCTCTTAATTTTCCAAATGAATTTCATATTCCTTATTCTAGTTCTATGAAGAATGTCTTTTGGTACTTTAATAGGAATTGCATTAAATATGTGTATTGCTTTTGGTGGCATCTTCAGGGACAGCATTTTTGGCAAAGTCTGTTGTGTCTGTGTGAGCAGCTGCAGTGCCCAGGGGAAAAAAACCTCTGGGCATCTGCCATGGAAAACATTTAAAAATGGAATGGTAGCATACATTGCTAGTCAGCAAGTCATGGCTGGGTTAAATCCTCTGTACCAAAAAAAATAAATTTTCATATAACTAGAGTAATATCTTACATATTACTTAATATAAGCAAGTGTATGTGTGTGTAATTCACTGCATAAACAGATTTAAGTACACATACAAATGATTATCTCAACAGAAGCAGAAAAGTCTTCTGACAACATCCAGCACCCGTTCTTCTTTAAAACTCTAGAGGAACTAGTGATAGAAGGAAATCTCTTCAACATTATAAAAGCTGAATATGAGAAATGCAATGCTAACATTATAGTGAATGGAGAAAAATTAAAGCATTTTCTCTTAAAAACAAGAAGAAAACAAGGATATAAACTCTCACCACTCCTATTCAACTTGAAATTCAAGCCAGAGCAATCAGGCAACAGAAGAAATCTAATGGCATTCACATAAGAAAAAAAAATTTACTTGTCTCTATTTGATGATGACATGAACCTTAACTTAGAAGATTTAAAATGCTACATTAGCAAATTTATAGAACTGATAAGCAAATTTACTAAAGGAGCTGGATATAAAAACAACATACATAAATCAATTGCATTCCTCTACTGCAAGAGTAAACCTGCTGCAAAAGAAATTGGGAAAAAATATCACTATCACAGTACCCTAAAAAATACTTGGGAAAAAAATCTAACCTATGAGGTGAAAGACATCAATAATAAAAACCACAGAACACTGAATTAAAAAAAAATGGAAGCAGACCTTAAGAGGTGGAAATACTTCCCAAGTTATTGAATAAGAAGGATTAATATTATCAAAATTGCCATACTACCTACAACAGTAAATAGACTCAATACAATCCCAATCAAAATATTAATGGCATTTTTTTACAAGATACACTGACAAAAAAAAGCAGTTCTAAAATTAATTTGGACTATTAAGAGACATAGAATATCCAAAGCACACTGGATGAAAAAAGGGATGCTGAAAGCATCAAATACCAGATAACCAATTATGTTGTAGAGTTTTGTATACAAACTGTATTACCAAAACAGACCTTAAGACCAATGGAATAGAAAATACAGAAAAATCCATATAGATACAGTGACCTGATATGTGACACAGGTGCCAAAAAATATGCTGGAGAAAGGAGAGACTTTTTAACAAATGGTACTATGAAAATTAGATATCCATATATAGAAAAAATAAAACTTGATCCCTATCTCTCACCCTGCACCAAAGTCAAATCCAGTGGATCAAAGACTTAGAACAAAACAAGAAATTCTAGAAGTGCTTAAAGAAAATGTAGGTCCAACACTCCAACATATTGACAAAACCACAACTACCTTAATAAGACTTCTAAAGCATAAGAAATAAAACCAAGAAACAATAAGTGGGATGAAATCAAATTTTAAAACTTCTGTCCAACAAAGGAAAGAATGTGAATACAGAGTCTACCAATGTGGTAAAATCTTTTTCACCTGCTCCTAATGACAGGAAATTATTTACAGAATACAAAAGAACTAAAAAAAATGAACTACCTAATTACTAAATGGGCAAAAAATCTAAACAGACATTGCTTAAAATAAGAAACAGAAATGGTCAACATATATATATAAAAAATGTTCAACATCTAGATATCAGTGAAATGCAAGTCAAAACTACATGGAGGTGATTCTATTATTATTGTGTCCTTGCTATTTTCCTATACCTCAATAACATTATTATATTTAAAAAGAACTAAATAGAGATTTTTTATCTCACTTCACTCATAATAGCAATTTTCAAGAATAATGTGGGGTATCCACATATCAGAGAGAACATTTGGGGGAAGATTATATATACAAGACCAGTGCAACTTCACATCATGTACAGCACAAGAATGGGAAGTTATACTCCATATGTGTACAATATGTAAAATATACTCTACTGTTATGTATCTCTAAAAAGAATTTTTTAAGAATATCAAAAGAAATAATGTGGGGGGAAATGTACACTTATGTGGTGTTGGTAGGATAGCAAAATAGTATAATAATTCTGGAAAGCCCTATGGATATCCCTTTCAAAAGTTGGAATGGAACCACCACATGATCCAGTTGTCCCACTCCCTGATATATATTCAAATATCTAAAATCAGCATGCTGTAGAGGAACTGCCACCTCAGTGTTTATAGCAACACAATTCACAAAAATCAAATTACAGAACTGTGGTGAGCCGCCTCACCACCATGATAAGATGGCGCTGGTTTCCTGAAGTGCTTTCTAGGTAAACAAGCCCCTATTTGGTTGAGCCAACTGTTGCAAATGAGAGCACGTATGAACATAGGCCAAGTGGCAGGAGTAGATTGGCTATTGCAAGAGTATAAAAGTGTATGAATTCGGCTCAAGAGGAAGAAGAAGAAAAACCATGGTTTTATAATAATAAGGTCCTTATTAAATTGCTGAAGGAATATTCCTGTGTCGTGCTTTCTTGCGGGCGAGGGACACGACAAGTGGTGCCGAAACCCGGGAGTCAGAACTTTCAGTGGTCAGGGGGTGCACCGGTGAATACCACAGGTAAGTGTGGCACTCCTCTATAGATAAGAGAGAGCGGGAATCGACTTTGCATAGTCAGTCAACAAAGATAAATATAATCGACTTTGCATAGTCGGTCAACAAAGAAAAATATAATCGACTTTGCATAGTCGGTCAACAAAGAAAAATATAATCGACTTTGCATAGTCAATAAACAAAGAAAGATATTTTGTTTTCACTTTCATTCTGCTTGCTCTGAATGCTGCTTTCATTATGGGCAATTCTCCATCTAGTTCATTAGTACAGTCTTTAGATTTTTTGTTGCGCTCCAAAGAGCTCAAGGTCAAATGCAGTACTTTAGAAACATTCATTGTAAGAATTGATAAAGCGGCCCCATGGTTTGCTGTCTCCGGAAGCTTGACTCCTGCCAGCTGGGATAAGTTGGGAAAAGATTTGGATTTCCTTCAGGAGCAGGGACAATTGGAGAAAGGGGTGATACCGCTATGGAAATTAATAAAAGGATGTATTTTTGATGGTAGATGTCAGGAAGCTATTCATAAAGGACAGGAAGTTCTTGAACAACTACATGAGGAGAAGTCTGAGGATTCTATGAGTACTTCCAGTAAACATAGTGCAGGAGAGCAGGTTTATGGAGCTATTCCAAAGAGGAGACTATACCCAGATTTAAAAGCCCTTAGAACACCAGAAGAAACAGGGGAGTCAGAATCAAATGGTGATGAGGAAGTGAAAGAGTTAACGCAGCACTTACGGAAGGTGAAGATAAAAGAAAGGGGAACTAAGAGGCAAAAAGATTTTAGACAAAAGGACTATGAGGAAGAACAGAAGCCAGCTCTAGCCTATGATCCTCCCCCATATGTGGGAGGGATTCCAGGCACGGGTAGAACTTTTAACTCTGCAGCTTGGAGGGCTGCCCATGTAGAGTTGGGGTTTGCCTGTCCTGTATTCCAGGACAATGATGGGGGAAGACATCAGGAACCCATAGAATTTAAAATGATAAAGAATATAGCAGAATCTGTCCGCACTTATGGTGTGGATGCTGCTTTTACTATCGCCCAAATAGAGGGGCTCAATAGATTCTGCATGACCCCTTCGGACTGGGCCAGTTTAGTGAAAGCTTGTGTTTCCCAGGTAAATATTTAGACTGGAGAGCCTTCGTGTTAGAGGGGGCCAATGAACAGGCTGCACGCAACCAAGCTATGGGCAAACCTGCCTGGGATGTGGATATGCTTCTGGGGCAGGGTAGATTTGCCAATCAGCAAACAGGCTTTCCATTAGAGGTTTATGAACAAATTAATAAGATCTGCATTGCAGCCTGGAAAGCACTTCCTAATAAAGGAGAAGTGCGAGGTAACTTAACAAAAATTGTCCAAGGCCCCACAGAAGCTTTTTCAGATTTCGTGGCTAGAATGGTAGATGCAGCAGGAAAGATCTTTGGGGATGCTGATGTAGCTATGCCTTTAATTAAACAATTAGTGTATGAACAATGTACAAGAGAATGCAGAAATGCTATTAATCCATTTAAAAGCAAAGGCATAGAGGCATGGATGAAAGCTTGTAGAGAAATAGGTGGCCCATTAAAAAATGCAGGCTTAGCCACTGCCTTCCTTCACATGGAAGGACTATTAAAGGCTTTATTAAAGGCTAATGGAGCACCTTTAGAGGTTTCCTCAGCTAGGAAGTTTTTAAAAACTGTAGAAGACAAAGCCCCTTGGTTTTAGATAAGGGCTTGTTGGATCAAGAGAAACTATCACAAGAGACAGAAAAAGGCCCCCCTCCTGATCCCTTCCACGCAGCTCCATGGCCACCTAGGGAGGGAACACCCATGTCCTTGAAGCAGTCCTCCCGCTAGGCAGAGAGCTCAGCAGCTCCATTCCTCAAAAGTAGTAAGAAATAATGTTTTGTGATTTTCTGCATTCAAACCTAACCTGATTTCTCAACCAAAAAGAAAAAGGGTTAAAAAGTCCTGGGTGATCTTCCCTCCCCCTTGCCTGGCCTTGCTGAATTCTGCATTGGAATGTAGGCTGCAGTGGTCTCAGCGGGAAAGGAAAGTAACCTGAAGATAAGAAAAAAAGAAAAAAAAGTGTCTGTTTTAAACTTCTGGGCTGCTACACAGAACTAACTCATTTTCCAGGATTCTTGTTTTGTTTTGTTTTTCTTTAATGCTGTATTTTTGAGCTCATAATTTTGATCTTGCATACCTAGGTTAATGATTTTTTTTCTTTTTGATCAGTTCTAATTTTTATTCAACTAAAGTTTTTAAATATCTGTTACATTGCAATGGAGATTCATCTATAAAGTTACAAGGCCTTTGATTTTGTGTTATTTGTATGTCGTGTTGTCTGATGTCATGTTTTATCTGCATCAAAACTGAGCGCTCCTAAAATTAAAATTTAAAAATGGATCCAAATACTTTTATTCACGTGATTTAAAAAGGTTCAATTTAAATTGGGTAAACTAATAAGAGTGAAATGTCTTCAAAAATAACTTGCAAGTCTCTAGGTGGTCAAACTAATGGAATGTTGATGTTAAACAATGTCTAATATCAATTGTTTCTAGGACTTTTCTTCAACAGGAAAGAGACAGCAAATACGGTTCAGGACACCTGCCTGCTTTCTTGGTTTTTACAGAATAAGTGAATTAGAGTTAACATATATGGGATTACTCAAATGTGTTTGTAGAGACATCTGATTAATTTGCAAAATTAAAATGCTCATTGTTAAATAACATCAAGTACTCTTAATTACTCAAATTCCATGGGGTATCATACTTAAACATTATTGGTGTTTTCATAGGTTGGTAAATAAAAAGGGTTTAAACTTGCTTTGTGTCATCACTAAACTAAAAACAAGGTTATTAAGAGTTATATTCTAACAGATAAAACCTCAACTCGGAGGGTGAGCATTCCATCTGCTCCCTTACCACTTCCTCCTGCTCCCCCTCCAGTTCTGCAAAGCTCCAAGGAGCTCTTAGATTTGGATTTAGAGTTACCATCTCCCCTTTCACTGTGTTTCAGTTAGAGTTGTTTCAGAATGTGAACAAAAAGGGGTCAACTGATAGGAAAGAGAAAATAAAAGGGTCTGGGTATGGAAATATATTTAGTAAAAGGGAAAAGGAAATGTTTCTGGGTAAAAAAGTGCTTGTGTGATGAAATGCATAAGGGTCTAAGTAGGTGCTAAGAAAGTCTGTGTAAGTAAAGGGCAAGTTTCAACAAGTTTGTGTGAAACTAAGTTGGTTGTATGTATGTAAAACAGCTAAAGCTATTTAAGGTTTTTCCTAAGTGAAATACTAATGTTCTGATATAAACCAAAGTTTAATCTACATGGTAAAATGACATGGTAAAATGGCAAGGATTTCTTAGAAACACTAATTTACTCTTAACTTTGTGTCTATTAAGTTTTTTTTCTTTAGATCAATTAATCTTAAAAATTGGGGTTTATCCAATTATGGTTAAACAACTGTTAAGAGTATTGTACTATGTTACAGAGTCTAAATTTTTCTTTAAAAACTAAATTTGGTAAGATAAAAGTGTCAAGGTAATTGTGAAATGGTCACTAGTTGTATATTAAATGTGTTCATATTTTTCAAGTATACAAGTTTTTAAAGCAGGGAATTTATCAAGCTGTGCTATTCTCCAAATTAAATTTGTCTGTAATGGTAATCTTAAACTTATAAAGAGTAAATTTTAATTGGGGATTTATTTCTATCATTTAATGTTCTATTATAGGACCTGCTATCAATGGGGTACGTGTAAAATTTGTTACTTTTTACATTGAGATAAAGAACTTCAAATATAAATGTATTTATAAAAGTTAGAGCCTGACTTGTTTAAAGGTTAATTTTGTGAAACATGAAGGTATTTTGCCACTTTATCACACAAAAGGAGAGTTAAGAACTCTCTCGGCCTTTCTTTAATTCATGTTTTAGATACAATGTTAAATTGTGTTAATTATAAAGTTTATATAGACTCAGGAAACAATATATGTAGACTACTTAATGATATTTAAGGAAGAAACAAAGATCAACATCAGAATTAGAACACTTAAGATTTGTAAGGAGCCACGCCTTACCTGAGATAAGGCTCTGCCTCCCACCTTACTGCATGTTAGAGTAATTCCAAAATAAGTCAGACTTCAGCTTATTTAAAGTATAATCAAAAGATTGTTTTTTTGTTGTAAAATTACTATAATCTCAAATAGGGAATATAATGTGGTTCTCAGTCAAAATTCAAGATAGCTATCATACAAGCAAAATATATTTTTACTCTTACTTATTTCATTTTATAAAACTGTTACCTATTAATATTTTGCAGAAGTAGCTGCTTCAAGAACATGCAACCTAGGTAACTTGTGATAATAAGCCATCACCTAACAGATAGTGGTAACAGATACCAGAACAGATAGTGGTAACTTCCAAAACTAATGCAGACTCCAGTTAGATAAAAGGGTAAATAACTGTAAAGTTATGGACCTTAAAGTTAAAGCCCAGTACTCTTACTTTATGACTGGTGAGACTGGCTTGCTGGATGATTAAGATCAAACTTAGAGATTGGAATACAGAAGGCAAGATAGACCAGTATTTGGATCTTTTGCCCTCAGTCAGCCTGAACCCAGGGAATAAGAGGACTTCTCTAAGGAGCACTTAAGGTGTTGGAAACTGTAGGTGCCATCAATCCTAACAACAAAGTTTCATCTTTATTTACTCAGTTACAAAATTTGATTTTGGGCCATTCTGCACCCTTTTATCCTGTACATATAAGAGCTCATACGGCTCTCCCTGGACCTATTGTTGAAGGAAACGCAAGGGCAGATGCCACTACCCACACAATTTGTTTTCTTTCTTCTCTTGACAGTGCTCGAGATTTTCATAATAAGTTTCATGTTAACTCCCAAACACTTCGTAAGCGCTTCTCTATTCCTCGAGCAAAAGCGAGACAGATTGTCTTAGATTGTTCTCATTGTGTTCCATTTCATCATCTCCCTTCTCTTGGTGTTAACCCCCGAGGCTTGCAACCTCTTACGATTTGGCAAATGGATGTAACTCATATTGCAGAGTTTGGTTCCCTAAAATATGTTCATGTCTCAGTAGATACTTTCTCTGGAATTATGCATGCCTCTGCTTTGGCAGGAGAAAAAGGCCATCATGTCATCTCCCATTGCCTAGAGGCTTGGGCCGCCTGGGGCCTTCCATGCTCCTTGAAGACAGATAATGGGCCCGCGTACACTGGTCAACAATTCACCTCTTTCTGCTCCACTATGGGAGTGCAACTGACTCATGGCTTGCCTTACAACCCCCAAGGTCAGGGAATCGTGGAGAGAGCTCATAGAACAATTAAAGAACTTTTGCAAAGACAAAAAGGGGGAATAGGAGCAAGCCATACTCCTAAAGAGCGTTTGTCTTTGGCTCTTTTTACCATTAATTTTTTAACTTTGGATGCATATGATAATTCTGCGGCTGACAGACATTGTTCGCTGCCTGCCCACCCTTTTCTATTTCTATTATCAAACAGTTCGGAAGCGATTTTAAATTGTTCTAATGATAATATTACCTGCCTGCTTTCAGAGTGTTGGAACGGTAGTGAATCTGTTGCTGTGATTGTAAAGGTACCCACCTTTGTACCTGTCCCAGTGGAGGTCAATCCAGATAATTTTCCGTTGGTGCACCTCTTCAGAGAAAAGAGAGACTTTGGCATTACCGCAGCCATAATAACTGCAATTGCTGTCTCTGCTGCTGCAGCCACTACCGCTGCTCTAGCCATGACCAATCAAGTTCAAACAGCACAAACCATTAATCAAGTCATACAGCAAACTGCACAGGTGCTGGAATCCCAGGACCATGTCAACAGACATATATTATCAGGGATCTTGGTGGCGAATCAAAGGATAGATTTACTACAAGTACAGTTGGATGAACTTTTCAACATTGCACAAGTTGGATGCATTGGGAATCATAAACACATGTGTATAACTCCAGTAAGATATGAAGAAACAAAGAATCAAAGCCACTTGATTTCCACCTTTCTTGCAGGCAACTGGTCCCTAGAAGCTGAAAAGATGATGAATCAACAATTATTGCAGATTGCGGTTTTAAATGACACCCGTGTTGAGCCTGTTACTTTGAGTCAGTTCTCTAGCTGGCTTACCTCTGCCTTTAGCTATTTTAAAGAATGGGTTGGTGTGGGGATCTTTGGATGTATTTGTTTTGCAGGCACTTGCCTTTGCCTTTGGCTTATTTACAAGCTAAGAGTGCATCAAGCATGTGAAAAGGCGGTGTTAATTCAGGCTGTGTTAGCCATTGAACAAGGGGTGTCACCTTCTGTGTGGTTGGCTAATCTGGCACGGGGATAAGTGACATTTTTTAGTATATCTCTGTTAGAGTTAAAATTATCATTTATGCTAGGTGTCTGCAGGGTACTGCTGTAATTAATATGTACTTTTCTTTGAGGACTGTGAATTTACATCCTGGGGATTTCTTGTACTAATTAAGGCTTCAATTGTCTTGTAACTTCCACTTTTGATCTTGAGCTATAACAATGATGTTGGAGGAGAGAACTGTTACTGTATGCCTTGTGTTCATTATGGTGCCCCTGTATTGTGCAGCATTGGCAAGCAGGGTGATGTGTTTTCCTACCTCAGGCCTTTGCAGTTGTGTAAGCTGGATAAGCTCCCCCTAGTATGGTTTTCCATACCGCTATGTCTTCATGGACACAGAATGCGAGGCAAAGCACTGCACTTGAGAGTTTTATTTTGAACCTCAAGGAAGGCATGCCCTATTGCATGTGGGTTTGATGTCCACATCCCACCCTACGAAAAAAGGCATCGGCTTAGGTGATGTCAGGCCCGGAGAAGGCGCCACTCTGGAACTGACGTTCACTATCTGCCACTTTTGCACAGTAGGATAGGGCCTCTACCTTCACCTGTGTTCATAAAATAAAGAAGGGGGAGCTGTGGCGAGCCACCTCACCACCATGATAAGATGGCGCTGGTTTCCTGAAGTGCTTTCTAGGTAAACAAGCCCATATTTGGTTGAGCCAACTGTTGCAAATGGGAGCACCTATGAACATAGGCCAAGTGGCAGGAGTAGATTGGCTATTGCAAGAGTATAAAAGTGTATGAGTTCGGCTCAAGAGGAAGAAGAAGAAAAACCATGGTTTTATAATAATAAGGTCCTTATTAAATTGCTGAAGGAAGATTCCTGTGTCGTGCTTTCTTGCGGACAAGGGACACGACACAGAACCAGCCCACATATCCATCAACAGACTAATGGATAAAGAAAATATGGTGTACATTCACAATGGCATTTTACTTAGTCATACAGAAGAATGAAATGATAGCATTTGGTGGAAAATTGATGAAAATGGAGAACTTGATTCTATGTGAAATACACCAGATTCAGAAAGTCAAAAGTCAAATATTTCCCTTCATTTGTGAATGGTAGATGAAATAATGGAAAAAGGGGTAATTCATTAAAAATAAAAGCATCATATGTGGAATAGAGGAAGGGGTTGTAGCAAAGGAAGGAGGACAAAAGTGGGATGAATAGTAGAATAAAACAAACCAAACACTCTTATGTACATATATGAATAAAGCACAGTGAATTTCAATTTTATGTATCCCTATAATCCCTAATTTAAACCTGTATAAATAAATAGAAGATGAATCAATAGAAGCCAAACTCATCATTCTCTCTTTCACTCTTCCTTTTTTCCTTTATTTTGTCCTCCCCCTCAGAAACAATACATATTTTGCCTCTGCATCAGCCCTATTCAACTTTTTAAATTGCAAACCTTTTTCTACCCACTCATCTGTACTTTGTCCCTCTTAATTAACTCTATTTTTATCTTCTCTTAGTATTGGTTCATTTATAAAATGTCAGACTGCATCACTAATGCTATAGCAAATATTATTACACAGGAAGTCAAAGATAATACCTACTGTTTGATTTTATGACAGATATGTTTCATGATTACCTACTGTCTTTAATGATAGAAGTTGCTATCCTACCATTTCTGTTTATTGTATTGACCAACATTGTAGATGTCACAATAGGAAATAAGTATGCAATTTAATCCAATATGTCATATGCATAAGTTTTAGTTGTTATTTAGCTCCCCCAATCTGAGGCACCTTAAGCCTACAGAATTTCTCAAAGCTTGTAGAGTAGAAGCCCTTCTTATTCAGATCCATTTAAATAGATGGGTAGACACATGAAAAAATACGTGAAAGGAATGGAAGAAAACATCCAAAACAAACAGTATGATTCAACAATAGACTCCACTGACACCATAGTGCAGAAAATGTTAGGCGAGGAATTTAGACAGTACATAGATAAGATGATCTATGAGGTAAAATACGATGGAAGGAGTAAAATCACAGAGAAAATACAAGAAGTGAAAGATCACTTCATTACAGAGTCAAAGATTTTGAAGAAAAATCAACTGGTAATTCTTTTTTTTTATATGTGGTGCTTCAGATCAAACCCAGTGCCTCATGTATGCTATGCCAGTGCTCTACAACTGAGTCACAACCCCAGCCCCCACTGTTAATTCTTGAAATGAAAGAGTCAATAAAACAAATTTAAAAGTTCAATGGAAAGCATTAACAATAGACTGGATCATTTGAAAGATTTTCAGACAACAAAGGCAGTATACATAATCTTAAAACTTAACTTGATCATAGATAAAAGATGTTAAGAGACAATGAACAGAATTTTCAAGAAATATGAGATAATATTAGAAGGTCAATTCTAGGATTTACAGGGGCTCTGAAGTACAAATTAAAGAACTGCACAATATTTTCAATAAAATAATAAGGGAAAAATTCCTAAATCTTAAAAATGAAAAGGAAAATCAAATACAGGAGTCATACAGGACTCCAAATATGCAAAATTACAACAAACCTATTCCAAGGGACATGTATTAGTCAGGGTTCTCTAGAGGAACAGAATCAACAGGAAGTATGATTATTAAAGAGGATTTATTAGACTGGCTTACATAACCAGAAACTGGATAGTACACAATGACTGTCTGCAGCAGGAGAGCTGGAAGAACCAGAAGCTGCACAGTCCAAGACACAGAAACCCCAGTACAAGAAGCATCAACAGTTCTACCCTAGTTTGAGAACAAGGCTGCTGGAAACTATGTGATGAATCACTGGCAGAGTCTGCTTTGGAGGAATGAAGAAGCAAGAGTCTGATACCCTCAGATGATCTAAGCACTGATCAAGAACCCCTTCAAGAAGAGTCGAGCTTTCATCTGTATCTGCTTCCTTGTACTTCAGGCTTCCTATTGGGTGGTGCCATCCATGCTTAGGGAGGGTCTGCACTTCAGTTCACCATCCCATGTTCCAATCATTCCTAGATACACCCTCACTGACACACCCAGAGGTCACTTAATCATTGACATCTCTTAAGCCAGTCAAGTTGATAATTCAAATTAAGCGTTATAGGACATTATTATAAAAATGCCTAACTTAGAGAAAAAGAATAGAATTTGAAAAGCAGCTAGAGAGAAATAACTGGTCACATTTAGAAGTAAACCATTGTAGATTTCAGCTCATTTTTCAACTCAAATGCTAAAAGTTAGGAGGGCTTAAAATATTTTGCACAAAACTCTAAAGGATTATGTACACTATCCAAGAATACTATAACCAGAAAAATTAAGGCTTATATTTGAGTAAAAAATAAAAACTTTCCATGATAAACAAAAGTTAAAAGAATTCACAACTTGAAAGTAGTTCCAACTTTCAAGTTGGAACTACATATTCAATAAAATAATTCATGAAGACATGAAAACCATAAGAGGATGAAACTATATTAGAAGAATCAAAAGAAAATCAAATTCAATTTTAAAACTAGAAATAAATCAAAATGACAGGAAATAAAATTCATCTCTTAATAATTCTGTGCTTTAATGGAATCAATTCATCAATCAAAAGACATAGATTGAATTAAAAATCTAGACCCAACAATATGCTGTTTCCAAGAGACTCAGCTCATAGGCAAAGACATACACAGTCTGAAGATAAATAGATGTTAAAAAACTTATCACTTACATGGATCAATGTGCAAGATGGTGTTTCTAGTCTGATAAAGTGGGATTCAAGCCAAAGTTAATCAAAAGAGACAAAGAACGGTCATTTATAATGCTTAAAGGAGTTATGAAATAACAACAATTAACAGTTGTAACTATGTATACCCCCAAAAGGGAGCATCTACATATATCAAACAAACCCTTCTCAATATAAAGAATCAAAAAGACCACAAGATAATAATACTCAATAATTTTAAAAATCATCTTTCATCATTAGACAGATTATACAAACAAAAACTAAATAAACAATGTACAGAACTAAAAAAATAAAATTTACATTATATATTTATATTTATATTAATATAGGTATAACACTTCATCCATCAGTGACTGAATACAATTTCTTCTCAGAAGTACCTATAAAATTTTCTGAAACAGATCATATTTTAGGACACAAAGAAACTTTAGGCAATTTCAAAAAATAGATAATGCCTTGCATTCCATCAGATCATAATGGAAAAATAATTAAAAATAAGGGTTAAGTAAAGAAAACTTACCCAAATACCTGGAGTTTGAAAAACTCACTAGTGAATGATGAATGGAGAGCAGAAGAAATTAGGGGTGATATAAAAATTACACATAGGCAAGAGAATAATGATGCAAAACACCATAATCTCCAGGACACTAAGAAGGCAATTTTAAGAAGAAAGTTCATAACATTGAACTTTCAATAAAGAAAAACTTCATACATCAAAAAAATAGAAACCTGAAAGACACCAAATAATCTAACACTACATCTTATGACACCAGTACAAAAGAAATCAACACAGAAATCAGTATAACACAGAAAATAGTTAAAATCAGAGTCAAAATCAATGAAATTGAGATTTCATAAAAAAAATTTTTTAAAATCAATGAATCAAAAAGTTGGTTCTCTGAAAAAATAAGTAAAATTGATTAACATTTAACCAAGCTAACCAAGAGAGAGAAAAATTAATTTATTAAACTCTGTGATGAAAAGGGAAATATCACTACAGGTACTACAAAAGTACGGAGGATAATCAAAATCTATTTTGAGAATTTATATTCCAAAGAGATAGAAAATTTGAAGATGTTGACAAATTGCTAAACACATATGATATACACTAATTGAACCAGTATTACATAAAAAATGTGAACAGATCAATTTCAAATAATTAAATTGAAGATGCCATCAAAAGATGACCAACAAAGAAAATTCCAGGACTAGATGGATTCTCAGGTGAGTAACATCAGACTTTAAAGAATTCATACCAAACCTTCTTAAACTATTCTACAAAAAAGAATAGAAGGAAAATCCTTGAAACACATCCTATATCCTATGTAGTTTGTATCACCCTGATATGAAAGCAGACAGATATATTAAGGAAAGAAAACTTTACACCAATATTCTTGATGAACAAAGATAAAGAATTCTCAATAAAATACTAGCAAACTACATTAAAAAATTAGAAAGTTATGCACCATGATGAAGTGGAGTTCTTTCCAGGGCTGCAAGGTTCTTTTAACATATGGAAATCTATAAACATTATCCATCACATTAATAGACTTAAAGATGGGAATCACATGATTATCTCAATAGCTGCAGGAAAAGCATTTGACAAAATGCATAATACATTCGTGATCAAAACACTAGAAAGTGTAGGGATAGAAGGAACATAATTCAACTTTGTAAAAGCTATATCCACCAACCCCACAGCTAACAGCATTATAAACAGACAATAACTGAAGCCATTTCCTTTAAAAAGAGGAACAAGAAAGGTATACCTACTTTTACAATCTATTCAGCATAGTACTATAATACCTAATCAAAACAATTAGGCAAAATGAAGAATTTGAAGGAACACAGGAAAAGAAGTGCTAAATCTATCCCTCTTTGCTAACACCATAATCCTAGATTTACAAGACCCCCAAAATCCACCAGAAAACTTGTAGAACTCATAAATCAAATCAGAAAATTATCAGGATTCAAAATTTACACTCATAAATCAATTGTACACCTATACTCCAAGAAAAACCAGCTGAAAGATAAATTAAGATAACTAACCCATTCACAATAACCCCTTAAATATAAATAAATACAATACTTGGGAATTAATCTATCAAAAAAGTGAAAGACCTCTATAGTGAAAAAAAAAAAAAACACTAAAGAAATTAAGAAAGACCTGAGAAGATGGAAGACCTTCTCATGTTATTGAATAGGCAGAATTATTATTGCCAAGATGGCCATAGTACCAAAAGCACTATACAGACACAGTGAAAATTCCATCAAAATTCCAATGACCTTCTTCATGGAAATAAAAAGAAGCAGTCATAAAATTCAATCATAAAAATAAGAAGCCCAAAATAGCTAAAGCAATCTTTAGCAGGAAAAGTGAAACAGGAGGTATCATGATACAGATTTTATACTCTAGAGCTATAGTTAACAAAAGAGCATGGTATTGGCACAAAAAGAGGCAAGATCAATGGAGTAGAATAGAAGGCACAGGGACAAACCCACATGAATATAGTTATCACATACTAACAAAGGCACAAAAACCATGCATTGGAGAAAAGATAGCCTCTTCAACAAATGGTGCTGAAAAAACTGGAAATCCATATGCAGTAAAATGAAACTAAACCCCTATCTCTCTTCCTATACAACACTCAACTCAAAATGGATCAAGGATCTAGGAATTAGACCTGAGACTCTTCACCAAACAGAAGACAAAGTAGGCCTGAATCTCCATCATGTTGGCTTTGGACCAGACTTTCTTAACAAGACCCCCATAGCACAAGAAATAAAAGCAAGAATCAATAAATGGGATAGATTCAAACTAAAAAGTTCTTTCTCAGCACAGGAAACAATCACAGGGAAAGAGCCTACAGAGTGGGAGAAAATCTTTTCCACACACACTTCAGACAGAACATGCATCTCCAAAGTTTATAAAGAACTTAAAAAACTTTACATGTAAAATACAAAGAACACAATCAATAAGTGGGATAAGGAAATGGGCAGACACTTCACAGAAGAAGATATACAGGTGATCAACAAATATATGAAAAAGTGCTCAGAATTCCTGGTAATTGAAAAAATGCAAATGAAAATCAGCATAAGACTTCATCTAACTCTAATTAGAATGGCTATTATCAAGAACACAATCAATTGTAAGTGTTGGTGTGGATGTGGGGAAAATGGCACACTCATACATGGCTGGCGGAGTTGCAAACTGGTGCAGCCACTCTGGAAAGCACTATGGAGATTACTCAGAAAACTTGGAATGGACCCACCATTTGACCCAGCTATCCCACTCCTTGGTTTATACACAAAGGACTTAAAATCAGCATACTACAGTGATGCAGCCACATCAATGTTCACAGCAGCTTAATTCACAATACCTAGATTGTGGAACCAACCCAGATGCCTTCAATTGACGAATGGATAAAGAAACTGTGGTTATATACACAATGGAATATTACTCAGCCATAAAGAAGAATAAAATTATGACATTTGCTGGTAAATGGTTGAAGTTGAAAAATATCATACTAAGTGAAATAAACCAAGCCCAAAAAACCAAAGGCTGAATGTTTTCTGTGATAAGTGCATGACAATATATAAAGATGGGAAGTATGGTGGGGAAGAGAAGAATGGAGGACCTTTGGATAGTGTAGAGAAAAAAGGGGTGAGAGAGGATGAGAATGGAAAAACAGTACCATAAAACAGACAGTATTACCCTATATATATGGATGATTACATGAATGGTGTGAATATGCATTGTGTAGAACCATAAAAATGAAAAGTTGTACCACATTCATGTACAATCAATCAAAATGAGTCTGTAAAAATAAAAAAATATTTTAATAAAAAATAAATAAAATATAGTATAATACAAAAAATAAAATATAAGGCTGGGGAGACAGCTCAGTTGGTAGAGTGCTTGCCTCACTATCACAAGGCCCTGGGTTCAATCCCCAGGACCACAAAATGAATAAATAAATAAGTAAGTAAACAAATAAATAAATAAACAAAATATAAAAGTATTTTAAGAAAAGGGATGGGTAATCTAAAAGTTTGGTATCTATAGAGGAGAATTCTGCTGAGTAACAGAGTGAATTACTATCATGCCAAAAAACTTGATTTCATTCTAAAGCACCTATAAATTATAGTGGTAAACATAATGATAATGATAAATAATATTGTAATATTATAATAATACTATTATTAAGAAAATAGATTTCTTAAATACAACCAATGATTCAAATGTGATAGTCTTCTCATCTGAATGACAAATGGATGCCATGTACATCATGGAGTCTGGCTAAGTACAGGGGGAGTTTGGTCTGAGGTCTACACAATAAAAATAGCTGAACTGCATTATCACAGTTTTGTCATTGTTCCATCCAAAATTATCTAGTTAACTTCTACTGCTTCTCCCTAATTTTAGCTTTTAGGTTGTCCAAAGAAACCTCCAGAGATGGGAACTTGTTTGGTTTTCTTTTCTATATTTTTATATGGATTCTTCCACCAATCTGTCTTGTCAAACTTTGATTATGCCTGTAAATCCTGACATAAACTGGTTTTGCTTTCCCTGGGGTTACCTCAGACATTTTTTAGCTTCCAGACTGGGTAACAGGAGACCTGTAAAGTATTCCTTTTCTGGTCTAGTCCATCAGTTCCTGAAACTGAGGGGGCTGCTTTTACCCCAGGTTGCTGTCAACAGTTGTATTTATTTCCATCCATAACTGAGTTTGTGGTATGAGCTAAAGAAGATAACAGGCACTACGGATGATGTCTTTTCTACAGATGGAAATGAATGGAAAAATCAAAAATAATGTTATGTACAAGAGGTAGCATGAAAGGCTGAGAGCATAAAAAGCTGTATCTAGAGAAAGGGCTTAAAAGGAAATATGTTTTTATGGTGATATAGAGATTGGTAAGAACTGCCACAGGACAGTGTAGGCAGAGAAAGGGATCAAATTACAAAGTGAAGCAGAATTTATATTATGAAAGTTTCCTAGGGAAGATAAGATGCTTGGTCATCCATGTTCTAAAGAGGGCCTATGGTCATATACACATATGACCACATGCATAATTTGCAGGACCAAACTCAATACTACAAGTTGGTGAACATGATCAGAATGGGCATGAATGCAGATGAATAAAGTGAAAGCAGCAGTAGTCTAGGAAGTTGATGCAGGCATGACTAGAGGGAATGTTTCCAGAAATACAGAGGATAAAATATTTTCAATGACCTGTATAGAATGAAGATTAATTACATGAACAAATAAAGAAGATCAGCCATATGAATATGAGATCCTGCTCAAAGTTTCAAATGAGATGTGTAATAAAACACAAAAACTGTGAATGTTGCTTTCATTACCATGTATTTTCTCCTAGGGCAATAGCTTCCTATGTTGAGGGAACTTGTTTAGGAAATTGGTGAAAATTTTTCTGAAACTTGGATATATAAAACCTACCACAGAATCAGAGAGGTCTGTGGGAGAGGTTCAGTGGCAGAGCAATTGGATAGCAGGCAAAAAGTTCTCATTCAGTGACTGCCATTGAGAAGAAAATTTTTAAAAAAATGGAAATATGAGAAAAGCATTCATATGTGCAAGTATGTTCTTGATTTATAAATCTTAGTTGAAATTTCTGGAAAGATGATTCTTCAGCAAATAATGAATTTGTTTTTACAGGAGATGAGTAAAATAAATTGCATATGATCATACATTGCATCATTTCTAGCTACATACTGACCATACCAGTGGAGAAGGGCATGAAAAAAGTGGAGCATAAACCACAACACAGGATTTATGGTATTTCCCTTGTAGATGATCAGGTTTTTCTGTGTCACAGACAGGATTTAACCTCCTGGGTTCAAGGAAAAACCATAACCTCATTCTCCCAGGCATCTCAACTCTAGCCCTGCTCCCCTTAAATTCTTTCTGAAAATCATCCACATAATCCAACTAACTGTTGTGATGACTCCAATTTGGGAAATTTACAGTTAGAACCCTCCATGATATAAACTCTTTTTAAACTTCTTTTCCTCATGCTTTTACAGAAATATTTTGAAATGTGGATGCAATCATCAGCACACACATTGGGGCAAATCATCCCAATACATTGTGGAAAAATATATCATGTGTGAGGAATTTGCCATCATTTCATAAAACAAAATCAGGAATACAGGTTTAGAAAAATTAGCAGTTAAGATTCTGATGGTAATATCAGTTTTGCAATGACCATTAATATTAAGGCACATTTATATATACATATATATATATATATATATATATATATATATCTCAATGTCAAAATGCAGAATGCTGTAAAGCACAGTGATCTGTATTCAGAGAAGGAGAGAAGGTAACTGAGACATTCAATGTCTAAGCTGAATAAAAAAGTAGCACACATCTCAAGTGAATTCTATCATAATCATTTCACCCATTTTATTATAAGTTTCCTGTCCCTAATTTGCCTTATATAACTAATAAATCCAAAGTTGTGATGAGATTGAAGGATAGGTATAATTGTTTGCTCATCAAAGTTTTCTGAGCTAATTATAATTAGTTGAGAAATAGGTTTACAGAATAACAGCCAATAATTGTATGGGTGTTTTTTCATACTCATGTGGGAAATATGGTGCATCTTCATTTCCTATACACTCTGGTTTAATCAATATCACATTTCTTTCTTTCACTCTTGTTTTAAGACAGTGGGTCAACATTTATGAAAAAAAGTATGATAAAGCATAAGGGGATCAAACAAGGATACCCAAAAGAAAAAATATTATGAAAGCTTGCATAATTATCAGATATCAATAGATGCTTTTTTTAAAAGAAATGGGTAAGTTCACTAAGAGTAACAGTGCTAGTGTTTGAGGAAAAACTCCATAGTGACTTCTGGTTACAAAGTAAGTCTGCTGTGGCATATCTAGACAGCTTTTCATGTATTTGCATGAATGTCCCAGAGATCACAACATTTGCTTTCTAGAGATCAGAATTTTTCTCAGTAATACTGTACATTCCTGGCATGCCAGGGACCTGGTTTCCCAACAAAGCATCAATAAAAGTGATAGAAACAAAACTATTAATGATAATAATAAGAATGGTACAAATGTAAATATTAGCCTTCTTTAAAACCACAAATGCAAGGCAGCTCATCTGAATGGCATGTGGATGCCTCACACACTGTGGTGCCTACTAGATATGAAGGGGAGAAACTGTTAGCTGTAGGTTGCTCTGATTCTTCCAGTCTCCACAGATTCCAATTGCCTCTGAACCATATTTTGATTGGAAAGCAGAAAAACTGAAGAGCTCAAAAACATTCTTTCTGTTTA
Source organism: Sciurus carolinensis (assembly GCF_902686445.1). Taxonomy (NCBI): domain Eukaryota; kingdom Metazoa; phylum Chordata; class Mammalia; order Rodentia; family Sciuridae; genus Sciurus; species Sciurus carolinensis. The sequence continues at coordinate 3,597,148 of NW_025920103.1, forward strand.
ATAATATTTCCTAGTTAACTCTTTAGTCCCTCTCTCATTTTCCCATCCATTTAGGTTTTCCAAAGGAACTTCTAATAGAGGTTGTAGCTTGTTTCTTTCTAATTTACATTCCTTATATGAATTTTTGACAATCATTCATATTTTCCAAAATAAAAAATATATCTTAATAAAAACAATTTCTTCATCTTAGTCTTTTGTGTCCCTATCACGTCTCAGGAGACATGCTCAGAATGAAAGTGAGATTTATACTTGCCCTTGAACTACATGTGTCCTGAGCTGTAGGAATCTATAGCAGTTTTTGTATAGTTTCCAAAATGACATCCATTCCCTGGCTTCTAATAATTTCTTCTGCAGACTAGGATCATTGGAATCACCTTAGAATGTAAAGAACATGTAGAAGCAAAGACCTGATGAGTCATAATTAGTTTTTGAACATTGTCCCCAAGAGATGATTCTATACACTTTCAGAGTACTCACGTAAACTTTGTCACCTTTCAATTCCTGTAGGTTAATATGAATGTAACTCTGGATTCCTCCCTAGGATCCTCTCTCAATTTTAGAAAGGTCTGTAATATTTCCCAAGTTAATTTCAGATACCTGTGCATTTGGGAAATGATGCATAACTGTTCATACTTCCAATTTTCCATTTGCTTTTTCTGCCATATATATATATATATATATATATATATATGTATATTTTATGTAAGGAAGAGCAATATGTTGCATGTCATTAATTTTTATACTTTCCTATTCATTTATGGTAAATTAACTTATCTTTGAGGGATCAGGTTTTTACTCCTCAAATAATTTCAAACTGTGAATAAGTCACCAAGTTTGGGAAACATTTACTCTCCCCTTCATTCATCTTTCGAAGCTGAAACTCACAAATGCATCCCACATTTTGAAAACCTGCTCTGTTTCCTTCTTGCTTAAATTTCCACTCTCTCCTGAATACCACTGATTTTTTTTAAATTTTTTGATTTGTTGTACTTACTGCATTTGTCAGTCTTCTTTCCCTTGTCTTCTCTCCTTTTCCTTATTTCAAATTTACTAGTGATGAAAGCATGTCTTAAATCTAACTCAAAATTTACTTCCTTTGGCAATACACCTAATTAAACCCATGTCTAAAATCTAATATGATATGCAACTCCTTATCTTCCTTTATTAACTATTTAGCAGACATAATTCTTGAACAATTACAATATACTACTGCTCATATTTTTTGGCAATATTCTTTCCAATATATTTTGTATCCTATGTGATTCTTACCTTGTACCTGTCCTTTTATTCTCTTCTTTGTGCTGGGTTGGAACTCACTAGATATAAAAGAAGCACACCCCTCTGCAAGTTGCTCAGAATCACTCTGGAAAAAACAATGATGATAAGTAGTTGCATATGGATCTCATCACCACATTTTAGACATCTCTATTTTTATAATTGTGAACTCTTTGGAATTGGAAATTAGATCCAAGAATTTTTTGCAACAATTCTTTCCATAGGAGACACTGTCCTGTGCCATCCAGAATAAGCTGTGTTTTCTCACTTCTTTTCTTCATTTTTTGGTGTTCTTGAGATAACTTGAAATATATATTTTATTTACAGGTGATAAATATTTTGCTTTAAGCTGTGATCATCATTGGAGTTTATTTTCTCCCCATGAAGACATACAGGTAAAAGAGACTAACACACAAAACATGCACTTTTTCAGAAGTGATACTCAGATATAAATAAACCCTACCAAGGATACATCCTCATGATAAACCTGCACATTAAAAGAATCCAAGTGTAACAGTGGAAGAGAAATCCATTCAAATGAATGCAAATTTTCCACCTACTTACATATCGGGTCCCCTCTGGCCACAGAGAGAGACACGACAAATGTCTGAAGCTTTGGAAGTTTATTGTGCACAGTTCCTTTCCTACGATTCTCTTACCCCTAGCTTCTGCGCACTCCCAGCTTCACTTTTCCCAGCTTCTTCCACTCCCGCGTACTCCCTCCTTCCAGCTCAGCTCCAGCCGCTGCTGCCGCTGCCGCTGCCGCCGCCGCCGCCACCGCTTCTTCCGTTCCGTTCCCCAGCTTCTGCCCCCTACTCTCCCACCCACCAGGCTTATATACACTTCAATCAATCAGGGGAGAGTACACGAGATAAACGCGGACAGCTGCAGGCACAGGATGGGTACACGAGGGGGGCATGCTCTAGTCACATCGTTAACTAGCCAATCATTGGAATTCGCTGGTTGTTTACTGTATAGCTGGCCACTTTTGGCTCAGCGTCAGGCGCCATCTTGACCATGCCTAAGGCTGGGGGTCCCGGAAACCCCCACAGATCCCCCTTCTTTAATATTAAACTAAGGCTCGGGACCGTGTCTGTCTTAGGCTGAGTGGTCAGCATATGTCCTTACCCGTCATCAGAGCCTGCAGAGCATGCTGCAGCTCCTGTCTTAGGTCGGTACACAGCCACCTCCTTCATTACCCTGTCTTTGACTACCGATCCAGCATCAAGAGCCATACTAATGGGGGGCTGTCGGCCTTTAGGGCGGTCATGGCCTGATGAAAAATAATTTGATCTCTATTGGCTAGCTTGCAGATGCATGCCAAAACGAATGAAGAGAAGAAGGCCAAGGCAGAGGAGTACCACCATAGCTCCTAAGCTTGCCCGCTGTTTGACAAATCTATAAACAGAAGAAGAACCATATAGCCATATTAAATACAGAAACAATATACATCCCAATGGAGTTACAATACGGGTAACACAAAGCAGCTCTCAGGGAATAAACGCATCCCAGTCCCAAAAGTTCTTGCAAGGTATCCACTTGTTCTTATAATGAGTCCATTCTCTGATAGAGTCTCTATGGTCTGTAAGGCTGCAGCTGCATTCTCGGCCAAATGATCGTTGTTATGGTTGTGTCAATGCTGCTACTGCAAGGACTGTGGTGGCAATGATCACGGCTGTTGCAATGTCAAAGCCTCTCCTGCTTCTTGATAATAGCACTGGCAATTCTATATCTGCAACAGAAACTAGGACTGGTAGGAAGATAGAAATGTGCAAATTGCACGGATGACAAAAGAACCGTTCCAGTATTGTGAGAGATAGCACACAGTTAGTGAACAGTTAAGAGGTATTATTAGAAATGTTAGTTGGTAGAAACATAAAAGGAGGAAATACACAAGCTGACGTGGGAGGAAAAGCAACATCACAGCTAGGGTCAGCAGAACAAGTTGCTCTACTCTGGGTCTGATTTGTAGCATGATTCCAACGGCAAAGTGCAGAAATTCCTCCTGTTAAAGCAAAGAAAGGCTAGAAATATCCTTGTCACCAAAAACAGCACGACCTGAAAAATCATCAGTAGAATTGACAGACTTGTAGAGAAATTGGTGAAAAGCAAGAAAAGGAAGAATAAAAAATATGTTAGTCAGAAATGAAAAATATGGCCAGGCTAACAATGGCCCATAGGTTCCGGGTTTGCCTTTCCGTCTGAGTTTTTGTTATTGGAGGAAGGCTCAGACTCGCCATTGCGAGGAGGAGCAGCATCACTTGCATGCTGTAAAACTCTGATTAGCCTTTCTGGAATCCAGACTGGAGTCTGTGGATCCTGTGGGAAAATACAAACAGACCCTCGGACCCAACGAAGGACTGGATCTGGTCCTTTCCAACAACCTGTCAGGATATCTTTCCATTTTGCCCATACTTGAGGAGTATTATGGGGATTATAATGTCAATCAGCTGCAGAATGGCCGTCCCTATCCAGAGTTAAGAAATTTAGAATGAAAAGAACTAAATTAAGTTTATCTTTAGGAGACTTGTAGGAGGCTCCTATTCCCCCTTTTTGTTTATTTAAACAATTTTTTAAAGTAAGATGTGCTCTTTCCACAATGCCCTGTCCCTGAGGATTATAGGGGATGCCAGTGACTGATTGGATGTTAAATGTTTGTAAAAACAACCGGAAGCTTTTGGAAGTATAAGCAGGACCATTATCTGTTTTAATAACTTTAGGAATGCCCCAGCCAGCAAATGCTTGTAGGCAGTGTTGAATGACATCTTTTACCTTTTCTCCAGAATGAGCAGAAGCCATAATGACCCCTGAAGCAGTGTCTACTGACACATGTACATACTTAACAGTACCAAATTCAGAAATATGGGTTACATCCATCTGCCAAATATGACCAGGCAGCAGTCCCCTGGGGTTAACTCCAAAGGATTGTACTGGGATTAAAGGAGCACAATGTTGACAATTTTTTACTATTTGTCGAGCCATACATTTAGATATAGGAAATTTTCTGCTCAAAGTAGTGGAATTTACATGAAATTTTTCATGAAAGAGTTTTGCTTGTTCCTCTATGGAAAAAACAAAAATTGATTTGGTGGCCATATCTACCAAGTCATTAGCATTGGCCAAAGGTCCTGGTAAATTAGAATGAGCTCTAATATGTCCTACATAGAATAGATGTTTACGCTGTAGGATAAGGTTTTGTAGCGTAGTAAAATAAGAAGCTACCGTGGACATGGAAGAAATATGGGGTACCGTTTCAAGAACCTGTAAAGCGTTAACGATATATAAGCTATCAGATAGAAGATTGAATGGCTGATTATCTGCTAATTTAAAGACTAATATTACAGCTGCAAGTTCAGTAACCTGTGCGGAGTTGGGTGGAACTATTATGGTGTGAAGTTGTTTACCGATAAGTACTGCACCTACTCCATTTTTGGAGCCATCAGTAAAAATGGTTACACAGTCTTTAAGAGGCTGGACACTAGTCACTTTTGGAAAAACTATGGGAGTATTTTTACAGAATTGAATCCAGGGATGTTGGGGATAATGGTTATCGAACTGAGCTGAAGTGGAACAATATAATACTGACCAATCATCATCATTATTAATTAGCCATTTAATTTGCTGAGTGGAATAAGGAGTTATAATAATGGATGGATTCCAAAAACAGTAATGCAAGATTCTATTCCCTTGAATATTACCTGGGCAATAGCTTGGGGATATGATTGCAATGTTTTAGCCGGAGAGCTAGGGAGATTTATACTTTGCAGAGGTCCTCCCTGCCAAACTATGCCAAAAGGGGTATGCTTTTCTGAGATTATGATTAAACTTAATGGTTGAGTAGGATCACAACGATCAACGTAACACTGCTGAAGTCTATTCTCTACTAGCTCTAAGGATATCCGTGCTTCGGGAGTAAGTTTCCTAGGGGAATTCAAGTCAGGATTACCTTTTAATATATCGAATAAAGGTTTTAATTCCCCTGTGGATAATTTTAAATAGGATCTGATCCAGTTAATGTCACCTAAGAGTTTCTGAAAATCGTTCAAGGTATTCAATTGATCTGTCCTGATGGTCAACCTTGTTGGTCTGACTGTAGTAGCAGTGAGCCTTGTACCCAGATATTCTTGGATCTCCTCTAATTGTAATTTTTCAGGGGCTATCGTTAGTCCTCTCTTTTCTAATGCTTGAGTTATAAATTGTAATGCTTCTAACAAAACTTCTTTTTCTGGATGGCAACTAAGTATGTCATCCATATAGTGATAAATCAACAATCTCTTAAACTTTTGTCTAGTAGTTGTTAACACTTTATCTACGTATATTTGACATATAGTAGGACTGTTAGCCATACCTTGAGGCAACACAGTCCATTCGAATCTCTGGTCAGGCTGAGTGTGATTAAGAGAGGGCAAAGTAAAGGCAAATCTCCAGCAATCATTTTTGTGTAAGGGTATAGAGAAAAAGCAATCTTTTAAATCCAGAATAATAGTAGGCCAATTTTTTGGTAGTGCAGTGACAAGAGGGAGTCCACATTGGATGGGTCCCATAGGGTACATTTGTTCGTTTATGGCTCTTAAATCATGTAATAACCTCCATTTTCCTGATTTTTTCTTTGTTAAGAATATTGGAGTATTCCAAGGAGAGGTAGAATGTTGTAAATGACCTGCTTGTACCTGCTCTTGTACTAACTTATGAGCTGCCTCTAGCTTTTCTTTTGTTAGGGGCCACTGTGGAATCCAGCGAGGCTTATCATCTTTCCATATTATAGGGATTGATGGTTTATCAGTGGCCCCTAGGAAAAACCCAATCCATGAGAATCATTTTTTGGTGGAAGTAAAGGCAGTGGTTGGGTAGATCCTTGGCTATGTCTTCCTAATACTTTTTTATCATCATAATTCATATTTTGTAACATATTTCTTACAGGAGTCCCTTGGTAAATCTGGTCAGTGGTGAGTTTCATATCCATTTGCTGCAGGACGTCTCGTCCCCATAGGCTAATAGGAACATTACAGACATATGGCTGAAATATTCCTGTGTGTCCCTCTGTATCTTTCCACGATAATGAGGAAGCACTTTGATTGGGGCTCTCTGCTACTCCTAAGCCTCTCAAGCTCTGAGCTGCTGTGATCAATGGCCAGTGCTTTGGCCAGACCATTGCGCTAATAATACTTTTGTCTGCTCCCGTATCTAATAAACCTGTAAATTCCATATCTCCCACTTTTAATTTTAGGAGGGGCCTCTGTTCCATATCCATAGTAAGGTTTATTAAAGTGGTTCCTGTTGATCCAAAACCTCCTTGTCTTTTATTTGTATTTTCACTGGGCCACAAGGAATGTCGACTGGGCAATATAAGCATTTGTGCAATGCGATCCCCTGGAGAGATGACCGTAATTCCTTTTGGTGAAGAGACCAAGGCTTTTATTTGTCCAGTGAAATCAGGATCAATAACCCCTGGGTGTACTATAAGTCCTTTTAGTGTTGAGGAACCTCTACCTAGTAATAGTCCTACACTATTCTGTGGGATTTTTTCATGCCAATCAGTATCAATCATCTGCACCCCCATATCTGGGGTTAGTATGAGTCTGGAGGTGGCACAGATGTCCAATCCGGCACTTCCTGAGGTGGCTCTGCGCTCCCCTTCTCTGTGGGAAGATACCACCATCGGGGAACTTGTTGAATTACCCCGTATATTTGTTGCGGGCCCCGGGGAGGGCCCTGTCTCCCGTCCTTTTGAAGTTTAGGATTCAACCCTAGGAAATTATCCTCCCTATCTCTAATAGGCTGACAGGCACTATTCCAATGACTTCCTCTTCTGCATCTTGGACATAGCCCTGGGGCATAAGGTGTAACAGATTTTACTATAGTTATCTCTTATCTTTTGTTAGGGCATTATCTCCTTGCCTGCTGATTTTGTGCATCTATTGAAGTGTATTGGTCTTCTCCTATTAACATTTCTATCGGGAAACCTTGCCACTATGTTTCTGCAAGCAGTTTCAACAGCTGAGCTCTCCAATTAGCCATTGTTCTCCAAATAACACTGCTCTGCATAGTCTTAACTGCCTCTTTAAAGTTTTTTCTAATGGCTGATGGTATCTCCATTTGCTCCTCAAATACGGGCAGGTTCTACAAATTTTGAAGCTCTTTCTATTAGGCTTAGGTTTCTCCTACCTTTTTCCCTTGTTCTTAAGTTTTCACTACCACCTGGTTATTCCTTTTGGGGGTTCTTTATGTTAAACTTAGTTCCCTTTTTTCCCTTGTTCTTAGATTTTTTGAGCAATTATTTTCTAGGTCACCACCACTCAATTTTTCCTCACTTTATTCTCTTTAAGCGTTCTTTTCTGTTACTATTAAATCCTGTTCATGAAGATCCCCCTTGTGGCACACTGAGCAGCTTTTCTTACTTAGCTGTTTTTTCTCCTTTTAATGGCGTCCCATTGTTTTTTAATGGTTCCCTGAGGGGTTGCTGCATTCAGACCCCATTGTTACTAATTTGAATAGCTTTAGTTATGGCAATTACAATAACAAACAGTGGCCTAGCTGCCAGGAGCAACGAAATTACTGAAGGGAAAACTATCAAGTGCGCATTAAAATTTTTATAGCGGCTTTTCACGTACTACCTAATTGGACCGCTTCAAACGTGTTTCTACTTTCACTTTAATTAGACCGCGTTCCACGCGCCAGGACCGCTAATGGCGTGTCCCGATACCCCCCCGACCCGCGTTCTACGCGTTAGGATCCCGGTACCCTTCAACCCGCGTTCCACGCGTCAGGACCGCTAATGGCGCGTCCCGATACCCGCGTTCCACGCGTCCGGACCCCAATACCTTTCAACCGTGTTCTACGCGTCAGGACTCCTGATACCTTTCAACCGGACCGCACTCCGCGTGTCCCCAGGACCGCCAATGGCGCATCCTGACACCCTTTTTTTTTTTATAACCGGTTTAACTTGTATACAAAAAAAAATTCTTTCAAATATCTTACCTTGTTTTCTTTTATAAGGCCTTCATCTTCCCGGGTTTCGGCACCAGTTATCGGGTCCCCTCTGGCCGCAGAGAGAGACACGACAAATGTCTGAAGCTTTGGAAGTTTATTGTGCACAGTTCCTTTCCTACGCTTCTCTTACCCCTAGCTTCTGCGCACTCCCAGCTTCCCTTTTCCCAGCTTCTTCCACTCCCGCGTACTCCCTCCTTCCAGCTCCAGCTCCAGCCGCTGCTGCCGCTGCCGCTGCCCGCGCCGCCGCCACCGCTTCTTCCGTTCCGTTCCCCAGCTTCTGCCCCCCTACTCTCCCACCCACCAGGCTTATATACACTTCAATCAATCAGGGAAGAGTACACGAGATAAACGCGGACAGCTGCAGGCACAGGATGGGTACACGATGGGGGCATGCTCTAGTCACATCGTTAACTAGCCAATCATTGGAATTCGCTATGGTTGTTACTGTATAGCTGGCCACTTTTGGCTCAGCGTCAGGTGCCATCTTGACATGCCTAAGGCTGGGGGTCCCAGAAACCCCCACACTTACACGTGTAAGAGAGAAAAAAATGAGATCAGGAGACAAAAAGACACCTCCAAAATTTCACAATATCCCAATAATTGTATCCAAGATCTTTAGAAAACATCATGTAAAAGAGAAGGTAAATATGTTTAATTATGTTATTGAATTATTGCAGGGAAAGGATATAGAAAGGGAGATACAGTTTGTAAATTAACAGAAAATTACCCATTGTGAATGTGGGTATGATGTTGTTAAAATGCAGGTTTGTGTCTAATTTAAGCCTGTTTTCTCCCATGATCAAGACAGTGGAAATCATGGAGAATCATGAATGTCTTTAACCTTGGTACTGATGAAAGGCAATGCGAAAGATGATGTTGAGCCTTTGGGAATAAAGTTGTTTGTACATGAATGGGTTCAGTTGTCATTGGATTTGTGTCTGTTTCTAGTTTCAACTGCTTATTCTTAAATCTCCTATTTATCAATCATAATTTAAGGATGTCAGAAAAGTAAAAACAAACATTAGTCAAAAAAATATCAGTGCAAATGCTTGCATAAAGTTTATCTTAATCCAGCTTGATTTCTAAAATTATTTTTATGTTCATGATGAGTTAAGTATTTTACACTTAAATATTAAATTACAAGGTTTGGATGCCCAATGAATATCCTATGAGGTCATTTCTTTTGGCCTAATTCACCTTCTGGAAACAAAAAGGGAAGTAATCAGGAATTTAAATTGACACATGTGCATACCCATTGCTGGCTAAATCCAGTGCCATCAAGCCTCTCCTGCTTTTCCTCTGATGACGTGTCCAAATGTGAATCTGCTGAAAAATGCAGATTTAATTAAACTACCTAGAAAATTAATTTCAATGACAACTTATCCAAGTAAAAAGGAACAGTAGCTATAATCATAAAATTTTATTTTCCCAATGATAGTTTTAAATTAAGCATAATTTTAGGTGAGTATATCTATAATTTGAAATATTTTATTGCTGTTAGTGTGTGGGGCTGAGTATTTTATGCAGGGACATGTGTATCCTTGGTAAGTACTATAGCAATTTCTTTAAACCCCATGTCTTCATGGGTACCCTGACAGGGGACTGCCTCTGCCCCTTAAGTACCTGCAATTATAGGTGTGCCCCTCTGAATCCAGTACATATAGGCATCACTGAGGTGTAATTTTACTGATTCCATACTTCAGAGAACCACTAGTGGAGATAGTATGTTCCACCATGTACAAGGCCTATAATAACTCACAGGTTGATCCACTCAAGGTCAATCACTATCTCATGAAACTTCCATGATTATTGCTGTTATTTTTGACATGAACTTCTTGTGCTTTCCCTAGGGCTACATCAGATATTTACAGCTTCCGTACTGGGCAATAATCAGCATGTGACCTGTAAAGCATTCCTTTTCCTGTCTAGTCCATCACTTCCTGGACTTTGGGGCACCACTTTTACATCATGTTACTGTTAAGAGTTTTACTTATTTACCCTCATATTTGAGTTTGTGGTAAGAGCTAAAGGAGATAAATGATGCAGGGAGGGATGGTGTCTTTTTTAGATGGAGATGAATGGAAACTTCAAAATTGAGGTTATCAGCTAGAGACAGGAAATGCTGAGAGCATGAAAGGCTGTATATAGAAAAGGTTTTAAATGGAAGATGTTTCTCTAATGATACAGGGATTGGGAAAGAGAACTTCCAGAGGATGTTGCAGGCAGAGAGGGAACAAGATACGGAGTGAGGCAAAATTTGTATTATGAAAGACTTACAGCAAATGTAAGACACTTTGACATCCAAGTTTTAAAGAGAGCTGATGGTCATTATGTACAGTATATGCGCAAACAGCAGGACCAATGTCAATGCTGAGAGCAGATAAACAGATAGGTATGGGCATGAATGGAGATGAACAGTGAGAAGGCAGCAGGACATTAGGAAATTGATGCAGGCCTGATTGGAGGTAATGTTTCCAGAAATAGAAGACAGAAACAATTTAGTGACTTGTGTAGAATGAAGGTTAAAAGAAGAAAGAAAGAAGCAAAGTCAAAGGAAAATGAGATTCTGCCCAAGTGTAACTAAAGGTTTCAAATGTATTGTATAATAAAATGCAGCAAATGTGAATGTTGCTTTGATTTCCCATATAGTTTCTCCTATGGCAATATATTCCTATAAAGAGAAAGATCTTTTAAGACCTTGGGGGCATTTTTCTGAAACTTGGGACATACAAAACCACAACAGAATAAGAGAGGTCTGTGGGAGAGGTCTGTGGGAGAGGTCTGTGGGAGAGGCTCCGTGGGAGAGCAACTGCTTAGAATGCAAAAGGATCTAAGCCAGTGCCCACCACTGAGAAGTACATAAGCAAACAAAACATATCATAGAAATATGAGCAAATAATTCATTGCTATGTGCAAGTATGCAAGTATATCCTTGATTTACAACACTTAGTCAAAATTTCTGGAAAATCTAAACTCCTGTAAATAATGGATTCATTTCACATGAAATCAGTAAAATAAATGATATATGTGTTGTGTAAAGCCACAAGACTCAAAAGTACTAAACAAAATCAGGAACATAGGTTCTGTAAAATTTACAGTGAAGTATCCAATGGTAAAATCATTTTGAAATGACCATTAAAACAAAGACATTGGTATATATCCAATGTCAAGATGCTGAATGCTGGAGAGCAGAGTGATATGTACACAGAGGAGGAAAGAAGAAACCTGAAGATATCAATGTCAAAGCTGAAGTACAATTGATGCAGGATGTATCTTATGTTAAACCTAACAAAATTATTTAATTAATTTAATTATAGGTATGTATCATGTTCATCATTTGTCTTACAATTAGTGCTTACTATAGTGCTTACTACAGTGCTGAGATTCCAGGGAAGTTATGCTTCATTTGTCAACAGTTTCTGAACTAATTAGCTCAGATATACTTTAGAATAACAGGTAATAAATACATATATTGTTGTATTTTTTTTTCATACCCATAGGGGATACTGGTGAGATTTCTTTTCCTGTATTCTCTGGTTTACCCAACATCAAATTTCCTTTTCCACTCTTGTGTGAAAATAGAGGTTCCATATCTAACAAAAACATGATGAAGCCTAAAGAATATAGATATGGCAATCCAAAGAAAAAGTGATCTGAAAGTTCACAGAATCATGAAATACTAATTTTAGGTATTGTGTTTCAAAGTCTTTGGTATATACACTAAGAAAAACAGTCTTGCTGTTTGAGGATTAAATTTTTAAAGAATTCTTGTTCAAAAATGAGGTTGGTGTGAGATACCTAGATAGATTTTCAAGTATTTTCCAAAAGGGTTGGCTGATCAGAAAATTCTGTCTAGAGATCAGAGTTGAACACACTAACAGACTGCACTCAGGGCAATGGCTTCATTTTAAAGAACCAATAGAACAGTAGTAATAATACTATTAAAATGAAAAATTTAGCTGTCTTTAAAACAACTAATTCTTCAAAAAGACTATGTCACTCATCTGAATCATTCATATGCATGTCACACACATTGTAGGGAATCATTCATATGCATATCACACACATTGTAGGAACTTGTAGGTACAGGAGAAAGACTGGTAGATAATGGACTGTCATGATTCTTCCAGTCCCTACTGGTTTCAATCATTTCTGGATCACGAATTATCTTGCCTTTGGTTTGAAGGCAGGTACACAGAAAGAAGCTGAATTTTGTTCTCAGTTTCCTCATTTTTCACCTCCAAAATTCCCTAGCTAACTGTCTTCATTTCTTCCTCATTTTCTCTTCCCTTTAGCTTTAAAAAAAAAACTAGAGCTGGGGACTTGATTTTGCAATTTTCCATTCTTTGTGTGGATTATTCCTCTTGCCTGCCAATGAAGAATACTTATCTTAGAAATATAATTTCTAATTCTTTATCTTTTGCATTTTTCACACTAACTGAAAGACATGCTCAGAATTATAGCATTATTTATGCTGGCATGTCATCTGCTTGTACCCTGATGTGTAGGATCCACTTTCAATGGTGTTCTTTCAATGTTCCAAAGGGAAATTCTTATGTTGGCTATGAAAAAAAAAGGGCTGTCTGCACACCAGGATCACTGGAATCAAGTTAGAATATAAAAAAAGAATGTAGAAGCAAAGATATGTTGAGTTAGAATAAGACTCTGAACACGGCCCCAACAGATGATGCATCACAGTTTGAGAGTTCCAAGTGTGAACTTTTTGCACCTCTACTACCTCTACTTTAATTTGAATGTAGCTCTGGGTTTCTCCTCAGGATATCCCCCTCAAATGAAAAATTAGAAGGAGCTGTAATCTGTCCAAAGTGAATTTTAGATATCTGTGAATTTGGGGGCAACTCCATAATCATTCATATTGCTTTCTAATTTCCTAATTTATGTTTCTGTCCTACAATTTTTTATAGGTAAAAGTAATGTGTTTTGTGCCATTAGAATGTATACATGGATAATCTTTTGTGGTAAAGAAATTTAGCAATGTGGGATCACTTCTTCACTCCTCAATTTCTTTCCAACTGTGACTAAGTCAGGAAGGTTGGGAAATTTTTACTCTATCCCTCATTCAACTTTGGACCTGGAAACTCAAATGCTTCCAGCTTTGAAAACACTGTTCTTTTCCCTGCTTGTCTGTGACTTTAGTGTCCTTCCCTATGCTGAGTACAACTATTCCTTCTTCCTTCAACTCCCTGTCATCAATGCCTTTCTCAGTGTTCATTCCCTCTTCTATTTCAACTTTCTTTTGATTAAAGCATGTATCACAATGCAACTCATAATTCAGTTTCTCTAGTAACATCCCCAATTTAACCTGTGGCAGAAACCTAACAAGATAAGACTTTTACTATATTTCTTTGTCCTTACTATTTAATAGGTACATTCTTTGAACAATTAGAATATACTAGTGCTCATGTTTTAGGGCAATAGTCTCACCAATGTATTTTGCATCATTTGTGGCTTCTATATGTCCATTTATTCTATTCTTTGCTCCTGGATAGGACATATCAGATAAACATGAAGCACACACTTTTGGATGTTGCTCACAGGTACTCTGGTAAAAGTAATGTCAATAATAAGTTGCATCAAGGTTTCATCATCACTCTTTATTCATAACTATATATATGTCATGGTGAAATCACTGGAATCAGAAATTAGATGAGTGCACTTTCAGTAGAAAATCTTTCCTGAGTCACACTGTCCTAGTCACTCCAGAATGATGTGAACTCTTATATTCTTCTGGCTACTGATGGAGTAAAATCAGGATGAGGGACCCAGGAAAGGTGCTCCCTCTCAACAAACACACTGATGTACATATATATCCAAAACAAGTAGCATCAATTTTCAGTCAGTCAACTTTGTATTGCCCCACAGTTCTACAAACACTGTAGAAATCTTTGAAATTGTTTGAAGAAATGCACTTGATGTTATAGAGCAATTTTAAACACTAAAAGGCTAAATTTTTTGTCATAAACTATGATACTGGATTTGAGAAGAGAGTTTTAATTCTGTCACCTTGTATAGGAAAGATACAGTGTTGCACTTGCTTCATTTGAGTCATCAGAGTATTTCAAAATTTAATTTCTTCAGCAAAATATTTACCAAAGTCAAAATCTCATTTAAAAAAATGGAAAATATACTAAGGAAATGTGTTTGTGTTTAACTTAAACATAACATCACAACACATACACTTCCATTGAAGAAACATAATGATAGTGAGGTAGTAGTGCTGTTTGAGAATTCAAGTGACAGAAGATTCCAGAAGTGCTGGGGAGGATCAGGTGGAATATATTCAGGATTTTCCAGAAGTCAAAATTCTGAAATCCAGTCATGTCTATCATGCTCCATGACAGTGTGTGAAAATTCCTCAGACTTAGAATCATACATACTACAAGATCAATAACTACAGGATTCTGTAAGTGGGGTCTGTATTACGCACTACTCCTTAGCCTCCAAGGTCCAGAGGGTTTATCAGGCAATCTTCATTAGATAGACCCACATTTCTGAGTAGAAAACAAGTACTGAGATTGCATTTCCTCTGCAAATTTCAGTGTTCCCTTAGCATTCCCTGGGTCGTGTGGGGGAGCAAGGAGCTCAGTTTGTGTGTTCTACCATCAGGTTAGGCCTGATTGAGCTAAAGCAGATAAGAAAACTGCTGGATCATGTTTGCTTTCCCGAATCCCCTAAAAGTTATGTTTCCAAAATTAGAAATCCTAGATGGAAGTGTCCCCATTTCTTTTACATGAATATAAGAACATTCGGAAGATTTGTGTTGCTCATTTTTTGGTCTATTGTTTGTATGAGGTTTCTGCATTGTTTTTTCACGTTCTATCTAAATTGTTAAGACAGTTTCATTCACACCTTTTTTATGGTCCCTGGATTTCTTATTCTCATTTTAAATCTTTTCTTATTCTCATTTTTATTGAATTTCATCCTCATCTCCTCTTTAGTCCGTGCTTGTCTTCACCCATTTCATTCATCTTTCTTTTTGAAAATTGATTGTGATAACTTTATTAACCCTAAAGTCTTTTTTTTCAAGTCAGGTGTATATTGTTTTTTCTATTTCTTCTTTTCATTTTGTGGTGTTACAGTAGTCATTTAAAACATACATTTTATTTATAGGGGATAAATGTTTTCTTTTAAGGTGTGATTGTGGGTTTTCAAGATGGCAGACTAGAGGGCGGCTGCATTTCATGTTGCTCCAGGACACAGGATTCAAAAGAGGAGATAGGGAGAGACTTGGAACCAACTCAAAGCCGCCGGGTGAGTCTCTCCCATTGGGGAGGCATCCCAGATGGGGCGGTAACCCCGGAACACAGGGAACTTTGTGAAGTAGAGTTGCTCGGTGAGATGCCCCTCCCACCCCCACTGGAGTGGTACACAGGGACAACTGGGATCATCGTAGAGGAGGCGGCTCAGCACAACGCTTGGACTCAGAGCAACCACTGGGGCTCCGGGCGGCTGCCTGAGGAGGAGCTGCGTGGCGAGCTGTTTGGACTCAGAGCAACCACTTCTGAACACCGGGGGGTTGCCCGGAGGAAGAGGAGAAGCACGGCGGGTTGCTTGGTATAGGAGTGACTGCATCAGAGCCACAGGTGGTTGCCAGAGGAGGAGGAGGTGAGTGGTGAATTGTTTGGACTCAAAGCGACCGCTCCTGAACACCAGTGGCCTGCCTGGAGGAGCGCGGTGGGTCACTTGGTCTCCGAGCGACTGCTACTGAACACGTGGGGGGTACCCCCCGAGGAGGAGGAGGAACAGGGCGGGTCAATTGGACTCGGAGTGACTGCCTAGGGCTACGGGTGGTTGGTGGGAGGAGGAGATGCGAAGTGAGTTGCTTGGACTCCTAGTGACTGCGTCGGAAACCAGGCAGCTGTCTGGAGGAAGAGGTGTGCGGCGGGTCTCTGGGTCTTGGAGCTATTGTACGGGGGCTCCAGGTGTCGGCTCAGAGGAGGGGTCGCATAGCCAGGAGATTAGGTGCAGAGCAGGGTCCCAGGACCAGCTTCTTGGTGGAAGAACCACACAGAGACATGCCTAGGGGCGGAGCGAAGTTTCCAAGACTGCGGGCAGATTCTCTGAGGAAAGGCAGCCTAAGGAGACTTATCTGCAAAGGGTTAGGCTCCCAGGCCCAGGAGGTAGGTCCGGGGCCCTGGGAACATTGCAGAGGAAGACAGCCCAGCCCAGGTGGTAGTTGTAGATTGAGGGGAACCTCTCGGAGGGGAACCGACCAGCGAGACCTCCCCACCGGGTGAGTCTTCCCTGCTGGGTGAGGTTTCCCCACAAGGACGGTAAAACCAGAGACACAGGCACAAACAGGCCTTGCCTCAGCCTGCAGCCTAGTTCCCCTTTGGATGACCACTGGTCAACAAGTGGAGGCACCTCTGCCCACTATCAGGGAATATACCCACCTGAGGGTCACCAACCCTAGAGAGGCAGCTTCCTTGTGGAGCACCGCATTATCAACTTCCTCCAAGACTTCAGGCTACTGAAGGATAAGAGGGGATATACTAGCAATCTTCAGGGCAATTATAAGTCAATAGAGGAAATCTGCAATATCTTAATGACCCACTGATTCCTGAACAATATGAGAAAATAAGGCAAGAAAATGCCCCAAACAAATCTAGATGTTACATCAATAGAATCCAACGACAGCATGGCAGAAGAAATGACAGAAAGGGAGTTCAGAATGTACATAATTAAAATGATCAGGGAAGCAAACGATGAGATGAAAGAGCAAATGCAGGCATTGAATGATGAGATGAAAGAGTAAATGCAAGCATTGAATGGGAGCACCAATCGACAGTTAAAAGAGCAAATACAGGAAGCAAAAGATCACTTCAATAAAGAGTTAGAGATATTGAAAAAAAAAACCAAACAGAAATCCTTGAAATGAAGGAAACAATAAACCAATTTAAGAACTCCATAGAAAGCATAACCAATAGGATAGAACACCTGGAAGACAGAACCTCAGATATTGAAGACAAATATTTAACCTTGAAAACAAAATTGAACAAACAGAGAAGATGGTAAGAAATCATGAACAGAATCTCCAAGAACTATGGGATATCATGAAAAGGCCAAATTTGAGAATTATTGGGATTGAGGAAGGCTTAGAGAAACAAACCAAAGGAATAAACAATCTATTCAATGAAATAATATCAGAAAATTTCCCAAATCTGAAGAATGAAATGGAAAATCAAGTTCAAGAGGCTTATAGGACTCCAAATACACAAAATTACAACAGACCCACACCAAGTCATATTATAATGAAAATACCTGAACATACAAAATAAAGACAGAATTTTAAAGGCTGTGAGAGAAAAGAACCAAATTACATTCAGGGGGAAACCAATACGGATATCATCAGATTTTTCAATCCAGACCCTAAAAGCTAGAAGGGCCTGGAACAACATTTTTCAAGCTCTGAAAGAAAATGGATGCCAACCAAGAATCTTATACCCAGCAAAGCTTACCTTCAAATTTGACGATGAAATAAAATCATTCCATGATAAACAAAAGCTAAAAGAATTTACAAAAGAAAGCCAGCATTACAGAACATTCTTGGCAAAATATTTCATGAGGAAGAAATAAAAAACAAAGAAGCAAATCAGCAAAGGGAGGAATTATCCTAAAGGAACTGTCAAATAAAGGAGGAACAAGATGTGTCAAAAATAAATAAATAAATAAATAAAATTTTAAATATGAACCAAATGACCGGGAATACAAATCATATCTCAATAATAACCCTGAATGTTAATGGCCTGAATTCATCAATCAAAAGACATAGACTGGCAGATTGGATTAAAAAGAAAGATCCAACAATATGTTGCCTGCAAGAGACTCACCTCATAGAAAGAGATACCCATAGACTAAAGGTGAAAGGATGGGGAAAAACATACCATGCACATGGACTTAGCAAAAAAGCTGGAGTATCCATCCTCATTTCAGATAATGTGGACTTCAAGCCAATGTCAGTCAGAAGGGATAAAGAAGGACATTTCATACTGCTTAAGGGAAGCATAAATCAGCAAGATATAGCAATCATAAACATCTATGCCCCAAACAGTGGCTCATCCATGTATGTCAAACAAATCCTTCTCAATTTTAGAAACCAAATAGACCATAACACAATAATACTAGGTGATTTTAACACGCCTCTCTCACCACTGGACAGATCTTCCAAACAAAAATTGAACAAAGAAACCATAGATCTCAATAACACAATCAATAATTTAGACTTAACAGACATTTATAGAATATACCATCCAACCAAGAGCAATACACTTTCTTCTCAGCAGCACATGGATCCTTCTCTAAAATAGACCATATATTATGCCACAAAGCTAATGTTAGCAAATACAAGAAGATAGAGACACTACCTTGTATTCTATCAGATCATAATGGATTGAAGTTAGAAATAAATGAAAGAGTAAAAAACAGAAACTACTCCAACACCTGGAGATTAAACAATATGCTATTATATGATGAATGGATAACAGAAGATATTAGGAAGGAAATTAAAAAATTCTTAGAGGTAAATGAGAACAAAGAAACATCATATCAAAATCTCTGAAACACTATGAAAGCAGTACTTAGAGAAAAATTTATTTCATGGAGCGCATTTAATAAAAGAAGTAAAACTCAACAAATAAACGACCTAACACTACAGCTCAAAGCCCTAGAAAAAGAACAGACCAACACCAAAAGTAGTAGAAGACAGGAAATAGTTAAACTCAGAGCTGAAATCAACGAAATTGAAACAAAAGAAACAATACAAAAAATTGACAAAATAAATAGTTGGTTCTTCGAAAAAATAAACAAAATTGATAAACCTTTAGCCACACTAACAAAGAGAAGACGAGAGAAAACCCAAATCACTAAAATTCAGAATGAACAAGGAAATATCACAACAGACACGACTGAAATACAAAACATAATTAGAAGCTATTTTGAAAATCTATACTCCAACAAAATAGAAAATTTCAAAGACATCAACAGGTTTCTAGAGACATATGAATTGCCTAAACTGAACGAGGAGGACATACACAATTTAAATAGACCAATTTCAAGTAATGAAATAGAAGAAGTCATCAAAAGCCTACCAACAAAGAAAAGTCCAGGACCAGATGGGTTCTCAGCCGAGTTCTACAAAACCTTTAAAGAAGAGCTCATTCCAATACTTCTCAAAGTATTCCATAAAATAGAAGAGGAGGGAACCCTCCCAAACTCATTCTATGAAGCCAATATCACCCTGATACCTAAACCAGACAGAGACACATCGAGGAAAGAAAATTTCAGACCATATCCTTAATGAACATCAACGCAAAAATTCTCAACAAAATTTTAGCAAATCGCATACAAAAACATATTAAAAAGATAGTGCACCATGATCAAGTGGGTTTCATCCCAGGGATGCAAGGTTGGTTCAACATCAGGAAATCAATAAATGTCATTCACCATATCAATAGACTTAAAGTCAAGAATCACATGATTATTTCAATAGATGCAGAAAAAGCATTTGATAAAATACAGCACCCCTTCATGCTCAAAACACTAGAAAAAATAGGGATAGTGGGAACATTCCTTAACATTGTAAAGGCCATCTATGCTAAGCCCATGGCTAATATCATTCTAAATGGTGAAAAACTGAAAGCATTCCCCCTTAAAACTGGAACAAGGCAGGGATGCCCTCTTTCACCACTTCTATTCAATATCATCCTTGAAACACTAGCCAGAGCAATTAGACCAAAGAAATTAAAGGGATACGAATAGGAAAAGAAGAACTCAAACTATCCCTATTTGCTGATGATATGATTATATACTTAGAGGAACCAGGAAATTCCACCAGAAAACTTTTAGATCTCATAAGTGAATTCAGTAAAGTAGCAGGATATAAGATCAATGCACATAAATCTAAGGCATTTTTATACATAAGTGATGAATCTTCAGAAAGAGAAATTAGGAAAACTACCCCATTCACAATAGCCTCGAAAAAATTAAAATACTTGGGAATCAATCTCACAAAAGAGGTGAAAGACCTCTACAATGAGAACTACAGAACACTAAAGAAAGAAATTAAAGAAAACCTTAGAAGATGGAAAGATCTCCCATGTTCCTGGATAGGAAGAATTAATATTGTCAAAATGGCCATACTACCAAAAGTGCTATACAGATTCAATGCAATTCCAATTAAAATCCCAATGATGTACCTTACAGAAATAGAACAAGCAATTATGAAATTCATCTGGAAGAATAAAAAACCCAGAATAGCTAAAGCAATCCTTGGCAGAAAGAGTGAAGCAGGGGGTATCGCAAGACCAGATCTTCAACTCTACTACAAAGCAATAGTAACAAAAACGGCATGGTATTGGTACCAAAATAGAAAGGTGGATCAATGGTACAGAATAGAGGACACGGACACAAACCCAAATAAATACAATGTTCTCATACTAGACAAAGGCGCCAAAATATGCAATGGAGAAAAGATAGCCTCTTCAACAAATGGTGCTGGGAGAATTGGAAATCCATATGCAACAGAATGAAAATAAACCCCTATCTCTCACCCTACACAAAACTCAACTCAAAATGGATCAAGGACCTCGGAATCAGACCAGAGACCCTGCATCTTATAGAAGAAAATGTAGGTCCAAATCTTCAACTTGTTGGCTTAGGATCAGACTTCCTCAATAGGACTCCCATAGCACAAGAAATAAAAACAAGAATCAATAACTGGGATAGATTCAAACTAAAAAGCTTTCTCTCAGCAAAGGAAACTATCAGCAATGCAAAGAAAGAGCCTACAGAGTGGGAGAAAATCTTTGCCAATCATACTTCAGATAGAGCACTAATCTCCAGAATCTATACAGAACTCAAATAACTCTACACCAAGAATGCAAATAATCCAATTGACAAATGGGCTAAGGAAATGAATAGACACTTCACAGAAGAAGATCTACAAGCAATCAACAAAAATATGGAAAAATGTTCAACATCTCTAGTAATAAGAGAAATGCAAAAAAAACCACCCTAAGATTGCATCTCACCTCAATTAGAATGGCGATTATCAAGAATACAAGCAACAACAGGTGTTGGCGAGGATGTGGAGAGAAAGGTACACTCATACATTGTTTGTGGGGCTGCAAACTAGTGCAGCCACTCTGGAAAGCAGTGTGGAGATTCCTTAGAAAACTTGGAATGGAACCACCATTTGACCCAGCTATCCCACTCCTTGGCCTATACCCAAAGGACTTAAAACCAGCATATTACAGAGATACAGCCACATCAATGTTCATAGCTGCTCAGTTCACAATAGCCAGATTGTGGAACCAACCTAGATGTCCTTCAATTGATGAATGGAAAAAGCATGTTTATTAGCATGTGCTATGCCTCAGATTCACACAGCAAAAAACAAAGAAATCTCCAGAAACAAAAACATTTTAAAATATACTTACTTAAAGGGTATGGCTGTGGTTTGTGCCTTTTTGAAGGACAAAGACAATTTCCCACAAATAGCATATACTGTAAAAATAAACAGAATCATCATATATAATACAACTAATGCATCTGATTATTTTAAAATATTTTTAGTGCTCTAAAAACTAAGTACTCACAAGTTCTAATGACAATCCTGAAAGCAGAGTTGCTAAAGCAAAAAGTATGTATGATCCCCAAAACAGTAATCCAAGGTTTTGAATATAATAGTTACAGCAAGTCTGAAATCAAAGGGAAAAAAAAAACTAAAAATGTTTTTTTAAAAATGATAAAGATAGAAAAATTTTAATCCATAACCTGATGTACACAGACAGCCAAAAGAGTGCTGACATACTACTCATCCTAAAATAAAAAAGAGATGATTTAAAAACTGAGTAAGATACACAGCATTGTCTATATTTCCTATTTTCTAGTCCATAATTTCCCCCAACAATGGGTATTACTGCTACTATTAAGAAAATATATCACTCACTTGCTTCATG
This sequence comes from Sciurus carolinensis, assembly GCF_902686445.1. Lineage (NCBI taxonomy): Eukaryota > Metazoa > Chordata > Mammalia > Rodentia > Sciuridae > Sciurus > Sciurus carolinensis. The sequence continues at coordinate 3,619,392 of NW_025920103.1, forward strand.
ACTATAATAAGTTTTGTTAAGAAAATCTAAGTTTCTGAATGGTTGTCATCACCTGATCACCTCATAAATAAAATACTTGGTATTCTTTCTTTCTTTTTATAGTTTTCAGTGGTCACTTTCTCTTTTCCTTTTTTCTTCCCCCCAGTACTCAGGATTAAAGCCAGGGTCTTGCATATCCTAGGTAATAAGTACTCTACTCCTGTGCTACATCACCCATTCCTTTTTCTTCTGAGACAGGGTCTCACTAAATTGCCAAGGTTGGTCCCAATCTTGTGATCCTCCTGTCTTAGCTGGGATTACAGGCATGCACCTCTGCTTACAGTTCAATATTCACTTATAACTTTCATCTGATGATTTCTCAAAATACTGTCCAACTACTGACCAACTGGAATGAGCTCTGTGAAATCAGTTGGAAATGGTAATTCTTATTCACACTTAAAATCCTCCAAAAAAAAAAAAGCATAGAAGGGAGTCTGAAGAAACAATTTGGTACACTTGTTAACATGACTCTTCCCAATTAAAAATCACTTCTCTCTTGCTAGGGATGTAACACAGTGGCAAATTACTTGCTCAGAATGTACAAGGCCCTGGATTTTACCCTCAGCATCTCCAAAACAAAATTATCTTTCCTATTTTCTTAAAAATTAAAATTTATAATAGCACAATTTGATAACTTGCAATGATATATAAATGACTACATAAGAAATAAATCATAAGTCAAAATAATTATTTTATGAAATTAAATGCAGGTAGTTTAAATGGGCAGTTAAATAAAACATGCTTCAAAAAGAAGAGTTTGTGTGTTTCAAACAATATCACCTTTAGCAAGAAGTAGAAGTTGGTGTTCCCAAGTGCTTTTTCATGCACAAGTGAAAGGATGGCTTAATCCAGTGACAAATGATGGGGTGGATGAACCTGTGAAGCTTACACTTGTCATGTCCCCTTTACAGAGTCTCCCAATAAAAAAGGTACAACCTGCTGCCTTTAGGATTCAACAGAAACTTATAAGCTACTGCCTTTTCTACCACAAAAAAGGTTAAGATTCACTTAAAATATTTAAAAGAAAAAAATCAGTTACATTTTAAGTTCAACATTGAAAACTAGTTTAAGTACATTGCTTTTCTTGTTTTAACAGGCCAAGTAGGAACCTGGGTATAGTGGTGCAGGCCTATAATCCCAGTGACTTGGGAGGCTAAGACAGGAGGATCAAAAATTTGAGGCCAGCCTCAGCAACTTAGCAAGACCCAATCTCAAAATGAAAATAAAATCAGGTGGGTGCAGTGGTGCATGCCTATAATTCCAATGACTCTGGAGGGTGAGGCAGTAGGATCATGAGTTCAAAACCAGCTGCAGCAAAAACAAGGTGCCAAGCAACTCAGTGAGACCCTGTCTCCAAATAAAATACACAACAGACCTGGGGATGTGGCTCAATGTTTGAGTGCCCACCAAGATCAATTACCAGTACCCCCACAAAATAAATAAATAAAATAAAATTGGTTGTGAATGTAGCTTAGTGGCAGAAAACTCCTGGGCTCAATCCCCAGTATGGCAACAACAACAACAAAAAAGACAAGTAGGAATAGCAACAAGGAACTTAAACTTCTGTGTGGCTTCACTATTGTCTACACTAATTAAACTATATCAGAAATACTAGGTTCCATCATTGCACTGGACATGGTGGTTCAATGAGAAGTTCTGATATCTAAAGAATAATCTGGAGGCCCAGAAAGAAAAGACATACTTCAATTACAAACTACTGCTTAGAGCTGATATTTCTCCCACTCCCATAATCCAAAGCACTTTTCTCTGATGTTTGGTGATTTGCACCCCATCTCCCAAGAGCAAGTATGGTGAGGAAACTAGAATAAGATGAGAACATGATAACTTCCATAAAACTCACCATCCCACAAATCTCTTGAAAGACCATTGAGGCCTTGTACTCCAACTGTGTAGCAGGAAATATGCTTGCCATTCACAATCATAACTGGTATAAAAAAAAAAACCTACCTTCTAACTACATTTAAGCTCAGGGATTAATCATACCATTAGATATTGTTCAGACACATTATCCATACAAGTTAGATGGGCAGAATAATCACACATAATTAATCACTGTACATAAAGAAGTTTAAAGGTAATATATGCAGATAATGTTTGAGTCTCTCAAATTACCACATGCCCATCACACTCTTCAGTCTTTGGGGCACTATTAAGTTTTTAATGACACATATGATCAAATATAAGCATCTAAAATATTCCTAAAAAGCACGAAGCTTAATTCTACAGAATGGTCTCACCTAGCTTAATAAGCATTAAGACTGTGTGTTTGATTTACAAGATCAAACTAAAAATATCAAACACATATTAAATCCAAATATGCCTTAAGTGTCCAAGAAACAAAATGTGTACATATATTTATTTACATGAAATATAATTATCTCTTCCAATTAATTGGGAAGTAAATAAGAGAAAAATCCCTCATACTTACAGAACAGAACCTGGACCAAACCATGATGAAACAGGTTCAATATTCTTCTACTCTTTTCTACTTATAAAGTTGATGAAGCCCTTCTTAGTCCTTGGACCTGGATAGTATCTAAATTCACCATCCTTCCAACTAAAGATCAGAATTAAATATTAATAGCAATGGAAAATAAATTTTGCATTTGTTTTCACTATTTCCTCACATCATTTTAGTTCATCCTAATATTCAAAAGCATTAGCAATGTAGAAGCATGTTGAATTCTACTGATGACATCTCAGCCCCAAACACAATCATAGAACTTAAGATTTTTTCTCACTCTTCCAGGTATGAAAGTACTATGAAGCACAGTAAGCAGATATGTCTCAGAAAATGATGTTTAAGTTTTATGTATAACATACATGCTCTAATTTGGATTTAGCTCATTGTCAGTGTACTTTGTTGTTTTCTCCTTAATACCTCTTCTGATGCTATATTTACTGTTTGATCAAATGAATTAAAAAATACCTTGAAGTAATATTTGACTCTATTTTGCATATAAATTCATAACTTCTACTACTTAACATATTGCTTATAACATTAAATGTTTTACAGGCCCAAATCTAAAATGAGCTACTGATGAAGAAAAAACAAATACTGCCACTGGTTATATTACCCCTCCTCCACACCTTCAACAACGGATTATGGGCATACTAAACATTTTTCCCTATTTTATATTTGTTATTATGTTTTTTGATTCAAAATTTACTTACTGTCTTCTGGGTTCTCCCTTTGGGATGTCCACACCACTTGCTTCCTTATTTGCCAACTTATTTCATCCACGATCCAGGAAAATACCTGAGCCTTGTTAAAGAAGCAGGTATTCTAACAATTATTGCATGCTTATTCTGCAGGCCCAAAGAAAGCCAATAAACCAATATCTGGCCAGATAAATTAGGCATCTGTCTCTCATCTGTATAATGGTATAATAGTAACTATCATTGGGGAATTAAATATGATAATGCATTTAAAGGTTATTGTAGTGTGCAGCATACAGACAATATTCATAATGGTTGTTTTGGTTAATATCGGTTACACCACTTTTTTCAGTCATACCACCACCAACTATTTAGCATCTAAAAAAAAGGCATTTATTTTCTATGGTGGCAGAAAGGACTTTAAGGTAGAACTACCACACAAGACACAGGGTTTTGTTCGAACTACAGCAACCTAATGCTCTTAAGAGTTTGTAATAATTAAAGTAATAATTTCTTAATGCAATATCACTTACAAAGGCCAAGGAGTCACAACTCAAGGATACTCTATATTGCGAATACACAATGGACAAATGAGATGGGAAAAGAGAATGTGTGGAGGGGTGCATGAATATTTTTAAATAACCCTATTTCAACTTAGCATATGCAACATAATGTCCCAAATTCCAACACCACAATGGATGTTTCTTAAGGATAAACAAAAAGCTAGAGATTGTGCTCAATAATCTCTTCTGTAAAACTTAGCGAAAATAAGTCTGTATGTCTACCTATAAAGGATGGGAACTAGTCAGACTCCACCCCCAACCCATGACACCTGAATCCCAACCTCAAAGCCCTGAAGAAAAATTAAGAAACAAATTCTTTGGCGCACCACAGCACTGGAAAAGGAACACTGGAACACAGTGCAGAAGAAAAAGAGCTGGGGATCTGGAAGAGTTGGCGCTCCCGCTCAGGGACTTGGAAGTGAAGTCCCGGGGAAGCTGGGGCCTGCCTGAGGAAGAGGGGATGAGGTCGGATAAGCAGGTTCTGATGGGACCTGGCCAGCGTCGCGGGACAAACGCCCACACTCACAATTCTATCATCCTTTCTCCTTCCAGCAATTCCCTCCAGTTCTCCGTGATGACATGCACGTTGCTCCACTGCCCATGGAGCCACAGAAGTCCCAGAAGCAACAGCACTAACACTGTCAGGGAAACCAGGAGACCTCTGGAGGACGCCATGACCGCCCATTGCAACCACTCATATGCGCGTAGCTGCCTCACTTCCGCTTTGGTCCTCAGCTCTGCTCATGCGCGTGGCAGTTCCGCCAGGCGCAAGCGCCCAGGGCAAATTCAGGGTGCATGAACGGACCCTGCTCCCAGCGGGTGCTGGAGGAGGGAAACAGGCAAGCCATCCGACTTTAGTGCTCATGACAGGTACATTTTATTTTTTAAATCTCAGGGTCCTGCCTATTTGTACACTAAAGGCAAAATGCATAGAAATTTGAAAGTATGTTCATTTTATATGTTTAAATTGCTAATTGTATTGGAAGAAATTTCTGATGCTAATTTGTTAGAATTTCTATTTTTGCGGGGTGCAAATATTTTATTAACAGATCATGGTGATTATAAAGTTAGGTATGTTTACAAATTTCAAAATTTTTTCCAAAAATTAGTAAAATTTTAGATGAGAATTGACATTATTTAATTTTAATTTTCATATTGAATCATAATAATTTTTATACTTTGGCACAGTAATTTTTAGTCCTGAGACTCAGTTTGTACAAATTAATCCTAAAGATGAAAAAGTCATATTCTTAAAGGTATTGACTTATGCTAGAAAAAAAATACATAGTTCAAGCAATAGAAAAACTGTTAAACCACAGCTTATTACTTATGGAATATAATTCTATAATTAGTATTTTTAATATGTGAGGGTAAAATTTCCTGATATATTAAATGAAAAAATGAACTCTATTTAGCTTTTTATAACCATTTTTAACAACAAACAATATAAAAAGTTATATATCAAGAAAAATTACATTTCTAAAAATAGTAAGATACTATCCCTGTTAAGTTAGGATAAAAGAAATTCAGGAATGTGTTTTGTCCATGTGTTCAAATACTTTTTTTCCCCCATATTAACTTCAGTAAGCTTGTAATAAAAGTACTTTTATTGAATTTGTTCTTAATAAAGTACATTTTCATTGTAGTAAAATTCTATCAAATTATTTTAATGAGTTTGTTATAAACTAAGAAAGATTAAGGTATTCAATTTATGTACAATTACCTGATGAAAACATCTGAATTTTTAATGTTATGCCTCTAGCATTATTGGAACTGTGAAACTTAGAAACATTACTTGCTCTGAAAAGAATTAAAATTTTCTATTCTATAGTTTTTCTCACTAGCTCATTTTGGGGTTGCAGCAAATATATCAGCTACTATAGCAAAGCAAAAATCTTTTGTTGGCATATCTTATTGGTAAGACATTACTGTGGTACATTTTAGTCTCTTCATGTTCAGTGATTAACCTCCATACTAATTCCAGATACTGGTAAAATAATCTTTCTAAAATGCTATTTTAGTTATTGACAGATGATTGAAATACAATAGGAGACATAAAAATAACCCTTAATATGTAATTTATTTTTTCTTATAGAATTTGACTATGCATGTAAAAGTTTGGACTCCTTAATATGCAGATAAATAATTTAGATACTGTATTATTCAAAAAGTTAAGTAGCTCCATACTTCATAACTAATGCTGAAAGAGCCATCAGTAACTATCTACTTTTAGAGTTGAAGAAGCTTTCTTGGCATGAAACTTTTAAGGGAACGATTGATCAATTTTACATTAAAATTTAAAAAATGCATGTTGGGCACCTTAAAATTTAAGTGAAAAAATAGGAAATACTGGCTAAAATATGCCAAACTAGGTTTAATATCTTTTAAGTCAATAGAATGTTTCATTAGAGGCAGAGTTATTAACATAACACATATATGATGTCTTAAAATATAAAAAATATTTCCCTTGAACAAAAATGCAAATTAAATAAACATCAATATTCTTTTTTATCAAATTGGAAAGCATCTGGAATCACGAATAATCCCCTCTATAACTAAACATTTGACAATGAAAATGAAGATTGGTAGAAAATTTTTGAAGAAACTTAAATCAATTTTCATGTACGTATGAGTTTGTCAGGAAAAACCCAACTACTGTGTATAACCTTAAAGCTCTAATAATAAATAAATAAGCCCGTATCATTGCAAGCTCAATTGTTAATGATGCAGCAAACCCATCTGTGAACTGAATACTTTATTCAAAGTGCATATACATAGCCCAGAATAAACTGTTGCTTCTCTGGAAAAAAATTAAATAAGTTGAGAGCAAAAGAATTTTGAAGAGTAATTTAGCTGTGATGTTTTTTGTAAACCACAAGCAACTTTTTTGACTTTTTAAATTTTTTAATATTTGGTAATGAGAATTAAACCCAGGGGAGCCACCTCCTGCAATATGTTAAAGGAATCATGTATACTTTTCAATTCAAAGGAAAAATATGCTGAATAATAGAAATTATGTTGTAAAAGATGAAAAGTCAGTGGATTAAGTTTATGGCAGATTACTAATCAAAATGTCAAGGTGAAGCCAAGCACAGTGGTGCACACCTGAAATTCCAGCAGCTTGGGAGGCTGAGACAGGAGGATTGCAAATTCAAAGCCAGCCTCAGCAAAATCAAGGTGCTAAGCAACTCAGTGAGACCCTGTCTCTCAATAAAATACAAAAAATAGGACTGGGATGTGACTCAGTGGTAAAGTGCCCCTGAGTTCAATCCCTGGTACCAAAAAAATTTTAAAAAGTCAAGATTAAAATTAGTATATGCAAGGTAATTTAAAAGTTGTGTTTTATAAAAGACATGTCTAAGTAAGAAGTATGAATGAGAATGTGTGAAATAGTGACTCTTTTTCCTTGAGATTGTGCTTCACTTGTTTTTCATGTATTCCAAATTCTATTCAGTTACCATGTGCTGCTTTTAACAACAGGAAGGCACCAATCAATGTTATGTGAAAGCACAGGTAAGTTAGGTTATCTATAGAATTCCTTTCAGTGCAATACCCATTTCCCTCCTCAGCCTCTTCTTATGACTATCCTCTGTTTTAAACACTCTTCTCCAGTCAAAATTTTCATTTTTGTACCCTGATAGTACTATCTGAAATACTATTACTTTAGTTTTATTTGTTATCTCTTCAGGAACACCTTCTCCTGTTTTTATCTTAAGTTCTCCCCATTGCAAAGGGGGACTTTCATCACCTATGGCAGACTGATGGGTCAACAGCTCCATTTTCCACTGAGCCAGGGAGCACAACAATGTTAGCTTGGCATCCCTGTTAGCCACCACTGAATGATTCTAGTGGGCAGAGGAAATGAAATTGATTTGTTTTTTTTCTGGGCTCCAGTTCAACCTCTTTTGGCTATTAAACTTGCCTTTTATCATCAGACTCAACAGTAATCATTTTCTTCTCTTTAGTCCTGGATCCATTCTTATGTATATAGAACTCACAGGAAATATATATTTGCAGGTCAGCATTTTTAGTATATATCTTACACATCATTAACCACACTTAAGTTGAAAGGCAGTTTTTAGTAGAACTTTTTGTAACTTAAATGCATATAAAAGCAACTTGTGGGGCTGGGGTTGTGGCTCAGTGATAGAGTGTTTGTCTAGCACACTGTGAGACACTGGGTTTGATCCTCAGCACCACATTAAAAAATAATAATAAACAAAATAAAGTTATAAAAATATTTTAAAGCAACTTGTGGATAATCAGTATAAATATAAATCAATTCTAAAACAGTAAATATCAAAATAAAATGACTATTTCTTCTGGGCAGTATCATCTGTACTGTATAATGTCAGATGCCATCATATACCTCTTACTCCCAAGTATGTAACTCCAGCCCAGCTACTCAGTTGACCTTCAGTCTTCTATACTCTTAGCAGTTTCTTAAAAATAGATCTCATTCAGTATCCTACCAGCATTTTAATACTCAACTCAATATCTTCAGAAAGCTGCTTTTATTTAATTGTATCTACCAGAGTCTTCAGAATGTCCTTTTCCTTTTTTCCTTTGTATATTTGGAATTTTTCTCTAACTCACCTGTCCTACTGCTTTTACCTTCTCTCACACTGTTCTTCATGTTGTATGTTCTAGATTAAGTTTCCTGCCATAATTATGTCTTTCAAGGAGGTTCAGAAAATCTAAATGAATATCCTTTTGTAACCAATAGGTTATTCATATTCTAACCCATACTTCTGAGGCTCATTTTCCACACACTGTCTAGACCCTCTAAATCCTCTCTTACAAAGGATAATATTTTTCAATTTCCTATCACAGGCATACTTTTATAAAATGAAGTAAAATTAATTGCTAAAAATTGATCATTTGGACAAGAGAGAATGCTTACTCTGTTTCTATACTTGTTGCTGAATGATAACTAGCACTGTAAGACTCATCTCATCTGTGGATCACACATATTGTGTTGCCCTGCCCCAGCAGCTCTCCAGGTGATCCATGCGCTTTCCTTGTCTTCCTGCATTTGCATCCTGAAATGCTCAAACTCCTCACTCACCTTAGCTCCCTGCTGATTCATTTTTTAAGTCTTATCTCCTTTGGGAAGTTTTCCGTGATCTTCACAGGGTTTTAGGTATTCTTTTTCATTTTCCTGTGTTATCTAACAAGATTCACCTAACACAAACTAAAGTATCCAGCAAGGATTTTCTCAGATCACCAGTATTCAAGATTTTCAAAACATGAATTTTAAAAGAGTATGTATATGTGTGTGAGAAAGAGAAACAGAAAGATTTAAATCTTTCCTGGTGAAGTTTCTTCTTTCCTAGTAAAGACCTCTCAGCTTCTTTTCTCTCCAAACCTAATGGATATAAGAAGCAGTATTTTTTTAAAAATGAAAATATGAAGTTCACTGATTCCTTCTAGGATGGCTTCAGAAGTTGTGGCAATAGAGAAGTATGGTGGCTACAACCAACTTTTTGACATCTGGGCTGTAGGAATGATAGCAATTAAACTTCAACCACAGGTGTTTGATCTTCATCCAATGAGGTGTTTTCATTATTTATAATTATGCAGTTGTCAATCAAGACTTTGGAATGTGGAATACTGATAACTCTGGGATTACAAGCTCATTTTTAATTATATCAAGATAGTAAAACTGTTATAAGGGACTGGGAAGTAATTACATTTAAAACCTGATTGGTTGTATCGCTTCTCCTCAAAAATAAAGTGAGTTGTTTGCATTGTTTGAAGCTTTCTCATACAAAATTTTTGCCCTAATAATCAGAGTAGAACATGACAGTTATTGTTAAACAAGTCTTTTAGGGTCTTTAATTTTATTCCTCCATTAATTGATCTTGTTTCATTTTTGTCCTGTATGAAATGGTAGAATGCACAAGATATTTTATGTTACTATCTCATTTGATTTTCTTTGTTTTATTTTGAGAATTATGAAGAAATACCTAAGCTTAGTATAATTGTTGCATATCTCAGGATATATTGTCTTTCAGAAATAAATATTTAAGGACTTTTGAAAGGTTTGTTCGTATTTGGAAGGAAAAGTTATATTGGACCAAAATTTAAATTTAAATGGTAGAAAATTAAAAAGACAATTATAATGGAAAAAATGTTCTCTTAATATATGATTAACCATGAATTAATGCATGCTGCATAAGGAACTCATTTAAAGATTACAGGAGAAAGAACATTTAGGAGAAAGTACCAGATAAAGAAACATAGGGAAAACTAAAGATACACTAATTAAAAGATATATATATATATATATATATATATATATATATATATCTGTTATCTAGAATGCCTATAGGTATAGACCCTGAGGAAAATAATTTTGTTATTTGTTAAGAGCAATACAAATCTTTTATTGATTCTGCTACTTAGGAAATTATTCTTAGGAAATAATTCAAGGACGAAGGATTATCCATTTTAGGATAACAGGATATACATCTATCATCTATCTATGTCTTACAAAAGTGGGGTCATGCTCATCTTGTGCCTTGTAAACTAGGTATGTTTATTTGGCAGCAAATTGAAACATTTTCCATTGGCTAACTATTCTCCTATATCAGGTTTATAGTAGGATTTGATTCTAGTGGCAGAGGGAAGCAGCTTGCATCATCAGGAAACAGAGAAAGAGACTCCACTCTCCAGGTACAGGTATAAAATATATACCCCATAGCTACAACCCCATTTCCACCTCCTCCAGCCACACTCTACCACTTCAATTAATGCCATCTGGAATTAATTTACTGATCAGGTTAAGATTCTCACGACCCAATCATTTCTCCTCTGAACCTTCCTGCATGGTCTCACATGCGAACTTTTGGGGGACACTTCACATCAAAATCATAACATTTTACATGTGGTCTTATTTTAGCTACATATTAACTGCAGGGTTTCCATTTAATTTCCTGAAGCTCACAGATGTCAAACAGACCATGGAGCTATAATGTAATAGAGTTTGAATTAATTTTATTTGACTTTAAAGTCTTTTTATTATACTTCTCTTTTAGAGGGGTAACCTGGCTGAGTCTGTCATTGTGATGAACATGAATCTCTCATGTGAGTGTCTGAGTTTGTCTTTATGACTCCTTATCTACATATATTTGACCTATCTAATCTGTGGACTCATCAGAACCTGATCTTGTGTTAGGAATCATTCTTATCCACTTAGATCAGGGGTTTAAAACCTCAACACTATTCAAATCCTGGGCTGACTAATTCTTTGTTATAGGGGATGTTCTGTGCTTTGCAAGATGGTTAACAACATCACTGGCGTCAACTCCTAGACACCAGTGGCATCATCTCTCCCCCAGGTGTGACAACCAAAAATGCCTCCCGATGTTTCCAAATGCTCCCTAGGTTGCCACAACTTCCATGGGTTGAGAACCATTGACCTGGAGTATAAATTTAATGTTCATTGTGTCATTTGTCCCTGATAAATTTAAAAGGGGACAAACACTATATGAAATTACCAAGAGTAACTCTTTCCAGCTTTTTTAGCCTTCTGAAGTTTAGTCATCTGCCATTGATTTCTCTTTTAACTTTCAAGTTGGTTATCTTCTAAACCACCAAGAAACCTTGGCCTACCCAGCCTGTATTAGTTAGTTTGAGTCACCATAGGAAGACACCAGGGACTGTGTGGTCTCTTACACTTCTGGAGTCTGGGATTATAAGATAGCAGACCAGGAGAGTTGGCCTGCTCTGAGGTCTCTTTCCTTGACTGGCAGATATCTGCCCTCCTGCTGCCTCTGCACATGGTCATTCCTCTGAGCACACATGACCTTCATTGTCTGATGTGGCCAAATTTTCCCTTCTTATATGGACACCTCTCATATTGGTCTTGATTCCACCCTAATCAACTTACTTTAACTTAATCCCCTATTTGAAGGGGATTTATCTCCAACTAAGGTTACCTTCTGAGGTACTGGGGATGAGGGCTTCAATGAATGCATTTGGTATGGACACAGTGCAGCCCAGAACACACCCTCACCCATTTAATTCACCTAACCTTATACTCACCCTGATTTTCTCCAGTCTCAGAGAATGAACTATGCCTCCTCCTATGTATGGCCAAGACTTAGGTTTTCATCTAAGTTCCAGATTCCCAGTCTCCTCTGAGAACCTGTCCAGCCACTGCATCCCATGATGTCCACCATCTCCCTGACAGCTTCATTCTCTGCTTAACTCTGGCTTTTCCTTCTTAGTCCATTGAGATGCTCCAGTGTCCTCCAGTATCAATCCTGTGTTGTCCTGTGACTTTACACTTCCCTCTTCTTCTTTTCACAGCTGTTTCTTGTTCCTTAAAATTAACTTAAGACACTTTCCACTGTCATCTGCTGAGGTTCAAATATCCCTCAAAATTTGATGGTTGGAGATGTAATCCCTCTGCCCTCCTGAATGAATTAATGGATTAATGAGTGTTCTGTGCTCATGAGTGGGTTAGTGTCAGGGTCACAGGAGTGAGTTCATGATCCAAGGAGTGACTGTTATGAAGTGAACTCTCTCTAGCCTGCTTGCTTTGTCTCACCATGGTGCCCTCTCCTGTGTCATGACTTGGCAAGGAGGCCCTTGCCAGATGCTGAGTCAGTCCTGGACAGAGTAAAATAAACCTCTGATCCTTATAAATTACCCAGTCTCAGGTTTTCAGTTATAGCAACAGAAAATTGACTTAGATACCATATTTTTTCTTTCCTTTCTTTCCTTAATTCTTTTCAATTTTCATTTCTACCTCTACCCTGCTTCTGAAATTGGCCTCATCATTGCCACTAAATAAGTTCCTCATGACTAAATTCATTGGAAATATTTTGATCTCTTTATTTTATTTGACCTCTTTGCCACATTAATTAAATCAAACACACTGATTTCATATCTGTTTATCATCTGTTTATATTCAAATTATACTTGCTGTAGTTTAAGACCAAGTGATTCAATGCCTGAAATGAAATTGAGCTGTTCATCTTTGCCTGCAGTTCTCTATTCAGTGAAATTAATATGTTTTACTTTTTGCTATTGCATTAGCTTTTACATGTATATTTTCAAATCAAGGTACCACCTATTTATGTTGTGTCCTTGATCACAAACTTCTCCATAAGTCTCTTCAGTGATCACTGTCTCTATTCCCCCTCTTACAGTATTTTGTCTTCCATACTACCTGGAAAATGCTTTTGTTAAGAGTGCTGATGATTTCTACCTTGTTCCTGTTCAAGTTCATGTTTGTGTTCATGTGTCATGACCTGCCAAAAGCACTGGCCAATGCTGCTCTTTCCTTGAAGCACATTTTATCCTTTTGCTGAGAATCCATTCTTGCCTGGTTTTCCTTCTAATTCACCTTTGCCTCTTTCTGGTCTAATCTGAGGATTCTTCCTAACCTTCCCTCACTTTAAATTTTGAAGTGACCCAAAGCTCAGTTTTTGGATGCTTTCTTTAGTGAATTCATTCCTCCATGACCTTATCAGATCTTCTGGTTCTAAATATCCCTTTATATGCTGTCATTCTTGTGTAAGAGACTAGATAGTTGCTTAGGGGAACAGTTTCTTTTCATCCAGGAGTCACAACCAGACTGCATTTTCTAGCCGCCTTTGCATTTAGATATATCCATTTGATTGAAATTTAGGAAAAGTAATATGAGAACTGACATGTACAATTTCCAGGCCTAGCCCATAAATGTCTTCTTCCCTTACTCTTCAATCCTTTCTCCCACCTTTTGGCTGGTTGTAGAGGACTCCAAGGATGGAGTTACAAATGGGAGGAGGATGGTTCCTTGAATAATCAGGTGAAAGGCTGTCCATCAATCAAGGCCATTAGTTTGGACTTTGTGGAAAGCCACTGAGAATTTGGGATATGGTATTAACTGAGATTGTAGTATGTGTCTGAAGTGGGTATTGCCATAACAGAAATCTAAAATGTGTTCACTTTTTAGTGGTTGGGTGTCAAACAGCAAGGACACTAATGTTAGAGGCAGGCCTGATGGATTCTGTGTCATAAAGCGGGTAACAATTGGTTAAAACATTTTCTGTGCTATCTTAGGAGGCAGATTTGTAGCTAATGAACTTATAATTCTAGGGAAAGAATTAGAAAGTAAAAGTGTAGGTTGGCAGGGGGTGTCCTAAAAGAAAATATTAGAAAGAGATAAGAATCAGCTGGTTTATAAGCAGAATGAAAAGTACAGAAAAAATCCAGAAATTCTAATGGAAGAGCCAAATCTTTCTACATCCTGAATGGTAATAAAAGAGAAGATTGATCAAGCCTTTGAGGGAGAAAGGCCCATTATGATGGATCTCTGTAGCAAAGATCAGATTATGAATATTCCTTTTCTCCCCAGGCCATGATAACTATCAAACCAACCTATCAAACTACTTTCATGTTGTCTTCTTTTTACTTAAGAGGTAAAAGTAAGGGACAAGGAATTCAAGGTATGGATTGGCATCAACTGGAACATTATTTTCAAGAAAAGACTTCAGTGTAGCCACTGACAAGGGTACTGATGGAGCAAATAGGCTTGTGACCTACTAAGAAATAAGGAAATTTGTACTGCCAAGGAATTCTAAGTCCAGACTGCACAGCTTGTGCTTATTCAAGACTTAGCACAGTCTGTGGGGTTTCAAAACTGCACCAGAAGTCAGTGGGCTGAGAAAGTGGAGCAGACAGGAGGAAGGGTAGCCCCCCAGCACCCACTTCACATGATGCCACAGAACATGATGAACAGGTGAGTTCCTTTCCAGAGGGTAATCAGAACACTGAAGGCATCTGCTCACTTCCAGGGAAGAGGCCTTCATTCTGCCCTCCCAGCAGGATTTCAGTGACTGCCATGTTTCTTAGATGCTTCCCTTTTTCGAGTAGGAGATTTAACTGGTTATCTTGTCCCTCTTTTTCCTATGGAACAACTGTGGTGTGGGAGAGTCATCTAACTAATTTTTTTCTTTTCTTTTTGTTCAGAGGTTGATGAATTATAATGAGGCATATCCAGATCCAAGAGTAAAAGCTGCTCATATTGGGTTTTCTAGACTTGAGCTGTATGTAGGGGCTGGGTAGGACTTGAGGTCACATCCTTTGAGGCAGATGAGGTGTGTGTTTGACACATGAAGAAAGTGGAAGGTGGGACTGGTCATTGGAAGGAAAGCCTGTGGGGATACCAGCATGTGTTCACTTAGCTGTGTACTCTCTTCTTTCAGCACTCAGCCACACTAGCTCCTCCAGCCTTCCTTGCCACAATACATAGCAACATAAGCAGAAGCAATCTGTGCCTTTTCCTGCCCTGACCCATAACAATGCTCACACAAGGTTATGCATCCTTTCCTCCCACTTTCTGACTAAATTTAGTGGACCCTGAGACAGCCAGTCATGTATGGATGGGCCTTCGCAGTCCTTAAATAACCATGAGGTAGACCATCAATCACATAGGATTACACATTGGTTTGAATTTCATGAGTGAGAAATAAAGTTCTATATTGTTAAGTCCTGAGGGTTTTGAGTTTCTCTCTTCTACCAGTCATCATTACTCTGGATCATACTTCTCTTCAAATGTGATCTGCAGCCAGTTCTCCCCTTTGAAATCCAACCTTGCATATCAATTCTCTCAGGACATTTCCAAAAGATCTTGTGTAGATTTATCTAAAGTAACATTTCTCAAAATGTTATTTAGAAACTTCTCTTCCCAGAATCTTTCATGCCATCATAAATGGCATTTCTCTTCTACTAGTTGTTCATGTCAAAAGCCTAGAATCATTTTTAAATTCTCATTTTTTCTTGCACTCTAAATGTACACAAATACTATCAGGTATTCTCTCAAGATATATCTAGAATCTAGTCATTTGTCACTGTCTGTACTGTCACACCTGGGTGCATAATACTGTGAATTTTCATTTGGGTTTATTTCAGTCGTCTCCTAGTGGGTCTCTGCTTTGGTCCTTGCTTCTATTATAATCTATTCTTAATACTGTAGCAAGAGTAGGTTTACAAAAATAATACTTTACATGGAGTGTGGCTATGGCTGCAGGCATCCCTTGTGTGCTAGTCACCAGCTGCTCCTTCACCTTCACCTGAGACTGGCTGGTCCAACATATCCTTGGAACAGAGGATCTTCTTGTAGAAGCAACTTCCAATGATACTGTGAGATTTTATCCCTGGACCATTGATAATAAATACTACTCTGAAAGTATCAATCTTTGTGTGGTGCCGAATAAATTTCTTGTCACTGCAGAGATTGCGGAGTCTGTGCAGGCATTTGTGGTTTACTTTGATAGCACACAAAAGTCTGGTCTTGACACTGTCTCCTCATGGCTTCCACTGGCAGAGGCATGGTTACCTGAGGTGATGATCTTGGTCTGCGACAGAGTGTCTGAAGATGGAGTAAGCAGACAAAAATCTCAAGAAAGGTGCATCAAACATGGCTTTGAATTGGTTGAACTTAGTCCAGAGGAATTGCCTGAGGAGGATGATGACTTTCCTGAATCTACAGGAGTAAAGTGAATTGTCCAAGCCTTGAATGCCAATGTCTGGTCCAATGCAGTGATGAAGAATGATAGGAATCAAGGCTTTAGCTTTCTCAACTCTTTGGCTGCAACAAACCATAGCAATGGATCAGCAGAGACCTGTCACTCAGAGCAGTCCCATTTGCCAGCAGCAGATAGGACAGAGTCCCTCCCAGGACATCAGGATGGTGCATCTAACACAGCAGGTGCCCTGGTGGACAGCATTGTGGATCCCATGTTAGATCTGGATATTCAAGAATTAACCAGTCTTACTACTTGAGGAGGAGATTTGGAGAATTTTGAAAGACTGTTTTCAAAGTTAAAGGAAATGAAAGATGGCCAAAGCTTTCTGGATGGTAATTGGGGGAGACAGAGATGAAATTGAAGGCCTATGTTCTGATGAAGAACACTAAATTATCCCCACTAGGTTTGACTAAAGATGCTAGCTTTCTACCTGAGATACTTTCCTGCTCAACCTACAAATATTTTGCTGTAATTCCCATTATTGTGTTGGCCTCCTGACTTGTTTTTAGTTCCTTTAATTTTAGTTGCTAGTAGGGAGTTCAGGAGAACTCTTTTTCTTCTTCAGTGTGTGGGAAAGAGGAGTACAATAACAATAATGAATGAGGATCTCTCAAATACACATTTTTGTTCTAGGAATGGAGGTAGAACGAATCTCAGAGGACTGGGATTTGTCCAAGTTAAAGAAGAAAAGTGCCCAGCCATTCCTAACCAGGCTTTTCTGTAGCATTCCCTGCATTTACACTTACTTGCTAGAGGTCGGGGGCATGTGCCATTTTCCCCACTCAAGGAATTTGCAGATCTGAGCTATGAAGCTTTTGCAGGGGAGAAAAGTGGCATCTCCAAGTTGGATTAGTGCTATGGAATGCAAGAGGTATTGTCAAAGTCAGTGGCCCACAGGTTTATCTCTAATTAAAAAGGTGCTCTGGGCATTTCATTTGAGGCAGTGTCCAAGCTCACGCTGCAGAGTATTGAAAAAACAGTTTGTGGACTATAAGGAATGAGACAAAGGTTCCCAACTCTGATGAGGATAGAACAGACCCAGCACTGAGCTGTTCTGGAGGGTGGGGAGGTAGGAGAGAGGCCCTTGTGGAATTTGAATGGGGCTATGGAAACTATGCTTATGAGATTGTTGTGTTGGCAGTATGAGGATACTTCTGTCTTATGTTGTCCCTGCTACTTGAGATGCCAGGGTTGTGCTGTGAACACTTTAAACCTTCAAAACAAGGCAAGCATCCCCTTCTTTCTGTTTAAAAGCCAATAAGACATTACTTCCAAAGTAGCAATGCCGGTGGTGGGTGAGGCTGTGAAGCATCAGGCTTGCATTCCTGAGCACCGTGTTTCACTACTAGGCTCAATGGCTCCTCTGTACACTTCCAGAGTGATAATCCTGAGGGAATGTCCTTGTTCTTTATGCTGACTCATTCAAACATGACGTTGATCACTGCAGCAAAAATCTGAAAGACAAAGGGGAAAGTACAGCAAATAAAAGTTCTAAGCACTGTAGAACCCCAAACAGCTGGCACAAAGAATGGAATGCTGCAGGGGCCAGGCTAGAGTGATCATGGGGGGAGACATCTCAGTGACTGGAGAGTTCAGGAAGAGGTATCCGGGGAATAATGGAGGAGATCTTGCTTAGGAGCTTTTTTTTTTTTTTTAACTGTTCTGAAAGTCTTTGAGTCTGTGGTTCACCACCATCCCATCAGTGGAACTGATATTTCTATGGGGTGACTGTGCTTCTTTGAGGTGACTGCATTAACCATTAAGGATGTAAACAAAGTTGGCTCTGTGGTTGCCAAAAATGTGGAATACATTTTTCTTAAAACATGGAAGATTTTAGAAAATATGTTAAGTAAAAATATGTTAAGCCACATGGTGAGGGGAAAACAGAATAGAAAAAACTGTGAACTTGATTTTGTGGATTAAACAAAGCCAGGTAATTAAAATGATTTATTTATAAAATGCTAAAAAATAATACTTTACATTATATAATTCTTTTTCTCAAAGTCCTCTAAATACTACCTGATCCAGAATAGAATTTGATGTCCTAGGCTTCCACTAGATCTGCCCCTACTTAGTTCTCTGACTTCTCCACTTCCTATTTTTGATCACTTAATTCTATTTTGATTACACTGGCTTTTGTGAATCACTTGTGCCAAGCACAGTTGCACCTCTGGGTCTTTGCATGTGCTGTGCTTGTTGGCTAATAACTCTTGATATTCATAAATCTCACTCCCAAATTTCCTTTGGATCTACAGTGTTAAGCCACCTTATCATTGTATTTAATAGGCCCTCAATAAATAATGGTTGAATAAATGAATAAATTGCTGATGCATTTTTATCTCTTTGAAAATTTTGGGATCTCTTGTAATACACTGAAGTTTCATAGGGATGTACCTTAGTGTGGTTATTCTTTATCCTTTGTGCTACACACTTTTTGGACCTTCTCATTTTGGAAACTCCTATACTGCAGTTTGGAAAATTTTTTATTTAAAAAACTTTTATTTATTTAGTTTTTCATTTTTTATTCATTGTACACAAATGGGGTACAACTTTCATTTCTCTGGTTGTACACGAAGTAGAGTCACACCATTTGTGTAATCATACATATACATAGGGTATAGATGTTTGTCTCGTTCTATTAACTTTCCTTCCCCCAACCCCTCCCTACCACTCATTTTCCTCTATAAAATCCATCCTTCTTCTATTCTTGCCTCCCCCCACACCCTGTTATGTATCATCATCCACTTATCAGAAAAATCATTCAGCCTTTGACTTTTTGGGATTGGCATATTTCACTTAGTGTGATATTCTCCAACTCCAACCATTTACCTGCAAAAGTCATAATTTTATTCTTCTTTATAGCTGAATAATATTCCATAGTGTGTACCAAAGTTTCTTTATCCATTCATCTATTGAAGGGCATCTAGGTTAGTTCCATAATCTAGCTATTGTGAATTGAGCTACTATAAACATTGATGTAGCTGTGTCACTGTAGTACGCTGATTTTAAGACTTTTGGGTATAGGCCAAGGAGTAGGATAGTTGGGTCAAATGATGGTTCCATTCCAAGTTTTCTGAGGAATCTCCATACTGCTTTCCAGAGTGGCTGCATCAACTTGCAACCCCACCAGCAATGTATGAATATGCCTTTTTCCCCACATCCTCACCAACACCTATTGTTGCTTGTATTCTTGATAATTGTCATTGTAATTGGGGTGAGATGAAATCTTAGGGTAGTTTTGATTTGCATTTCCCTTATTATTAGAGATGTTGAACATTTTTTCATATATCTGTTAATTTCTTGTAGATCTTCTTCTGTAAAGTGTCTGCTCATTTCCTTAACCTATTTATTGATTGTGTTATTTGTATTCTTGGTGTGAAGTTTTTTGAGTTCTTTCTAAATTCTGGAGTTTAGTGCTCTGAAGTACATGTGGCAAAGATTTTCTCCCACTCTGTAGGCTCTCTTTTCACATTGTTGATTGTTTCCTTTGCTTAGAAAAAGCTTTTTAGTTTGAATATATCCCAATAATTGATTCCTTCTTTTATTTCTTGTGCTTTGGGATTCGTGTTAAGGAAGTCTGATCCTAAGCCAACATGATGAAGAATTGGGCCTACTTTGTCTTCTTTTTGGTCCAGGGTCTCTGGCCTAATTCCTTGGTCCTTGATCCATTTTGAGTTGAGTTTTGTGCAGGGTGAGAGATAGGGGTTTAATTTCATTTTGCTGCATATGGATTTCTAAAAATTTCTTGAACTGTTTCCTTGGTAATCTCTCTTGTGCTTTCTTATTTCTGTACATCTGAAATGTTTTGCATCTTTCTCTCTGGGGACTTTTTACTTGATCTTTAATAATACCCTTTAGTGGATACTTTTCAGTTTCTGAGATCATGCATATAATTTTTCATTACCATTTCCTTTTTTGTTGTTATTTTCTTATCTTTTGAAATACACATTGTTCTTTCTCTTGGTGCAGTACCTTCCAATGTCTTTTGAATCTATTCACTGTGTCTGTTAGGAGCATTTCTGCATTGACTGTTTTCTCTAAAATCTTCCTTTAAAAGCATTATTTGTTTAGGCTCTGTTGTCCATGATAGGTGCTGCCCTTGAACATGTGCTGATCATCACTGCACATTCCAGCTATGGAGGAGTGTTTGGATGTGATGGTAGTGCTCATGGATGGTAGTTTCAATGAAGCCCGATAAGGTGCAACTTGGCATTTTCTTGGTGCATCTTTAATTTTCAGCCTGTATAATTCTTTCCTTTTGGGCAGGTCAGTTTCTCCAGAGAGAAATAATCTTCCACTTGCTGCTTGAGATGGGTGTCTCTGTGTGGGGATGGAAATAAGGAAGGCTTCTAGCATCCTAGAAACCAGGCAGGAAGGGAAGATGGAAGTCTCACTGCTCAGTACCCAACTTCTCTTGATTTCTCCTCTTTTCAGTGAGATTACTTGCTACTACTTTTGACCAAGTTTTTCTTCTCTAGGTCTGAACTTCTCTTGCTCAGCTTCTCCAAAGTTTTAGGATTCAATCCTTATCTGGGGTGGGGCAGGAAAATCATCAGCTGGTGGTATCCATTACCCCCAAACTTCTTTACACAACCTGTCAAACTATCTTTCCATTTTTAGACTAAGCATACTTCGTGCTTCAAAGTTACTTGCTCTCCAGATCCTGAACATTTTTATATAAATAGAATACTTTCCTGTGTTCTTCAACCCCCTCCCCAAGTCTTGCAAATGTAGGTTTTAGTTTCCTCTCATCCACTAAGTCAGACACTTGCCTATCTCCTTAAAAATTTCAAAAAAAACAAAAACAAAAACAAAAAAAACAAAACAAAACCCCACTATGAACACATCCAGTCACCTAGTATCTCCCATTCTATCCTTTGTGCATTTATCACTTACGGTGTTTTTTTCATTTGGTTACTGGGGAGAAACATAGTTAATATCTCTGTTCAGTTTGCTTTTCTTTCCCACAGGTCTCTTCTTCCTGAAGCTCTCAACTGCTCTGGCCTTTATCACTCTCTTTTTCTGGCTCTCCCTTTCCCTGGCTCTGTCTGTTCCTCTCTTCTGCTTTTTCATTTGCTTCATTCTACATTGATGGTTCACAGCCCTCCCTCAATGTTTCCACTGCCATTCTCTTTTTTTGTGTGTGGGGGAAAGGTACTGGGGATTGAACTGAGGGTCACTCAACTACTGAGCCACATCCCCAGCCCTATTTTGTATTTTATTTAGAGACAGGTTCTCACTGAGTTACTTAGGACCTCAAATTTGCTGAGGCTGGTCTTGAACTTTCAATCCTCCTGCCTCAGTCTCCCAAGTTGCTGGTATACAGGTGTGGGCCACTGTGTCTGGCTCCACTACTATTCTTGTGCTGCCCATTTTGCTCAAGTGACCTCCACATTGTCTCGTGGCTTTAACAATCCCTGTGGACTGATAACACACCCTCCTGTCTCCTGCCCTAACCTTGTCCCTTAGTCCACATTCCACTATTCAGTTATCTCTGGACATAGCCACTGAGCAGTGTCTGGTGTGCAGGAAGCACACGTGGTTCTCTTCTTACACCAGCCCTTTCCTTCAGATTTGCATCCCGTTACTGCAGTCAGTATCACCATCTTAATCTTCTAACTCACACTCCAGGGAGCCAGATAATCAATCACCCAATCCTGCTGGTGATTCCTCCTACATATTTCCTTGAACCTATCCCCTCCCTTTGCATGACAGTTGCCCTCATAACTTCCCTTCTGCTCAACTGCCACAGCCTCCTGCCACCACCTGCTTCTTTCTCTTTCCTCTTATATTCATCCTCTGCTCAGGTATCACAGTGACCTACATGAAGCATAAATGTCATCACATCTCTCCCCTGCTGAAGCCCCTCCAATGGCTCCCCTGTGTGGAATAAAGTCTATGTTCCTTGACACAGAGCACAAAATCTTCCATGAGGGGTCCTAGCTTGTCTCTGATGCATTTCATTTCATGACTCACCTGGTATGTTCAGACCTGTTGTACAGAAGGGTCTGTTTCCCCCTCCACCTAGGTCTCTTGCCCTGTACCTTGGCTGCTGTGATTTCCTTTGCCTGGATCCTTATTTCTGCCTCACTCCTACACATCCTGAGACTCAATTTCTCTTCTGTCATCTACCCAGGAAGCAGCCTCCATGTTCTCTGTTCCTTTTCTTTGTACTCCTATATATCCATTCTTGTACATTCCAGCGACCCTGGTAAGTTCCTCCAGAGAGGGAATTCTCTCTTGTATTTGGTCCCTGGAACATAGTTTGGATTTAATAATTAGAGGTTGGATGGAAGTGAACTTTCTTATTCATTACTTCTGCATGCTGACTTGGAAATAGCAAGGGCTTCTAGTGGTGCAGGAAGCATTGGCATATGGTGAAGACAGGAAAACATTGTGAGACAAAGGTGATCACTGACCTCAGTTTCCATCCATTGCACATTTCACTGGTTCAGGTCAGGGATAGCTGTTTCCTGAGCTAGAGGTGCTGTGTGGCAGGGAAGAAAGAAAGCCAGACATAATTTTTATTTTTCAATCCATGGCTTGTAAGTAGGAAGCAGAAATGGCTGTGACTTTAACCATGGGTTAAACCAAGTGATTTTATACTACCAGGTGGTCCAGAAGAGGGTTGATGAAGGGTGGATCCTACAAATGCCTGGCAAATTAGACCAGCTTGGTGGGGGTGCAGGGGGCAACAGGGTTGAAACAGATGAAGAGTGACATCTACATTCACCTTTATCACCTTTGAAAGTTCTCTTGGTCCAATCCACATTTCTCTGAGCCAGGTCAAGTTTGCAGATGGCAAGGAACATCCTAATGTTGCGTGTAGGCACTTTAAGACAAGCTCTCATAAATAGCTCCCATGTCCTGGGGGGCACACCAAAACACTTTTCTTTGATGACTGCTGAGATGCTTGCTGAAAAGCAAACAGTGCATTAGTGTCCTTCACAGTTCTTGTGCAAATGGACTGTGAAATTGCGTCTGGATGCTCCGAAGTTATACCTTTTGTCTCCTTGATGTTGATTAAGAGAAACCTGGCTTAATTTGATTGGGAGAGTGTGGGTGGGTGGAAGAGAGAGGAAGATGGGCAGCAAAAGAAGAATGACTGATAAAGGGGAAGGAGAGGAACAAGGACACCCTCTTTAACTCAGTGCTTCATTTGACCTTCAGGAAATTGGAATAGAGATCACTTGACTTAATGTTTGTCTGGAAATTAACTGCTGTTTGTTCCAGGCCTTGGGATTGATGAAAGGGCCAGGGAATTCTGATCATAAAATAATAATAAAGGGAAATGTCTCAATCAATTATTAAATATTTAAAGAACCATCTCAACACTAACTTGTCAGATGGAATGAATGAATTTGAAATGATTTTTAAACATTCTTTTCAATGGATTGGTGAGAAATTCAGGGATGAAAATTGCCTTGTGCTGTAAAGAAAATATTTGGAGTTTGTTTTTGTCACACTGGTGTTTCTGCATCACCTTTCATCCCAATTGTTAATTAAGGAACATCTCACCCAGGAGGTGGATCAAAGGAGGACTCCAAAGGGAAATGGCATGACTAAGTTTTTTTTTCTCTTTTCTTTGTGGTATCATTAAGCTGAGATGTACAGAGGACAAGGGGACTTTAATCATCTGTGCGGTGAGAGATTCTTTGTAACATAAAGGGAATCAAGAGCTTTGTTTACAGTTTCTTTTTGTTTATACTGGACAATGTGAGACAAATGTAAGATTATTTATCAGGGTTGCCACAGAGGTTTCTCTTCACAGGATTTAAAGTAAATGTCCTGGGTTAACTACCTAGCACTCATTTTTTTTTTTTTTTTTGCGGTGCTGGGGATTGAACCCAGAACCTTATGCTTGCAAGGCAAGCACTCTATCCACTGAGCTATATCCCCAGCCCCCCTAGCACTCATTATTGACCACCTATGGCAGAGGAATCTGTGCTACTTTGCCTACCCATCATAAAATTTTAGTCGCACAGTGTAATTTGATTGTGAGAAATGAAAGCACCCAGTTAAACTTTTATTTCTTAGGTTCTCTTAAAAGTAGGCATAATCATGTGATATAATTCTGGCCAATGAGATGAAGGAGTAATTGTAATGCAGGATTCTAGAAAGGCATATAAAAGGATAGTAGGTTTTTAAACTTGCATACATTTTTTTTCTTTTTTCTTCCTCCGGCATGATATGATGACTGGAAGGACAGAAAATGTTTTTCAACAGAGGATCAGGAAAACACCAAGAAAATTGCAGATACTTCTCTTGGCTATTGTATCTTTAAGTTTTTGTGCTAATCCTGAATCTCTTCTGGACTCCCTGTAACATTAAAAAGTCACCATTTTGTGTGTAGGTGACTATTATTTGACTTCTATATTACACAAAACTAAATCCAGTTTCTAAGAGGTACTGCATTTATGAAAGCCCTAGCTTTTTTGTGAACTGGATTAATATAAGCAATAATAAATATCCCTCTACTGAGGGTGACTGGACTGGGCATGCTCATGTGATGGCAGCTGATGGAATCATGACCAGTAAATTGTGAGAGGAAATGTGCTTTTCTCCTCAGGGAAAGATTTCTGCAGTTTAGAGAAGAGGCATGTCAGGAAGAATGGTCTCTTCTTCTTTTAGACATTGCCTTGGTTTGAACAGGATATCAGGAACTACAATAGCTCACTTTCAACAATGAGGGATACTAGGTTGGGCATAAAGCTGATGACACAGAGGATATTTGATAAGAACCAGACCTTGATGACATCAAATAATACAGGAGAATGCCCATTAATGGGTTTCTGGCTTTGTGAGCTAACGTTTTTTTGGTGAGGGTCAACAAGTTTTTTCTGTAAAGCATCTACATAGTAAATACTTCAGACTTTGAGGCTAAAACTGTTACTGAAGTGTGACAATAGCCACAGATAACATGCATGCCGATGAGTGTAGCTATGTTGCAATAAAACTTTATTTATAAAAACAGGTAGTGAACAGGATTTGACCCCTGGGTGACAGTTTGCTGACCCCTGGTTTAAGTAGTTGACTTGAGATTTTCTGCTGCTTCTATACATCTTCCCTAATGCAGAATTAGAGATCATAATGCATGAAATCTAAAACCTCTTCCAACTCAGAGACTTGGAGAAAGACAAGTGGCTTGGGCAGAAGTTCAGGGATGAAAATTACCCAGTGCTGCAAAGAAGAGATTCTGAATTCTGTGGGGTTTTTTTCCCTTTTTTTGTGACACTGGTGTTTCTGCAACACCTTTCATTCCAAATGTTAATTAAAAATCATCGTGACAGGAGGTGGATCAAAGGAGGAATACCAAGGAGAAGGGCATAGTCAAGGTGTTTTCTTTTTTCTTTGAAGTATCATTATACCAAGATGTGCAGAGAAAAGTGAAAAAGAAGTTAAAAGTAGGAATGCAAAAAGGCACACTTGGAAAGTGTAGAAATAAGACAGACTGGGAAGGTATACCTGCCTCAGGTGAATAGCAAAAAAACACAAAACAAACAAACAAACAAAAAAAACCAGAAAAATCCTTAGGAGCAGCTGCTGGAAGAAGGAAATTCCACAGAACATGGCTGCACTTTAAAATTTTAATCATTTATTTGACACACAAATAAAAATTTGGAAATGTATGTAATGACAGTTCTTAATATTCCATTATTGAGAATTTAATCTTGCCAAGCAGATCTATATACATATGAATTTGTCTTTAAAAATCCAATAACACTATTCATGCTGATTTATTGTTTATTATTTCCACATTAAACTTGGATTCTGAACAACTGATGAAATTTGTAATCATACAGCAAAATCATTATTTGAAGGTTGCTTAGTAGCCCATTGTATAAAGGTAACCATTTATTTAACTGGTCCCTTATTATTCTTTCATTTTGGTTGTACTCTTCTCCCATTTTGGCTATTTTGTAAAAATCTGGGAATATTCTCTTATGTCAGGAAGTCCTGTCCCATTCCTTCCATGAACTCTTCTGGTCTCAGATAATAATGCCAAGCAAACATCAAAGGGCACTTTTAAAGTGTTTCAGTTTAACACTTGAAGCATCTTCTATTCTGCTCTGAGTGAAATCCTAATGAGGTCATTTGATCAGATGTGAAACAGGTGAGTCTTCAGGGATTTCAACAACAGCTCTATTGTTATGCCTGTTCTTCTGGCTGTCCTTCATGGTCCACTTAGTCCTGAAGTTGTGAGATAGGGATTACTCGACTGACTGCTTGTCATCAGCAGTAACAGGAGTGGGCTCCAGACCTTCCTCCCCTACTCTTCCTCTTTCTTTCTTTCTTTTTTTTTAACATCTGGAGATCATCTGAATCATTTTCAGCAGTTCAGCTTATACTGTTTTAGTCCAGAATTTTTTAATTAATGTGTATCTGTCAATTGATAAGTATGCATGCTTATTGAACTGGATGAAACAGAACAAATGCCTTTTATGATTGGATGATACACTCCTAGTCTCATTTACCTACAGTATCAGGATGGAACAATAATGTAAGTGCTCTAAATGTCATTTGCATACAGCTATAGAATGGAACCTGAGACCCAGAAAAGGAAATAATCTTGCTCAATAATGCACAACTAGATAGAGGTGAGGCTGATGGAGGATGCAGGTGTTCATGGGGACTCTGCATTGTCCTTTATGGATTCAGAAAATAGTAAGAGGAAAGTATATTTTGGAAAGTGCCCATCTAGGGTCCAAGAGTAGGGGGTTCATGAGAAGTGGAGAAAATGAGCACAGAACAACAAATGTTGTCCACATAGAAATAGCAAATCTAATATTAGAACATTTGGTAGCAAAATATTTATTGGCACGAAAAAATATCTACAAGGTTACAAGGTACCATAAGAAGTGTGCTCCCATTTTTGTTAACAAATTAACCTCATATAGGCATGATTGATTGTCTGTCTATCTATCTATCTATCTATCTATCTATCTATCATGTATCTCTATCTTCTATTAAGTTATCTTTCAAGATGTTCCCAGTTTTTTTTTTTTTTAGGGTATTGTAAACTGGGTGTTTTAATTTCATTCTTATGTTTCTGAAATATTTTAAAATTCTTCCATAATAAGCATGTATATTCTTTCTAGTATAAAAAGTGTTATAATTAAAGACAGGCACTTATTGAGGCATTTATAGGTTGTGCTTTGCAAGCATATCTGTATACTAAGATAAAGAAAATTCTTAAACATTCTTTTGAATGAAGACTATTATTCCATTAATTGAGAGCAACTGTCACCTGGGCTGTACTACATATTCTTTGAAGTTTTTGTTCTTCCTCATAGCTCATGAGGGCAGACTATGTCTTACTCAATTACCTGGTGGTCAGAAGCCTTTTGATTATTGGCCTTTGTTTCTTTGAAGTATTGACTGAACATGAAACTCGGAATACCTCATTCTAATGTCACTGAGGCTAAGATTAGTCAGTGAAATGACATCAATAAAAGGCCAACAAATGGGACACTAGGTGTAATTCTTAAATCTTGGATGGGGGATGGGGGCAGCAAGAGGTAAAATTCTCCATGTTGCCCTCAGTCTGGCTGAGGATCATGAAATAGAGTGATGTTTCAGATGCTTTGGAATTTATGCAGAGAATATGGAGGTCTTGTGAGCTTGATGTTCTCCAGAAGGACCAGTGATGCTAGGTGCATGAAGGGATGAAGGGAGGCTTCTGGAGAAATGGCAGAAGATTTTGAGAGAATTGTTCAAGAGACCACAAAGTTTACAAATCTCTTTGTCATGGACCACATTCAAGAAACAGGCATTTGGTGAAATTCAAGATAGTTGAATAAGTTGAGTTTTCTTTTTTATTTGCTTTTGATTCAAAGCTCAGTTAGAGGCAGAGGGACACAGAAGAATCAGAGTGCCATCAGAAGTGTGGCTTTTAACAAAAAGCACCAGAGCACTGCCATGGGCCACTGGAGGGGTGGCCAAGCTCTTTCCTTCCTGCAACCATTCCTCCAGTAGAAAACATCGTTGCTGTCAGTCACTGTCTAATAAGATCGGTTGACATTTAAAAGAAAATTCAGACCCCTTACCTTGGCTTCTGTCCAAGTATCTGCAAGGGATGTCACCACCCCTTCTCTGGCCCCTTTCACTCCTCCAACGTCAGCTCCATGAACCCTCTTGCTGTCCAAGAACAGGCTGTGCTTTTCCCCCTTGAAGCATTACACCTCCTGTGACTTCTGCTTGGACATCTCTGTCCCTGAAACTCGGCTGGCTTGCCTCCATCTTATTTTCCAAGTCACAGTTTCATGCCACCTTTTCAGAGAGAATTTTCTCTATCACCTAACCTAAAATGTACCATGTCAACCCCTATATTTTCTTTTCTTTTTTTTTTTTTTTTTTTTTTTTGGCGGTGATGGGGATCGACCAGGGACTTGTGCTTGCAACACAAGCACTCTACAGACTGAGCTATCTTCCCCAGCCCAACCCCTATATTTTCAACATAGCATTTGCCATTCATTACCTGTTTCTTAAAATTAATTTCTTTAAAATCTCTGTTGTTGTTGGAACTGGGGATGTAGCTCAGCTGGTAGAGTGCTTGCCTGGCATGCACAAGGACCTGGGTTCAATCCCCAGCACAACCCAAAGAAAAAAAATCTCTGTTGCTATGCCAGATACATAAACCCCATGAGAAAAGAGCCACATAGTCTGTAATAACTTTAAATAAAAACTTAAAATAGTCCCCAGCACATGATAGGTTCGCTGTGATATTTTGGGGATCCATGAACCACATACCCCAGGATCTCTCTATCTTTACTCTTGGAAGAATGCTGTGTTCCCTTGGGCAGATTCGGGTATCTCTCTGTTTTACTTCCAGTGCAATCTCTGTCTGTGAATGCAGAATCCAGCTAAACTGTCAATTTCCCCAACACAGGAACAATGTCTTTTTCATTTTGTATCTTCTGTGCTCTTATGTGCCAGGAACAATTTCCTAAGTGAATGACTGAACGTTGTCCTGCAGACATGACAGGTCCTTGGGCATAGCCTCTGAATAGGAAATCTAATTTTGGAAAGTAATAATGGAAAGGGGGATGGGAATTCCAAGTGATGGGCAAATTTTATTTGAGGCTTGCCGGGTCACATTTTAAAAAATAAACCATAGAGACAACAACAACAAAATAGAACTGAAAGGACTATGTGTTGACAAAGAAAATGATTGAACCTATTGGCTTGGAAATCTGAAATGTTGATTTTAGAAGACTTGTCAGTCTACCCTAGTTTTCCACTTTTATTAAATATGAAGGCCATCATTCCTATTTAGCCATGTTGGAGACCTGATTAAATATAAAATTCTTGGTCAAGACAGAAAGAAAGCATGTGCAACCTCAAGAGACCCCAAAAGAGGCATATCTGGAATATGAAAAGAGAAATATTCTCTACTACCTCTGCACTCAAGTGTATTTCTGGAGTTTGAAGATTCAACAGCTACTGAGCATATTAATGGTCCAGGGATGCTGGAGGTTCATTTCTTTTATGATAAATTTTTGAATTTCACTAGGTAACTTCCATAGGATGAAATTCCTGCTATTCAATTTCTATGAAGAGTTAAGGGATTTGGAGGCTAATTAGCATGGTAGAGAGAAAGATGCCCCAGATGCCATGCCCTCTTCCAGACAACCAGTCCTCTGGCTTGCTGTGGAGTTCTGAGAGCCTACTTCTTGCTAGAACTTGTTCCCAGCCCCATGCCTACTTCCTGTCATCTTGGCACTTAGAAATAACCTTCTTTGTTTCCCCTATTATCTCTTGGATATGGGTTCCTGAGGGAAATGTTTTGCTGCTAGAATGTCTTTCTCAATACTCCTTGTAAATCGAATGCTTAAAAACAGAGGAGTCCCAAGGGTGATAATCAAGTGCTGAGGAACTTGGAGGAGGATAGAGAAAAATAGAGTGGCAGTGGGAGGCTGTGTATACAGCATCAAGTAAAGTGGGCATTGAACTTCATTTCCTTTTCCCATCAGGGAAATAGAGAATCACTCTTCCTGAATTTTGAAGTGAACATTTCTAATCATTGTTTTTAAGGATAACTCATAGGAATAGTTAATTACTACTTGAAACATGATTTTTAGACACTGTAGTTGTGCCATGATAATATATAATGGGAGTGGGGGGCAGGGGGTGAGAGAAGAATGGAGGAAATTTAGAGGGAAATGAGAGGAAGTGAGTATGGAAAATGGTGGAATGAGACAGACATCATGACCCTATGTACATGTATGATTACACGAGTGGTGTGAATCTACATCGTACACAACCATAGAAATGAAATGATGTACCCCATTTGTGTACAATGAATCAAAACGCAGTCTGTAAAAAATTAAAAAAAAAAAACAGTGATCATGAGACCCAAGTCTCTCAGTTTTTCTCTGCCTCCTGACCCATGATGTAAGCAGTGCTCTTGGACATGCATCATTGTCATCTGGCACCATCACAAGAGACCCAAAGCTGTGAGGCCACCACCCAATCTTAAACTGGACCCTCCAGAACCATGAGTTAAATGAACCTTTAATCTTTATAAATTCATTGCCTCAGATAATTTGTTATACTAATTGAAAACTGATGAATATAGATATTCTCCTCTAAACAGTATAAATAATGTATTAAACCATCCATAGGGATCTTTATTTTCACTAAAACAGGGAAGGAGAGTTGCTTTCTTATTATGTACATTATTTTCTATAATTTTGGCAAATCCTTTTTCTTGGATAACATATTAGATCACTTACCTTATTTCAATGACATTCTTTTCTTATTTTTAACTTTCCCCTCAGGCCCTAAATTCTCCCCATAACATTTTGGCAAAGCTTGAAGTGCAAACAGAGAAGATGTGTTGCCAAGGGAGAGAAGGTGTGTGGGTACCTGGAAACCTACTTGCCACAACCTTTCCCCAAATTTCTGTGTAGGAATGACATTTGAGCATTTCCTACCATGTAGCCACCATTTGCTGTTGATCTCTCTCTCTCTCTCACTGGAATTTATTTGATTTGGGGACACGGAGTGGCTTTCTGCAGGGAAAACATGTGGCTGTGATTTGTGGCCTCCATGTGAAGCTGGATTCCTTCTCTTTTCACCAGCCACAGTGAGCACTTTTGGATGGTCACAGCACAAAACAATTGCTTGTAGTTATAAAGTCAGAATTGGGGACAGGCAATTAGTATAGAAATAGGGGATCCAGTCAAATTGAGGAAATGGAAGCCAAGAAAGCAATCTGCCTCTGGAAGTTGGAGACTGCCCCTAGGAGAAGGAAATGTCAAGGATCTCAGGAACCCATTGATTACCAAATTTATCTGCACTTGTCAGGGACTACAGGCAATGAGCAATTAATTAATGTCCCCTGGGCCCTTACCTGGCTGAATCACCTTGGCCCTTCCCCTGCCCATCAGCTTCTCACTTTTGCATCTCACCTGCAAAATTAGGTCTAGTCAAGTAGGCAGGAAGGAGAGATAAAGGGGGAGAGAATAGGAAAATAAAAGAGACCTTGACCTATAAAAGATGTAGGGCATGCTCACTTCTTGGGACTCTAGAACATCAGCCATGGTCCCCTTCTCCCTGCAGGGAGAATCTGTATATTACATTTAAATAAAACCTGCTTAATATGCTCACCATTGCATGCTTCTCTGATGTTATACTTTAATACTTGAGGAAGCAGAACTCATCACCAGTAAATGGCAGTTTCAGTTACAGGGAAGAGACCCTTTCAAACCATCTCAAAAAATCTGTGTGTTGTGAGGATTCAGCTGACCTGGTACCCAAGCTGGGAAGGAAGAAGACTCAGGGGCAATTCTAGGGGTCAGCTTCTTTTTATTTGCTTTCTCCCTGATGGTGTCTGTCTCTGTCTACTGTCTGTGTTGTTATTTTTATCCCTATTTTCCTCTGCTTTTTCATATCTCCAGCTTGCCATGTCAATCTGCTTCCCTACCAACTTCTCTCTATTTCTGTTTTACAATCCTATCTTTCTACCTGACAACACTGAGGAACACACATATTCTCATTTGTGGCAGTGATTCTTGCCTCCTGAAGTCCCTGGATGTCTGTACAAATAGATTGAATGAGTGATTCAGATGGTTCTGATAAATTCTCTTTAGACAGAACATAACTCAACTGGGTTGAGAATCATTGTTACCCACTTTGACTTCTTCCACCAAAATTCAGGAAGATTTCCACTGCCCCTGTATTTATCAGTTACTTTTGTGCATACAAGTCACATGGAGACCTTCTTAAAATGCTAATTTTGTTTTTATAAAAATATATATGTTCATTCTAGGGATTAAACACAGGGATGCTTTATCACTAAACTATATTCCTAGCCATACCTTCACCCTTTTTAAATTTTGAGTAAGGGTCTTGCTAAGTTGCTGAGGCTGTCCTCAAACTTGCCATCCTCCTGCCTCAGCCTCCTATATCATTGGAATTACAGGCATGTGCACCAGATCTGACTGGATTCTGATTCAGTAACTCCAGATTGGGGCAGGGTCTGTAGCAAGTTTGGAAATGATCTCAATGCTGCAGGGTGATGGAACACATTTTGAGAAACATGGATCTTGAACCATGGTGGTCAAATGGTAGTGTCCATCAGAACCATACAGGGACTTATTCAAATGAAGATTTCTGGGTACTCTCAACAGAACTTCTGATTCTGTAGTTGTTGACTGGGATCTGAGAATATGTATTTATAACACATTTCCAAGAGATTCTGCTGCTGCTTTGTGGCCAAACTTTGAGAACCATTGCTCTAAAGCTGCAACGTTCAACCTTGGCTTTCATGTCAGAACCAAAGAATGAGATTTGCAAAATACTTATACCCAGCCCACCTCCCCTCAGCCTGATTTAATGGGTCTGCAGTTTAGCCTGGCACCTGTGTTTAAAACCATCACCAGGTGATGATCATAATGGACAATTTGATTGAGAAACCTTGTAGAATTCAATGTGTTTAGTTGAACATTTTTTCAACCAGTCCATGGAATTGACTCCTCTGGGACAAGTTTAGTTTAGGATCTAAATAGCCATGGTCAGAAAGGGTTTATCTGGGTAAGTATAACATCTCAGGCTAAAAAAGCTGTGAGTGGGACAGCTGCTGTTACAAGAAGCCATAGCAGGAAGAGGACTGAGGTTACAGCCCACTGAGGACAACAACACCCAATTCAGGGAACTGCCATAGAAAGGATTTTGTGTAGTTGGTATATCCTTGGTACAGAGTAGACATCTGAGCACTTGTGGCAGTACAGGCAGTTGTCATCATAGGAGTTACTGTGGTTGCTCTTCTTTACTTATGAGTGGGGTCCATGGCAGCTACCCTGAAGGGTATCATCAGCATTTTCTATGGCTTTCGGAGCCAAACAAAACTCATGCTGCCTGACACCACCAGTCTTCACACTCATGAATTATGAAGTTACCTGACTTGGTCCTATTACTGGTCTGAGTCTGTTGGTCCTGGGGCCACAACTCTCTAACTTAAGTATCCTAACCATTAAGCACCTGGGTCAGTGTCTGGTGCATGGTATTACCTTCCTGTTAGGGGAAAGGTTGAGGGATATGCACATTGCCAGGCAAAGTAGCATGATAGAGTTGCCATTTGTGCAGCTCCACCTCAGACTCAGTCTCCATCATGACTTCATTGAGGGGGTCTTTGAGTGATTTGCTTGCATCTCTGGAAAATCACTCAGTAATACCAGCCTGGACCCTGTTGTACTGAAAAGATAAGCCATTTAATACAATCACCTTGTTTCATGAATAAAGATGATGAGGCCCAAAGAGAGAAGAAACATAGATCTCTGCATGTTTAATTCTGTTATTAATCATCTCATGGCTTAATATCTAAATGGAGTCAGCAAGATGGTTACAGGAGACAGAAACTTGCAAATTTGGCTTCCTTTTTTACTCACAACTGGGGAGCTTGATCAGGCAGAGCAGTAATTTTTTTTATATGTGCCAGGCATTGTGCTAAGCACTTTATAAATGTGTTATCTTATTTCATTGTCACAGTAGCCTTAGAAACTTGTGCCTTTATTAACTCCAGTTCATGAATAAGTAAAACAAGACTAAGAAGAGCTAACATGTATCCAAGATCACACTGATAGTAAGAGTGAGGGCAAAAAAAATGGATCACTGAGCCCATATTCTTAACCAATGTGCATTCTCTGTATGCTTTGAATGAGACCATTTAGGGTACCCCCTGCAAGAAGGGATAAGTGAGTGAAAAGCAGGCAAAACTCAGTGTTTAGTTTCAGGGTAGCCTTGTTCCTTCAGAGTACCCATGACAAGTTATTAAACCCATGCAGTACAAAGACCAGATGAGATCCCTGACTGCTGTGTCCAAGAGCTTAGGGAGCAAGCCCCTTGCTCCTAATCTCTTCCCCCTCTTTTCCCTCTGTCCTTTGGGTGTGGGTGGTCTTGATGATGTGCTTGAGAAGAAGACCCTGGAAATAAGTGACTGGGTAACTTACTGTAATTTTAGAGCTCATAAAATATTTGGTGGAATCATTTTTTCAGAGTCATGCTTGAAATATTCCTCAACTTCTATGGTCCAACTCAATACATGACCAGCATTTCTTGAAAAGAATAGTGCCCCCTCAATAAACTTCTTTTATCTGAATTTATCTTAAGCAATGTTATTTCAGAAAGAGGAGGGTCTCGGAGGCTGTTGCATGGTCTGATTCCAGTTGCTTATCTGAATCTGTGCCATTTCCTGTAGTCACCTAATAACAAATAAACTCTGTATCATCTCTCTTCATGATAGTGTGAATTACATTAGAAAACTTCTGGTGGGGGAAGAATCAGCTAAGAGGGTCAGTTCAAAGGAACCCAGTGAGTGGAGAAAGACTCTGAATCTTCCAGCAAATGTTAGTGGACTAGTTCTTTTCTGGGAATACATTTGGGAATTGAAATTGATTGCAGGACTAACCCTTCCGATTGAACCTGGAGCCACACAGATTCATCCTTACTTCTTTGATTGCAGGAATATGGACAGGAAAATGAAGGCATTCACACTTCTTGGTGATTAGCTGGCTGCCAGGAGAATATGCAGAAAGGATTTCCAGTCCCAGGAGCCCTGCAAAGCTGCCTTCAATAGCTTTTATAGTCTCAGTGCTTCAGATTTTAATTCATTTGACATTTGGTTGTTGAAGATGATTTATTTCCTCCTGGCTTGTTTTCATTATCTCAGGCACTTGAGAGGGGGGAACTTTAGGGATTAGGAAATAGAAAAGCAGTTCTTTAGGTCTTGGCTACTCACACTGTGGTCTCTGGGTCAGGGAGTTTTCTAGAAATGCAGAATCTCAGGTCCCTGCCAGACCTACCAGATCAGAATTTGCATTTTCACAAGACGCCCAGGTGATTTTTGTTCCAGTTTGAGAAGTGCTGCTCAGCTCCATAATGCCTCCTGCTGGTCCTGGAGATGCTCAAGGAGTGTTGTAGGTTACACTGGCCTAAGGTGCAATTTTAACACCTGCACTTAGTGCAGTTCCTGGCACATCTTCCTTCTCACTCTCACTCCATCACCATGAGCAGCACTGATAACTGGGTGGACATCACGTGCTGAGCACAACTTGATGTGCCTTGCAGATATTTTCTCATTTAATCTTCAAAAACACTGAGAAAAACATTGTTATCCTTATTTTATAGATGAGCAAAGGGACACAGAGAGGTTGGTCAATTTATTTTCTTTTTTTATAGCTCAATGGAAGTGAAATTGAGGAACTGAACTTAGAGGAGGCACTTCTAGGGTAATGAAAGGAAAGAACTTGCTCTTTGAGTTTGGATAGGCATGAGTTCAGTTTTGATTTGCTCTGCATATGACCAATGTAGACTTGGGGTATTATTATATACCTTAATATAGTGCTGTGACGGTTAAGCTCAATAACCTATGTAGGATGACTAAACAGAATTCCTGGAATATAAGTCTCTCCTACTCCTTTACTATTTTCTCCTCCTTCTTTCCTTTCTCTTCTGTTCACCTACCCTCTGGTAGTTTCCTGCTGGCTAACTCTATTCCATCTTTCAGCACTAAGGACCTCTGCCTGTATAAGGTGTATAGAACTGAGTTTTAATTGTGCATTTATGTTCTTAAATGCAGTTTAGAAAGGACTGTAATATGAAGCCTCAAATCTGTTGTCAACTGGTTATTAAGCATCCATGATTTCAGCACTTAACTTGAACACTTGCTTGGATCTAGGTCTGTGCCTTTGAAGAATTTACATTCTGGTCTGTATTGAAAGGAAACATGTTTAGGTGAAATGGGTGGAAAACATTTGGGTTTACTTGAGTGCCAATTCTAATTGCTATCATTATGACAAATGGCATTTGAGAGTAAAACAGAGGTGGGGTTAAATATACAGACTCAGGGGCAAGTAGAGCATGTCTGATTCTTGGTTATGGTGCAGACTAGTTGCATGGAACTGGAAAGCTGCCTAACCTTTCTGTGCCTCAGTATGCTCAGGTGTAATATGGGGTAATTTAAGCCTACTTGCTACATTATTGTGAGGATTAAATGAGTTGATGGATGAATAGCTCAGAGCAAAGGCCTGGGCCACATCAGCAGCTACTGTGTAGGTGATGGTGTCCATGGATCTGTAACCACTCTGACACCCATCTCCTCATCTGTGTGGCAGAGATAATACAACCTCTTATAAGTTACAAAGAATAAAAATGGCCACAAATTGGGTGTAGCATGGTGCCTGGCATGAGCAGTTACTCTGTGTGACAGAGTCTCATTTTGAAGGGTTAGTCATGTTCTTGCACTCTGTCCCCAGGGAACTTTTGGGAAGTCAATTATGAGGCCCTACCTCAGTGCCACTGAATGAGGGTCTTTGGTGTTTGGAGCTCAGAAATCCAAGAATGAGTATTAAGAGCAACAGCAACAGCAAAAACAGAAATTCTGACACTTATATGGCCAGTTAGCATCTAGACCAAGTGGCAGCACTTGAAAACCACTGCTACATATTTTAGTGTATCATGATTGAAACTTAGGAGCAAGAAACTTGGCCAGTGTCCCAGGGTGAGTCTGAAAGCAAACACCATCCACATCTAGCTTTATGATTATCATTAGCTTTTCCTTCAGTGTGACCACTTAGCAGGTGTTGACAGCTGACTGGGTTTTGGTGGGAAGGTGCCAAAGAATTTCCTCTTTAAACAGTTGAGTGTCTACATTCCCTGCAATTGGTACTCACAAGCTTCATTCCTCTCTATTGGTAATGGCTTTTAGTTTTATAATGTCCCACTAGGCCTAATTTTCTTTAAAGGGCTTTCTATTACAGTTAAAGATTACTTCATTGTTGCTTCCTTTCCAAATCAATTGTGCATAAATAATTTATTGATGCAATGTTGCACTCAATTTTTGAAATTGCTCTGTGTAATTTTATTAAGTACGGAAGGTGGAATGCTAATTTGTCTGATTGGAGAGGGGAAAGAGTTCTATCTATTATTAGACCATTCAGGTGGTAAACAGCATTGCCCCCCAAAAGTCCTAAACTCTGTTTTTAGTCTTCAGATTTAAATTGTAAATGAAACAGTGTTGATGCATTAGAAAATCGCATGACAGGTTTTGTTAACATAATCAGAAAAATGGAGTTGCTACAAAACCTTTCCCCATCTGCCAGTCATTGTATGAAATGCTTCTGCGATTTTATTAGAATTCTCTGTCTCTGCAGATGCCAGTCAGCTGTGAAATTAAAATTGTAAACTGAAATACTACATTTTCATCCAGAGTGGAAACTGGGAAAGTCCATTTTTTTTGGCAGGAAAGAAATGGCATGACCTTATCCATGGGGTCATTCTCTGCCTAGTCTTGAAGGCAGTCTTGAGTTTGTTCCTTGAAAGAAAAGAAAGAAAGGGGCTCTTCATTTCTGTGGGATTACTCTGGCAATGATCAACAACTACCCACCAGAGTTTGCAGATAGAGAGTTTGAGTTTTTCAGGACAACCCATATTTTTTTCCATCTTTCACTGAGTGAATTGGAGGTGACTGGAGAGGTTTTGGTTCTTGAGAGGGGCAGTGATTTCAACAAAATGTTAACTCTAATGGCAGTGATGACTAGGACTGCCAGGCTGCTGAAACCTGAACTGACCCTGAAGCAGTGGTCAAGATGGACCATTGGATTGTCTTTCTCAAAATGTTCTTTCCTCTCTTCTTCCCTTCGTAATTCCCAGTCATTCTTTTATTCTTACTTAAATGTCACTTCCTCTTGGAAAATGTCCTCCATCAATCTCTTCCATTTACTCTAGACCAGGTTATTTTTACCTGATTTAATCTAGTATCACCCCAACCATGTACTGATTTTTCTCACTTCAATGTCCACTTTCCTTGATTGATTTTAGACTTTCTGAGGATCAGAGATGCTGGATACCTTTCTTGGTCATTATTGTGTCTCCAGGCTTAGACTACTGCAAGCATGGACTACTGTAAGCACAGACTAGTGCAAGCTGGATGGGTTAGTATTGGTTAACACATAAATGACCAAATAAGAGAACTTGTAGAAATGGCTTAGGTAAGAGGTATCTGGAAGACAGGAAGATCAGAACTAGGTTAAGGAGACATAGAATGGAATTCCAAAAGATAGAATCAAGCATGATGGCCAGAAATATTACACAATTAACATAATGGGCAGTGTCTATAATTGTGGGTGTAAATTCTGAATTAGAGTTATAGGTGGAGGGGAAAAGTTGAGGTGGGTCCTTTATCTTTAATTTCAAATATGTTGTAATACTTTTGTAAATACTGTGTAGTTCAGATGCAGATGATGAGGATTTTTCCCCATGTGCATGAATTGTTAAACCCTAGGTATCTATCTGAGAGAAGAGATCTGGTTTAACACTTTTTAAATGCAGTGCTGAGTCCAGTTAAGTTTCTCCACAGTGCATTTGTGCTATCACGTGTGTCTTGAACATTATCTCATTCAAGACTCAAACAAAACTATGATTATGGACACCATTTACATTTTCCTTTTACAGGTGTGGAAATTGAGGTGCAGAGCTTTTGAATTTACCCAAGGTTATGCTGCTAAGGAGTGGGAAAACCATGGTTCAAGTCTATGAATACTGGATTCCAAAGCTCATCAAACTTCTCACACTTAACAAAGATCTGCATCTTCACACAGACCAGAATCAGGGCTTAATAAGACTGCATTTGATTGCCTTGAGGAAGGGTTATGGAAAACCAGCAGAACTGTCCACTGGTTGAGCCTGAGGGTTCTCACAAGGTGGTCTGGAAATGAGGAAGTTGGGAAGGGCTGGTCCTTGTCCCTGGGTGAGAGGGACTACTTCTTGATTTCACAGGCGCTCTCCAGAAGCCACATCTGCTGTTTGCAACTCTGTTGTGTAGCTGCTCTGAGTAGCTGGGGCCTGCTCTCACACTCCTTTCCTCAAGTTGGGAGGCTGCTTCTTTGAAAACCCTACAAAAATGGGAAACCATAGTGAAGGGGTTCTGGAGCACAGTTGGTGATGTCTTCAGCTGTGCCTGAAGCTAGCATAACTGGAGTTAGATGAAAGAACAGAGCATGTGGCTCCCTGAGAGCTCCAGCTTCTCTTTGTGCTAGTTATGTGGCCTTTGTTCTCCTACCTGCTTGCCAAGACCAGATTAAAGAGACAAGACTCCCCCCAACTTGGGGCAACAAAATAAAAACAATGAAACAGAAAACCCCAAGTGCTGCTGGCCCTCCTTTTTAGGAGTTTCTATGCATGGATAGCCTTTTGTGTTTCCTCTTGATGGCCACATCTAAGTTTTATTCATTTAATCATCATTACTTTTATAGTGATTAACATCATTTGAAGTCTTTTACCATGTCCCATGCTGTGAGCTGATTGCCTCGTCACAGAGGCATTTATTCTTTACAATACTGCTCTGATGTTGGCTATATTACAATCTCTATTCACGGATGAATAATATCCCATAGCTTGGATGGGTTTAGTAACTTCCCTAAGATCACATGATACTAAGTTGGAGTACTGAATGACCATCAGATCCATCTGACTCCAGAGCCCAGCTCTGTACATCAGTACCTCATGCTGCCACTCTGCACATTTTGAAGAATTGACTGGGCCACATTCATGGGCATTGTCTTTGAAGTCATCTCTCTGGTTCAGTTTTGAGATGCACTGTAGCTGGGAGGTATATTGATATAGGCAGTTGGGTAGTCATTTTTGCTGCCAGGACTGCTCTGTGCCTGTGATCATCCCTTCATCAACAAAGTCTGTGAGCAGCTGAATGATCCTGGTGGAAATTAAATCTACTTATGAACCAGTACTTGTCCAAGGGCTAGAAAAGTAGCACCAGCTTGTTCTGGTCTCCTTTGGAGAGCTTTATCAATGTTTTCATCCCCAGGCTATCAGCCTGATTTGTTACAAAACCCTCTCTGCCAAAATCTCTCCTGGAGGCACCTGCTATTTTTGAATAACATCTTCCTTTGCTATCATGGTTTTGGAATTTAATTATGGAGGCTGGATTACTGTAAGGCCATATCCCATCTCCTACTGTACTTAATTCCTTTACCCCTCCAGAGAAGATGCTATTTCCATGACTCTCTTTCAATTCCTATTTTGAGGCAAGCTTATCAAGGGGCTTAATTGCTGTCTGGTGGGTGCCTTTGGGCTGGTGTATCACTTATGATTTCTTCCCAGATTGGCTGCCACCACCTTGGAGATTTGCTTTCTGTGTTTTGTCAGAGGTTACCCTGTGTGCACTCTCTTTGGAAAGTTCACAGCCAACTTGATTATCACAAAAGTTGAGATAGAGCAGCTTTTGAACATTGAAAGAATGCTGCCATTTCTCCTGATCAAAGGCAGAGATCAGCAGCACATTTGAGAAACTGCAAATTGGCATCATGCTTAGTCCCCTTAAGTATTCTTAGAAGACAGCTCATGTCTCAAAGCCACAGCTGATTATGAAGGAAGGCCCTGCCTGTAAAACCCAGTCTGGGTTTAGCCCAGCAGAGGGGTGGGCTGTTTACTCTTTATCTTCATTATCAGGCAACTGAGTACTGGATTTAGGAAGTCTCTGGAAAACTGTAAAATTTGAGATTTGGAGAGTTGAACTGTGGCACAAAGGGTATCTTTTTCTTTTGTAGGATTGTAGCACTGAATGCTTTCATCTTATAAATATCTTTTGGTGTCTGTGTGAGCTGGTTGGCTTCATGAAGTAGGGACCTCCTGTAACAGAGAGTCATTGCCTTTTGAGATGTGCTCCACCTGTATTATACAGGTGGAACTTAAATGCTATCCTAAGTGTTCTTCTAAGGGAGAAGAGAGAAAGAGGAGAAGGCACCTGTCATGGGTCAAGGAATGCTGATAAAGAATAGATTGCTTCCTAGCACCAGCAGAAGGAATATAACCCTGGGGACACTTTGATTTCAGACTCTGACACAATATATTTTTGCTGTTTTAAGCCACCTAACTTGGGTCATTTTTTACAGCAGCCACAGGAAGCAAGTACACAGCCTTTATTAGTGTCAAATAAGCTCTTACATTTCCCTTTAGTTCAAGGGGTTTTATGTCCTGCTTGTCTGTCTCACATAGTTTTCTGGATGTATGTATGTTAATTACTGCAGACGATAAGACACTCTGTGATTTGAAAAGTTCTTTATATCTTCCACACACTAGATTGCCATTAATAATTAGGGAGATTTTTCTGGGGGGAAAAAATCTGTCTTGATGTTTTACTCTAGTTACATAATACAAGCTATATAACAGTAGGCAATGATTCATACTGATTAGCTCTTTTAATACATCATCCATTTATCAGATATTTTGAGATAACTCATGACAGTGGTTAAGAATATGAAAGTGAAGTGCTTGAATTTAAAGCCCAAATTCACCACTAACTAGTGAAAAATCATCTCACCTTTCCATTTTACTTTTCAGTTATTAGAGTAAGGTAGCATATCTAGATCAGAGAGGTATTGTTGAGGATTAAATGACTAATAAATACAAAGTATTTAGAGCAGTGTCTGGTATATAATAACTTCTCAGTAAATGTTAGCTGTTGGTAAAATTTTATTAGGACAGACAATTTTAAATATAACTACAGAATTAAGTATAGAATCATTAATATGTCATCTATCATTAACATCAAATTTATTAGCAATTACTTTGTTCACAGGATATTTTAGGCAGACCAATGTCCCCAAAGAAGTTCTTACCCAATCCTCAGAACCTTTGAATATGTTACCTTTTGTGTCAAAAAAGACTTTGAGATGGGATTCTGAATAATCTGAGTGGGTCCAATATACTTACCTGAGTTTTTAAATGTGGAGAAACTTTTCTGAATATGATGAGAAAAAGGTGGAGCTATTGCAGATGGGTCAGTTTTACGGAGGTGATAAGACCCAACTTGCCATTACTGATTTTGAAGATGGCAGAATAAAACTAAGAGACAAGGACTGTGAGCAGCCTGCAGAAACTGGAAAAGACAAAGAAATGAACTCTATTCTGAAGACTGAAGTAATTTGTTCAGCCCTGCTAACACCTTGACTTTAGCCCAATAAGGCCTGTAACAGACTTCTGCCTACAGTAAGGCAATAAGTCATTGTCTTGAGCCAGTTAGTATGTTACACAGTGATAAAAAATGAATATGCACTCTAATTCCTCTAATTAATTTAAATATGGATATTAGTAATAGATAAAAGGAAATGAAGAATATAAGCAAACCACAACTCACTCTCAAAAACAGGCAAATGAAAATCATCTGAAACTAGAACTGGAATAAATGATGAGAACCCATTATGAGAGTTCATCCAACTGTGAAATATGTGGCAGAACTCTATGCTTAAATCCAACAGGTTAAAAAAATGGAAACTTTGTTGTCTCATGTGATGCATAGTTCAAAGAAAAGCTGGCCTTCCTATTTTTGTGTGCATAAGTGTCCCTCTGCCTCTCTGCCTCCTCACCAAAGGGGTCTCTGGTTGCAGCCCTAAAGATTGTTTAATGCTGCCCAAATTATAACTGAGAGGGAACCATAAAGGTTAACAGTAATTAGGCAAGGAAAGGAAGCAACCCAAGCTGGTCACTGGAGGCATGAACCTCTGAGAACTTTAGACTCAGGCCTAGGCTTCCTAGAAATGGCTGTTAAAAGGGAATCAACAGGAACCACTCATTTAGCATTGCAGAAGGAACAAGTATTGCTGGGGAACTCACTGCTCTTCCTGGCACTAAAGGTAGCAGGAAGGGATTTCTCTTGGGAAGTCACAAGGAGGTCATTGCTGCTGTGTGGAAAAGCAGACAGAGTGACATGCTGAGGACACTCCTGCACCAGCTCCATTGACCAGGCCACCAGGCTGACTGCCATACTGCCACACCAATGTGCCTCATCAGTGGATTCACCCAATGATACTCAAGAAGTTCAGTAGAGATTTTCTATCATCTTGAATCTGCTAGACATTGCCTTGGTCACCACTCATGGGGGCTCTTCTGAGTTTTTCACATATAGAAATAGTTAATTGCATATCAAACCATCAGTTGCTTTGTGACCATGAGCTAGATATTATCCTTAGTGTTGAGTCTGAAAATAAATATCTGAATTGTGCACTTGAAAAGAGTAAAGATGGTAATTTGCATGTTATGTGTGTTTTATCACAATAAAAATGTAATAATGAACAGAAAAACA
This sequence comes from Sciurus carolinensis, assembly GCF_902686445.1. Taxonomy (NCBI): domain Eukaryota; kingdom Metazoa; phylum Chordata; class Mammalia; order Rodentia; family Sciuridae; genus Sciurus; species Sciurus carolinensis. Next base: position 3,663,296 of record NW_025920103.1, read on the forward strand.
TCCTTGCCCTAAGGCATTCACAGTCTGATGAGGGGTGTATGTCCAGACAGAGTGATGGTGGCAGATCCCATAATGAAAGCAGGATACAAGAAGGAAGGCCTTGTTTCCAGGGAGGCTTGGGGGTCATGAGAACTCTTAAATCTCAGATGGCTTCTGTGTCCTGGACTCCATAGTTCTGAGTCAGCCTGGGAGTTGTTCAAGGTCTCTTCCTGTTGTTGAGGGCCAGCATTCAACAGTAAGCCTGCTGGTAATAGCATTTCAATGAACAGCCTGTGCACAGAGGAACACCCTCCATCACAATAACATTTCCTCTGTCCTTGCTCTAATTGATGTAACTGAGGCTGATATGATGATATTTTATCTGGATTACAGGACATAAATTTGCTGTGTGTTCCTGCTGGATCAATTGTAACATTGATATTTTGCCATGTCACTTATTCTCCTGTAGGCAGTAACATAGATGTAAACCTCAGAAAGTGCTCAGAGACTTTAGGATTTGAAATGTGCTTCAGGGGCAGGAATGCTGCTTGTGCTATTGATGGTGTCAGTGGTTGAGATGTGGGAATGCTCAGAGATTCATGGGAGTGCCCAAGGTGTTTTGTGATTCTGAGAGTTGCCCTAGTATCAGTAGCAGTCCAGCCTCTAAGTCACAGAAGCTATGTACACCGCATGTGTGAAGTGGCTGCTTACACTGTTTCCCAAACTAGGTATGGTCCCGCAGAGTGGCTGGAATGAAGATGGTTGAAGGTATGGGTCCATTTGCCTCAGGTCTCTGCACGTGCAAGCCAGTGGCTGATATGTTGGTCAGTGCTGGGATCTGTCACATGGGATTTGCCATTCTGGTCCTGCTGCTAGTCAGCTGTGTCACTATGACCCCCATCCTTCATCACTGTGGGCCTCAGCTTCCTCTCTAGGCAAAAAGCGTTTTGCATATCCATGATTCCACCATGCCACAGCTGTGAGGAAATAGAAGACAAAAGATGACTGAGAATTGGAACATAAAAATACCTCTCTGTAGCAATTCAACTTTTTCCAGCTGAAGTGTTTTCTCACATCTCAAGAAACACTGATTAATGTTTTTTTGTTGTTGTTAGTTTTGTTTGTGTTTTCATGTTCCTTCTATTCTGGAACTCATGGACTCAATTGAGACACCCACCTAAATCTCCTAAGCTGTTGGGATGATGCAAGAATTCCACTGTTTTCATTAAAGAAGATAATGTCAGGTCAAAAGAGGTAAGTCAATAATCTAGTATATATTTCAGGTAATTATTCCCTGTAAAAATGGTATTACTTTTCTTTTGATCTCTATTTGAGTGTGCTTAGCCCATTGTAGCCCATTTGAAAGCAGAGTATTCTTTCAAAAATTAAAAAGAAACAACTAACCTTGTAAGTTGAAGTCATGAGAAGGTTCTTGGTGGTTTATTAGAGGTTTTATCATACACATGGGATCCCCAGTCAACTCCAGTACCCTGTTCCTATTCATGTGGAACAAATATCCCCTGACCCACAAGCAACTTGATGTTTTAAACACTAGGGTTAAGGTTTTAGACTTGAGACTCTGATATGGACCACTGAACTTAACTTCCTTTTCTTTTCCCAATCCCAAGAAAATGACCCAAACAGGAGACATATATTTATGTGAGGTAGGAAGTTTATAGCAACTATGGATTCACCAGAAAATTTGAGAACTTACTGAAAGATACAGTAAAAACTAACAGGCTGGTTGTGATGAAGGAACCCTGGCACTGGGCAGGAGGGAGCCAGTGCTGCAGGTCTGAGTGGAGGTGCCCTGGCCAGTGTCAGCTGGGGCCTGCTCAGGGCATGCAAGTACCTGTGAGGTGAGGAATACTGCACCCAGAAAAGTCTGGCCACTACAGGTCCTGTAGCCCTGCAGCACTTCTTCCTGACCATCTGCAAGCACCACTTGGTCTCAGCTGCCTTCTTTCACAGGTACTGGGGCTGCTTGTACTTAATCTGCTGCTTTCTCCACCATGTGTGCTGAGTACTTCTCCCACTGGTACAACTGTATCTGGGGTTTCCCCTTGCACTTAGGGACTTCCAAGTACAGGAGTATGTTGCTGTAGATCATCACACACTCCACCTTGCACAGTCAGGTGTTCTGCTTTTTGGTCTTAAGATTGTGGACCTGCCCTGCAGACTGCTCCCTGTGCATTTTCAGGGGGCCTTGCTGTGCCTCCTGGCACTCCAGCAACTGCTGCCAATTCTTGAGAGTCATTGACATGAAGATCCCCTTCATCTTCTGCTGTTTCTCTTTTCTGCAATAGTCCTTGCTGGCTGGTGCCTCCTCACACACCTCCAACTTAATAAAGATGAGGGCCAGCTCCCATGGCTCCTTGCAGTCCACCTCCAGAGAAGCCCTGCTGCCTCCTTTTTCTGTGTTGCCTTCTCTGCCCTCACGAGGACCTTTTAGGACCCACTCCTGTTTTCCTCCATTGCCTTTTATCCAGAAGAACAGAGAACAGATACATATGTATACCCTGGTCCCTGGTTTGCTGGGTCTTTTCCTGTAGTGCTGTTGCAGGACCTCCAGGACAAAGAGAGCTGACCTCTGCCATTCTACCATCAGTCCCTTTATCTTTATTTACTGCTGACTTAATTTCCCCAGAAGTAATTGAAGACTTCTCCCCAAGGGACTTGTCCTTGCTGCCCATCTTCTGTTTCTATTCCTGGAATTTGTTTTGTATTTTCTTCCTTTGCATGTTTGAGGGCCAAGAAAGTTCTGGGTCCTGAATATTACCATTCTGTGTGTGCCAGAGCAAATTGGGGCTGGGCAGGTTGCAGGTCTTCCTGACCAGATCCCATAGGTAGGCATCTGGGCTGCCTCCCACCAGGCACCTGCAGTGGTACAGCTCATGTATCTTTTGAAAAAAAGTCTATTTAGGACTTTGGTCCATTGTTTAGTGTGGTTTGTATTTGGTTTTGTTTTTTGTTTATTGTTGGTTGGTTGCCACAGAGTTGTTTGAATTTCTTATAGATTCTGGGCATTTATCCCTTGTTAAAATGAATTGCTTACTGGTATTTTTCCTCTTTCTGGAGGTTGTCTTTTCACTCTGTTGATTACTTTTTGGGAGTTCAGAAGTTTTTTAATTTGCTTTGATCACATTTTTCAGTTTTGTTTGAGGCTGTATCAAAAAAATATAGATAGGTTTTCTAATGTGAGCTCTCTCACATTAGATTGTCTGCTCCAATCTGGGGGCACCAGCCAACCTCAGGAGAGATCTTGATCTTTCTTCTGGAAACAGTATCTCCATCAGGACTACTTACTTTCTGGATGAAAGATGAGAGTTCCATTTTTGGTTATTTGCAGGGATGGGATCCTAGCTGGCTACAGGTGTGCTCAATTCAGGCATTTTCCTCTGTGTGCATTCAGGACACCATATCCTCAGTGAAGCAAAGCTGACACTGGTGGGGTGGCGTGCACCAAGCTCCTGCATTCTGCAGATAGCTATGACCCAAGGCCCAGACTACATTTACCCTTGGTCCATATGATGGTCCCTGTCCAGGATCCATATCTAGGCTTTGCCCCTGCCTCTCTGACCTGGGTGGTCACCGGTGTTCAGAAGCACTGAGGGCTGAACCCTCCCAGCAGGTAGCTCTTCCATTTCAGCTCATTTCAAATAATGACTCTTCTGAGGTATACACAGTGCAATGGGTTGCAAACCCTTGCACAGAGGAGAAGCTGTGAATTGTTCCAATGTGGAATTTCATTACTCCAAGGAGGTTACAGTGGTTGAGCGGGGGGCCTCTCGGATACCCTTCCTAAGTTGTGGGAGTTGTGTGGGTAGAACCAGCATGACTCAGGATCACAGAAGAGGAGCTGATCTGGTCTCATGACTTTCCTGCCCACCCCCTACAAAGTAGGGGAGGGAAGGAGTGGGCAGATACCTCTTAGAGGGGAGGAGCATGGCCAATTATACATAAAAGGGAGGAACATGGTGAGTACCCCATAGAGGGGAGGAGCACATGGAGTCCTTTTTCCGCCTGTTGCAGGGCCTGAGGTGCCACTGTCTGTATCAGCTTCTGGTTGAGAGAGGGGTCCTTGCTTTACTGGAGAGATGTGTGGGAGGAAGCTGGTGGCTCAGCTACCCATGGTGGTGGCCTGATGTTTAGCAGATCCTGATCTCACTGTACACTAACACTGATGTAGTTCCTCCTAAATGGGGAGGAGACCCATGTTCTCAGTCAGGAATATGACTAGGCTAGGTAGCTGCAGGGTGTGCATGCGCTGGGTCTCTTACCTTCTGGGAAGTGTAACTGTGACCCAGGCTCTGTGTTTACACCCATGCTGGTAACTTGTGAAATGCAACACCAAGGGGAGAGGACTTTTCACTGATGTGCACTGTGAATAAAAGCATGACCTGACTAGTGCCAGGATGGGAGGACCTGGAAGGACCTGGAATGGCAGTGAGGACAGAATCAAGTGGAAGCAGAGAGGGGAGGGAAGGGGAAGGATCTCAGGTCAAGCCATGCCCAATGAACACTGCACATGCTTCCCTGTTGGACAGAGACTTTCAGGTCCTAAGAAGTCTGGGCTTTCTAGAACACCTGCTTCAAACATCACCTTCTTTTCTTCTCTGTGAGAACCTGGAGAGGAGGAAGGTGGATGGTGACCTCCACTGGGCTGGACTTGGACACAGACCAGTGACTGGTTGAAAAGGGAGTTCTCTGTGGCTGCAGATCCTGCACCTCACTTCTCCCCTGAACATCACCCCATCCCTGTAGCTGGAGAGGAAATCTTAGTGACCCTGAAAATCCCTGACCACCATCCTGACCATTCTCTCTTGCACACTTGAACAGTGGGAAGCAGGGTCAGAGCGGGCACCAGTGTGCCATGAGGGCCTACCTTCTCCTGGTATGAGTGGAGCTGCATTTTGGCCCCAAGTTCCCCATCCATGGAAATGTCAGAGAAATTCTTTCTACTGTGTTGGAGAGACATGAGCCAGCAGACCCTGGTACATTTCCACTTAACAGATCAGAGAAACGACTACTTAGCAGAGGACTTATTCTTGCTCCCATTCAAGAAGATCACCTGACTTCTGTTACTGTGACATCAGCCAAGACTGGCACACTGGCCTTCCTGGGATCATTTGGGAGAGGTCTGTGAGGTGACACCATGTTGAGAATGTGTGATTCATATGTGGCACCGTCACACGTCACCCTTGCCCAGGATGGGGTTCACTTTCAGTCCCTTCAGGCAAGATGGGCAGCCCCCTCTGGGTAGCATTTCTAAGGGTCTGCAATTTCCTGTATGCTCCTATCCAGTGCCTCATGTCACCACATAAAGAACCCACTTGATTCTGTTCAAGACCTGAGACCAGTTTTCTTCCCCTACTGACATGCTTGGAATGGATGAATTCTCATGGCATGTTCAGTCCAGGGGCATCACTAGGGGATAAAGGCCATCAGTATCTGGACACATCTGCAGAATGTTGGTCAGGATCTCAATGTGAAAAAACAAGATTGCCTTATAGGTTGAGAGGAAGAGCTTCAGAGGACATCTGACTTTGGACAACCTTGTAAGTAGGAGAAGTAAACCAAGTCTTACCTGTCACCTGGAATGCTGGGTTCAAGAGGTAAGATGAGCTGAGAAGCACTGGACCCTGCTCTTAGGCCTAGCCCAAGTCTCTGGCCACAGCTCTGCTGGACTTTCTCTGGTCCCACTCTCATACACATGCCTCCCTGTACTTGCCACTCCTTCCCTATGCACCTCACTCAGCTTTGATCAGCCCCTATGGCAGTGTCCCTGCATCTGCTGTGTGCCTTCACCCTGTCTCCCAGCCCACTAGGAGACTTACATTGCACTGATTCCCAGCACACTTCTGTCCCATGACCCACCAGGGGAATTCTGCTGCACTCACTATTAGCCCACTGCTGTCCCTAGCACCCAGCCCTCCACCACCTCCATCCACATGCTCTTCTGTGCCTTTTACCACTCCCCAGTCCACAATGCATCATGCTCAGCTTCCACCACACCTCTGCATGTGTCCCTGCATCTGCTCTGTGGCCTCACCCTGCCTCAGAGCCCACCAGGAGACCTCTGCTGCACTGATTGCCCAGCCTGCTGCTAACTGTGGTCCCAGTACATTACCTCCATCCACATGCTTCCTCCCACACACCACATGACTGGTATGGTGCTACAGGTGGGGTAGAGCCCCAAAGGGCTGGGGAAAAGTACATCACCCCAGGGCCAGAGGATAGTCAATTGCAAAGTTCTGGGTCAACCTATCACTGGCAACCTTCTGTGCTGTGCACCATGGCTGTTCCTGCCTGCTGTTCCTCCTCCTCCTTCCTTGTGACACTGGCTGCAATTGCCCTGCCATGACCTCATATTTTGGTGTCAGCTACTCTTCCACATCTGTGATCCTGTCCTTTGCCCTCTGGCTTCCTTCTTGACTCTTCCATTCATTAGCAACCCTTGTCACCACCAAAAACTGGAATGAAAATTTACTCTGACCTGGTCTGCTGATACGTTCTTCCCAGCCAGAGGGCCAACTTATACTCTTCTGGGCCTGGGGGCTGAGGAAAGAGGACTGAGTCTGAGAGGGAACTTGGGCATGAATCCTGGCCCAGAGCCCAAAGTCATATTGAAAGTATCCAGGGTCCTGGGCACGACAGGACAAAAACAATAAGGGGAAACCAATCAACTCTGTCAGCAGGTCAAGAACTTTATTCTACATACAGAAGAGCACACAGTAACCAAAACTGAAATAAACCAAAACAAGAAGGGAGTCTGCTGGCCTCTTTATCCCTGACACAAGTGGAGTTTAGTCATAAACCACTGGTCAGGATGATTGTACAGTCTTTGGTGTGATGAATACTGAGGAAGGGAAGGCTGAGGAAGTGCAGATTTAGAAAGACACTCATTATAGGGAAAGGGCAGTCAGGAAGATAAGGGTTAACATGGAAATTATCAGTTTGACAGAAAATACTGATAGACTTGTTTTTTCTCAATATTCAGGTCTGGAGGATGGGCCAAGGGTGCACTTTGACAAATACCTCTCACTAGGGTGGTAGAGGTATTGTTGCTTTCCTGATAGAAATCAAACCCATCTTGAGTGGTCGAGGAAGCACGTGGGTCAGCCCTCATCTCCCAGGCAAGGGTTCAAGTCCCTGAAGTTGAGGCTCAGTGGGCAGGAGGTGGGTGGAGAGCAGGAAGCATGGCTACTGTACTGTCGTGGCTTGCTGCCCTTGGCAGGGCCTGGGTAGTGATGCATGTCTGCCCTCTCTCTTGTGGTGTGCTGCAGGACCTGGGTCTTCTCTTAGTCCATCTCAATGTATTTGTCCTCCTCAGAGGCATCAGATGACCTAGACTACTGAAGGGAGAGTGACTGAGTCACTAGTCAGGCAGAGAGGGGATGGATGTGTGGGGCGGTCTGGCTGAAGGTGACAAGAGGTGGCCCTGCATTCCTCAGGAGCTCTCTTCTTCTAAGCATGATGTGACAGACGCTGAAAGCCTCCTGAGATCCCAGTTGTGGGACAGAGGCCATTCCCTTGCTGTTGGGGTGAATCCAGGATCCCATCTCTCCCCAACTACCCTGGGGAAGGAGGCATGGGTGCTGAGCTCTGCCCATATTCCCTGGCAATGGTGATGAGACCAGGCCTCAGTCTCTGCCCTCCTTGATCCATGGGAATGAGGCTCAGGATTCAGGGCTCTGTGTATGGTCCCTGGTTCTGGAGATGAGCCCAGATCCATCTCTCCACCACTCATCCTCCAGGAGGAGGCATGGTGTATGGGTCACAGGGTTTTATGTATGCACCTTTGAGAGCCCTCAACCCTGCAAGACAGAGCTCCATCCTCTGTCTAGACTAGTTAGTCTCTTCTCTACACCACTGTGCCTGAATCCCTGCCCCAGAGTGAGTGCCCCTCAAAGCAGAATTCAGAACAGGAGGCAAGAGATTGGGCTCCATCTGCCACTGACTCCACAACCCTGAGTGAGTCTGGCTTCTGCATTCATGTGTGTGGCTGTGTGGAGGGAGGGACTCTGTGCCCTGAGGGGAACCCCAGCTAAATCAGGTTAAAGTTGCCATTGCTAGGTATAGAAGGAAAGAGGCCGAAGGCTACCTTCCCTGGAACCCTAATCCCCTCAGGCAACTGAGTGGTGGGCACATGGGGAGCTTAGCTGGAAATCCAGGGCCAAGTACTCCTCATTGGTAGGGCTCTTCCTGGGCCTACTGGTCTGCCGGTGAAACAATAAAAGGAGCCCACACCTGGGCTCTGGTATAAAAAGGAGGAAAAGCAGTCAGTGAGCACAGAGAAACAACCCTGGTAGAAAAGCTGCCCATCCAGCGGTCCCTCAGTGCTGTGCCAGTGCAACAGGCACTGCTGTTGCTCCTATAGGTCCAGACAGAAATAGACTAGTTCAGAGAGGTGCAGTGATCTGCCCACAGTGACAGAGCTGTGCAGTTGCAGTCCTGAGTCTGCTTCTAACCTGCTCTTTGAGAGACAGAAGGCAGCACACTGCCCCTAGATACGGTCTGTAGGGTTTCTGTGGCTTCTCTAATCAGGACCTGATGCTCCCACCCATGGCCTGAATTGGGTAGTCACACTGGAGCAGCTTGGACCTCACTATGATGCCCTGCACTGTGCCTAGGATTCTCCTGGAGTCCTCTTTGATGATACAGGTGGAGACTGAGCTCTTTGACCGGGTACTAGGCAGCTGTGCCCTGTCAACAAGGACCTCAGGAAGGACCCATATGCTCTGCCTGTGCTCATTTCAGACTGCGGCCTGCACCCTGTACCTCCCTGCCTCCAGCACCACTCTCCAAAAACAGGGATTATGCAACCTGCACCAGAGTCAGGAGTTTCTGAGATTTCACTTGGAACCACATTTTCCCCCAGATAATGATGGTGCTCTGTACTCAGGAAAGATTTTTACCAGACTCTACCCCAAAGGAGGTAGGGAGCCTGGACTGAGCCAAATGAGCAGAGCCAGAGGGAGCTGGGAGTGGACCCTAGAGAGCTTGTGACAAGGATGTGCATTTTCTCACTGTCTCCCAGGTGCAACCTGGTGATGCTCTGTGTGGGGGTGAGGTATACATTCTGGGTGGAGCTGAAGATTGAGGTACAGCCACTGTGGAAGGACAAGGAGGAGTCTCAGCTACCTGCAGTCACATCCAGCTGGTCTGAGATTTACTCCATCCGCAGAATAATATGTGAATAGGATGCAACTGTCCATCTTCAAAGATCAAAGTACCCAGCCTCAGGAGGCATATCAGGAAACAGCAGCAGCAGTTTGTTTCCAGCCTTTCTGATCCTCAGACCACTAAGAGCCCACTCATCTCACTCCTCCCCACCAACCCTGAGTACATGACCCTTGGTGACCAGGAGAAGGGCTGGCCAAGGATGCTGCCACACAAGACCAGGTGTACTGGTTTTGCTGTAAAAGGATCAGGAACTTAGTGACCAGACACAGCAACAGCATACACGTCAAATCCCATGGCATGTTCATGGAGGCCTTCATGGCCATTCCAGCTTTACATGGAGAAACTAAGGCACAGCCTCACATTGTTTTTCAGGTTCAAAAATATTTTTCCTATTTATCTATGGTATTCACATGTCCAGGATCCAAAATGGGACATATGGTCTAACCACAGGATTTTCTACCTAGGATCATGATTTTGTAAAATAAATCAGGAGACTGCATTTGAAGTGGAGATGGTCACTGTTGGCACTTCTGGGCATGCAGGTTAGCCTAGATTGGAAGGAGGGGACTCTGCAGTCCCTGTGGCTTGAGTTTTATACACTGGGACTGAGGACTGTTGGCCAGACACAAGGATCTTTCTGCTGGTGCTCTTGGTCCTGTTCCTCCTATTGGAACCCTGTTGCTGGCCCTCCTTCTGCAGAACCAGGCAGTGCAGACCTGGGCCTTGGAGTCCTTCCTCCTGGCCTGTGTAAGGGCCAGATCTTACTGCAGTGAACACCTGTAGTGCCCCGATTTCTGTCCTGGGAGCTCTCCTTCACAGTTAAGAAACAAGACTGAGTTTCAATGATTTATCCACCCTTGGTGACCAGGAGAAGGGCTGGCCAAGGATGCTGCCACACAAGACCAGGTGTACTGGTTTTGCTGTAAAAGGATCAGGAACTTAGTGACCAGACACAGCAACAGCATACACGTCAAATCCCATGGCATGTTCATGGAGGCCTTCATGGCCATTCCAGCTTTACATGGAGAAACTAAGGCACAGCCTCACATTGTTTTTCAGGTTCAAAAATATTTTTCCTATTTATCTATGGTATTCACATGTCCAGGATCCAAAATGGGACATATGGTCTAACCACAGGATTTTCTACCTAGGATCATGATTTTGTAAAATAAATCAGGAGACTGCATTTGAAGTGGAGATGGTCACTGTTGGCACTTCTGGGCATGCAGGTTAGCCTAGATTGGAAGGAGGGGACTCTGCAGTCCCTGTGGCTTGAGTTTTATACACTGGGACTGAGGACTGTTGGCCAGACACAAGGATCTTTCTGCTGGTGCTCTTGGTCCTGTTCCTCCTATTGGAACCCTGTTGCTGGCCCTCCTTCTGCAGAACCAGGCAGTGCAGACCTGGGCCTTGAAGTCCTTCCTCCTGGCCTGTGTAAGGGCCAGATCTTACTGCAGTGAACACCTGTAGTGCCCCGATTTCTGTCCTGGGAGCTCTCCTTCCACAAACCTAGGGGTAGGTGCTACCCCAATTTCACAGTTAAGAAACAAGACTGAGTTTCAATGATTTATCCACCCTTGGTGACCAGGAGAAGGGCTGGCCAAGGATGCTGCCACACAAGACCAGGTGTACTGGTTTTGCTGTAAAAGGATCAGAAACTTAGTGACCAGACACAGCAACAGCATACACATCAAATCCCATGGCATGTTCATGGAGGCCTTCATGGCCATTCCAGCTTTACATGGAGAAACTAAGGCATAGCCTCACATTGTCCAGGATCCATCTGACACATAAGCAAAGCCAGCAATCTAATATCCTGCTGCTTTACTGAATTCACTTATGAGTTCTAAAAGTTTTCTCATTGAATTTTCTGGTTCTTCTAAATATATAATCATGTCATAAGCAAATAGGGATAGTTTGAGTTCTTCTTTTCCTATTCTATTCCTTTTAATTCCTTTGGTCTGTATAATTGCTCTGGCTAGAGTTTAAAGGATGATGTTGAATAGAAGTGGTGAAAGAGGGCATCCCTGCCTTGTTCCAGGTTTTAAGAGGAAATGCTTTTGGTTTTTCACCATTTAGAATGATATTGGCCATGGGCTTATTATAGATGGTGTTTACAATGTTAAGGAATGTTCCCACTATTCCTATTTTTTCTAGTGTTTTCAGAATGAAGGGATGCTGCATTTTATCAAATGCTTTTTCTGCATCCATCAAAATAATCATGTGATTCTTGACTTTAAGTCTATTGATATGGTGAATTACATTTATTGATTTCTGGATGTTGAACCAAACTTGCATCCCTGGGATAAAACCCACTTGATCGTGATGCACTATCTTTTTAATATATTTTTGTATGCAATTTGCTAAGATTTTGTTGAGAATTTTTGCATCAATGTTCATTAAGTATATTGGTCTGAAATTTTCTTTCCTCTTTGTGTCTCTTTCTGGTTTAGGTATCAGGGTGATATTGGCTTCATAGAATGAGTTTGGCAGGGTTCTCTCCTCTTCTATTTCATGAAATACTTTGAGAAGTATTGGAATAAGCTATTCTTAAAGGTTTTGTAGAACTCAGCTGAGAAGCCATCTTTTCTTTGTTGGTAGGCTTTTGATGACCTGTTTTATTTCATTACTTGAAATTGATCTATTTAAATTGTGTATGTTCTCCTGGTTGAGTTTAAGTAATTCATATGTCTCTAGAAACCTGTTGATGTCTTAGAGATTTTCTATTTTGTTGGAGTATAGATTTTCAAAATAGCTCCTAATTATGTTTTATATTTCAATTGTGTCTGTTGTGATATTTCCTTGTTCATTCCGAATTTTAGTAATTAGGGTTTTCTTTCTTCTCTTTGTTAGTGTGGCTAAGGGTTTATCAATTTTGTTTATTTTTTCAAAGAACCAACTAATTTGTCAATTTTTTCAATTGTTTATTTTGTTTCAATTTCATTGATTTCAGCTCTGATTTTAACTATTTCCTGTCTTCTACTACTTTTGGTGTTGGTCTGTTCTTCTTTTTCTACGACTTTGAGCCATAGTGTTAGGTCATTTATTTGTTGACTTTTTCTTCCTTTATTGAATGCACTCCATGAAATAAATTTTCCTCTAAGAACTGTTTTCATAGTGTCCCAGAGATTTTGATATGTTGTTTCTCATTTACCCCTAAGAATTTTTTAATTTCCTTCTTGATATCTTCTGTTATCCATTCATCATACAATAGCGTATTATTTAATCTCCAGGTGTAGCAGTAGTTTCTGCTTTTTACTCTGTCATTTATTTTTAATTTCAATCCATTATGATATGATAGAATGCAAAGTATTATATCTATATTCTTGTATTTGCTAACAGTAGCTTTGTGGCATAATATATGATCTATTTTAGAGAAGGATCCATGTGCTGCTGAGAAGAAAGTGTATTCGCTCTTTGTTGGATGGTATATTCTATAAATGTCCGTTAACTCTAAATTACTGATTGTGTTTTTGAGATCTGTGGTTTCTTTGTTCAACTTTTGTTTGGAGGATCTGTCCAGTGGTGAGAAAGGTGTGTTAAAATCACCTAGTATTATTGTGTTGTGGTCTATTTGATTTCTGGCATTGAGAAGGATTTTTTTGACATATATGGATGAGCCACTGTTTTGGGCATAGATATTTATGATTGTTATGCCTTGCTAATTTATGCTTCCCTTAAGCAGTATAAAATGTCCTTCTTTAAGGAATCTGTGGGACGTCAGCTGTGCAGAGAAACTAATGGTAGCTGAGGTTCAGTCCCAGGGGTTTGGTGTATCCAGTGCCATCCTGTCCCCAGTAGCAAGTTTGACAGCTGTCATCTGGGAATTCCCCATAAAGGAAGTGAGAGTTGGAGGAACACCTTCCAGGGACACTTCTGATGTTTTTAGTAGCTGGGGAGGAATAAGAGTTCATCCCCTCTATTTCTCAATTGCTTTCAACTAGAAATTATCCATTTGCCAGAGTAACCCATTGTGATTTGTTGCCATGAACTTTGACAAAGATGCAGAAGGCTGAAGAACCAGGGGAAGAAAGAAGAAAAGGAATGGGGGGAAAAAGAGATAAAAATGAAAATAATCAGATATATGAGTCAAAATTAAAACTTCCCCACTAATTGGGGTTCTGTCCTTTCTATTTCAAGCATTATGAAATTGATAAAAGCCAGAACATACATGTACAAAACAGTAGTAGTTCACAAGCTGTAGATAAGAAAATGCACCGAGTATTGGGATTAGGGTTGAGAGTGTGTGGTAATGTATTTGCAAATCTATGGAGAAGTCATTTATTTAATGTTCTTTGGGTCTGTCTTGTGGTTGGGAGTTGATCTGCTCCCCATAAACTCCATTAATGAATTCCAAAAGTACAGTAACCATTGAGCACGTATAGTGTCAGAAGCATCACTTGCTTTTACAAGATCATGGTGCATAATATGAACATTAAACAGATCATTTTAACATGAGATTTTTGGTGGTCTAAGTAGAAAGCTTGCATTATTGCTGAGAAGCCATGGCCAGGTGCATGATTGGGGAAGACCTCTAGAGAAGGTTTCTGAGTTGGAAATTAATGGTTACAGAGAATTCATGACATTGTGGTACTAGCAGTGGAGGGCATGATGATGTTCAAAAGCACAGAGTTATAATAGGGGACAGGGAAAATTAAGAGGAACATCTGGTCCAAGGGGGCAGGCTAGGGAGGGAGAACAATGGAAGAGGAAAGAGGAGGTATTTCATAAATCCAAGGAATAATGACCTATGTCTTCTGATGGCTGGATTTCCTTCCTTGTGATGGCTGAGGTAATCCACCCAGCAGTGCTGAATGACTCCTTGGTCCTTTCCTTGGATGAGAGCTGACCTTTCCACTTTATTTTTCCTTCAATGAATTTCCAGGGCCTGCCCCAGGGTGACTCATTTACTACCTCTCTGCCCACATGCTCAACCCTGAACACCTCTGACATCTGCCTCCATTGTCCTGACATGCCACTACTTGGGAAGTTCCAAGGTCACATGCTGCATTGCTGATGACTGGGCACATTTTCCTCCAGAGCACTTATAAAAACATCACCAGTGCTACTCACTAAAACTGGCAGCTGATACTATTCTTGTCAGAGTTACCTCTGTCCCCTCCCTGTCCCTACAGAATCTTCTTTTTCATTTGAACAACCCATACTGCCCACCCCATACTATGCTAACTATGGGTTTCAAAACATTTTTTATAAAGAACTAAGGATGAAGGGCTTTTTGAACATCTAACAGATTACTTCCATGTGTTTCTTGCCTATTGAAAATAGACTGGTTTACTTCCTACAAGATCCACCAACCAGGCCTGATTTTCCTACCCAGATAATGGCACTTTCTCCCCGATTTCATTTTCTTGGTGGTTGAATGATTACATTTCTTATTCTGAGTCTCCATCTTTCCCAGAGCACAAGTGATATTCACTTGACTCTTCTCAGGGTCCTCGATGGACAACCTCTCCCAAAATGTATTTTTACCAATGTGCTTTACCTTTGGACAATATGAAGAGGGTCAAGGTGCCATAGGCAAGGTTTATTTTTTTTAAACTCTCTTTTAACAAAGCAGCTATTTTGCTCCACAAAGTGTTATGAGGACATTCATTTCTTCAATAATATTCATTTTAAGTCTACTCTGTGCCATTTCCTTTTCTAGGTCCTTGGAATCTATCAAGGGACCAAAGTTTGCAGTCTGTGGAGCTGACGAGTAATTGCAGGGAAGTAGAAAGAGGAAGAAGAGAAAAAGGGCAACAAGCATAATTAATGAAATATATTCTATATTCAAGGGTGATAAGTGTGATGGAACCAAGGAGAGTAGGCCAAGGAAGATAGGGTATCCCCACTAAGAAGGTGGCATTTGAGCAAAGATATGAGAGAGTGGGGATTTGTGCTGTGGGGGAAAGTGTTTCAGATAGCAGGAATAGGTCTATCAACTAATGAGGCCTGGAAGGGTCCAGGAACACCAAAGATTGGTGGAACAGATAAGGTCTATAGTTCTGCAGGGTGCAGATCCTTCCAGGCTATTAGAACCTTGGTCTCAGGAATGTCATGGTAGTATCTTAAACAGGCAACTGCCATGATCCATGTGATGTTTTAAGAGGTCTACCATGTAGCCAGGAACAATGGCATATGCCTGTATTCCCAGAAACTTGGGAAGCTGAGGCAGGAAGATCTCAAGTTCAGAGCCAGCCTCAGCAACTTAGTGAGCCTCTGAACAACTTAGCAACAAACCTATATCAAAATAAAAAAAAAATAAAAAAGGTTGTGGCTGTTTCTCAGTGGTTAAGCATCAATTGTTCAATCCCTAGTACAAAAATGCCTACCATGTAAACAAGAAAATAGACAAGTCAATATATTTGAAGGGGAGAGGAAGAGGCAGCCTATCAATGGGCAGATCTCATAACCCAGAGTGTCTGCAAAGTCCAGTGTCAAATCTTCAAGTCCATAAAATATGTATGTTTTAAAACATAGTATTCATTATTGTTTAGGAGTGGCAAGTCCAAAAGTTTAGAGTAAGTTGCCACTTACTCTTTATGTTCTCTTCCCAGTTAAAGGGAGCACCACATGGCATGAGTGCAAAATGTGTGTTGGAGCACTGGGGTCAGTCAGAGACAGAGGAAGGGAGAGGAAAATGTGAGCAAGAGCTCTTACTGTGCTCTTGCTCACAAGATGTAGGGTGGAAGATGTAGGGTGGGGTATACAGGTTTAGGATTGACTGACTTAAATAATTTCAGTAGGCTCTGGGACACAGTGCTGACCCTTATAATCTGCTGTCTGATCCAAGGGGGATTAGGACAGGTGGATGATGTCCCAGGGAGTGCAATCTCAGTAAATGAGGATGTTGAGGGCATGGGTTCTGCCTTGGCTGGCTCACATTCGAAAAGCCTATTCAGGCGAGAATTGTTTGCCATCTCTAGGAATTAGCTAAGTCTGGGGTGGAGGAAAGTCCCTACTGGATCAGTAAGACCCAAAGATGTCAAAGTATCAATGATACAGAATAAGAAGATATGATTAATGCACAGTGGTTTTTATTAGTGCCACACATGTCACTTGAGACCCAGAGTAACCTTTGGCCAACCAGGTCAGGATAAGGGGGAGCAGGAGAGCCTAACACTGAGGCAGTGCTGAGATCCACACCTCACAACTCTACCCTCCCCAAAGACAGAGTCCCTAGTGGGGAGGATAGAGTGAGAACCCCACTGAGCCACTACCAATCCTCAAATCTGGACCAGGTCACTTTCCCTCCATAAGTCTTAGTTTCAGGATCTGTGGAATGAGGACTATGTTTTGATGAACATCTTGCCAAAAGGTTTGAACAAATATTGCTCTTTTTATTTTGCAGATGTCTTTACCCAAGAGTGTTTGAGGTCAGTTCAGAAACAAGACTTTGAGTGACATCTTCACCTGTCTTCTCATTTCACTTTGCATGATTGGCACTGGTGTACTTGGGTAATCCTTCCAGAAAATGCTGAGAGTTCCTTAAAAGCAATCAGTGGCCATTCATCAATTTATCTGTGGTACAAAACAAACACTTTATGCATTCCTACCATGTATCACATAGTTTAAAGGTCAGAGAAAAATACCAGAATAAGCCCCTGTCCTCAAAGAACTTATGACATAGGCAAATAGAAGCAGAAAGAACAAATTATAATACAAATGATATTTCTGCTATCACAACCCATTTAAGATTAAATCACAAGAGCTTAAAAAGACACAGCATTTGCTGAACACAGTGGTACTTACCCATAATCCCAGCAGCTCAGAAGGCTAAGGACACTTTTACAGTAGTATTATTGTTCATGTTCTACTGATAATAGCTATTGTACCAATGGCATGCCTTAAGAATTACCATTAATTTACCTGCCTAAGGCATTCCCTCTTTTCCTCTGGCATACTTTGATGTGTACCAAGATCCACTCAAGGTTTGCCTGTGATATTTGTCTTGGAACAGAATGGCTCCCTCCTCTTTTTTCTGGTTTGTTTTTAAGGACTCGATTGTTTTCTGAGTCTGGGATCAGTTGTCTCACAGAATGCCCCCTTTTCTGAGTTGCTGATTGTTTCCTCACAAATAGACTCCAGTTAAACACTTTGGCAAGAACAAAAGGGTGTGAGCTCTTTGCACATCACAGGAGTGAGTTGTGGGAGTACTCTCATTCAGGTGTCCCACTATTGGTAAGGCCCCATTTGACAGTTGTTTAAGGTAATATGAAGTGTAAAAGTGATGTGGTGCCTGACTGTTTTCCACAATAAGCAGATCAGGACCCTAGTGTGCTAGTGAACAGTGACTGAGTCAAGAAGGCATGGAGGAAAGTCACCAAAAGTTCAACAAAATAATACTAACAACTGTACCTAACGAGTACTTACTGTCTCTAAGACAAATGAATGATTTCTCCATGGACTATCTAACTTAATCTTCATAATTGCCCAGCAATGAAGGTATTACAGTCTTTATTTTACTAATAAGGCTCAGAGAGGTAACAGTGATTAGCCCTTGGTAACACAGTGTGTTAAAGGACCAGCTAGGATTCAAATAGCTAGAATTCAAATAGCCATCTGACTACAAGTGCTTGTGTTACTAGGTGGTCAGACCACCTTCTAACCAGAAAGCAAGTTGAGCATTTGGGTAAAAATGCATATGCCCAAGATTAACTTACTTGGTTTTTTTATTTAAAATATAATACAGTCAAAATATGCTTTAGAAAGTCATGAGAAGGAAATTAAAAAGCAAATAACTTCAAAACCAATATTGCATTAAGACCAAAGAAGAACAGTGCATCATTACAGATTGGATATGCTTTTATAAGTCTGTTTTACCCTTTCAGCCTCAGTTTTCTCTTTAATATTCCAGGCAGGCCAGGAGAGAATGACCATCCTAAGACTTAGAGCATAGAAAGAATGTGGGAGAAGTATAGGCTGTTGTGCCACAGTTCAGAAATACAGAAGTGGTAATCAGCTGAAAGTTTGATTTGGAGCCACCAAGAATCATTCTCCTTGATGTCTGTCTCTTTTGTGAGATGCTGACTTGCAGGCTCTGCTCACCACTGTCAGTGGCTTTGTATGACAATCCTCTTATAAATCCTCTGTAGAGATTCAGTTATATGGATATTGTTATGAGAATGGTACAATTATGTTCAAGTTGAAGTGGTGATGGTGGACAAAAAGAAAGTGGATTGGGGGTGGATAAAATTGCTGTTTTTGTCCAAATGTATTTTGGCTGAACCCCTGGTGTGAATGAGAAAGTGAATCAGGACAAACAGGTAGCAGAAACCCTGCTTGGCTCCAGGTAATACAGACTCAAGTTTTTACTGGAAAAAAAAGCCTTTAAGAAAGGAAATATCACAACCTCTAATTGTCTTTGTGATTTTACAAAAGTACTATAATTATGTATGAGTCCAGGAAGTCCAAAGATGTTTGGAGACTTAATGTCACTTTCTTACTTTTTTTTTAAAACAATTCTAAACTTTATTATATAGTCTCAAAACATCAAACAAAAACTGACAGTACACAACTAAATAGACAAATTCACAAAATGGTAGACAATTCTGATCCAACTCTTCTAGTAACTAATTGAATACACAGACACAATAATTTATAAACATAACCTTCTTTTCATGTACAGAACAATGCAACTGACAGATATAAATTTTATATTCTTTCCAAGTAAACATGACATGATTTTGAATGCTGAGAACAGGCTAGGCCTTTACAAATTTTTAATAAAAAGTTAACTAGGAAATCCTCACATATTTGAAAATTAAGAAATATCATTTAAAAACCCACATATCTACATCAGAATGAAAATTTTAAAATATTTTTAACTGATAATGAAAATATAATATTAAAATTTATGAGATGCATTTAAAAAGTCATGCTTAAAAAGAATGCAGAGCTTTAGGTATTAGAAAATCCAAATTAATAAAGCATGCATAACCAAAACAGTTTGTTTTTAACAAAAAAACCCATATGCTTATCCTTTCTCAGTTTTTTTAGTGTATCTTCTATAAATTAACAAAGGAATTTACCCCCACAATATTCTAAGAAAAAAGATGTAACTACCTGTATAAAAATATTGCATCTATTGGCGAGGTCCTCAGCAAATTTATCCATTCTGTGCTCTTTTTGCTATATATGAGAGAACAACACCCATGGAAAAAGATCAAGGAAATAAACAAAATGTAGGCAGGCAATGATGAAAAATAAAGAAACATTTTTAAAAATAAAAAAAAAATCCTGGAAATAGGAGCTTCCAGTTATGGACAAATAATTTCCTGCAGAAGAATACAACCAAAATAAAACCTCAATGGGTGGGTTTAACAGAATGGAGGGAACTGAAGATCAGTGAACCTGAAGATTGAGCAATAGAAATTACCCAATCTGAACAACAGAGAAAATATACTGAAACACAAAAGAGAAAAATAACATTACTTCAAGAACTGTGGCACTCTAGCAAAAGATCTGACATCCACATCTTTGGAGTTCAGGAGAGGAGAAAATGGGTGGGGATAAAAAATTTCCAAGTAGCAGTGACTGAAAAGATCCCAAATTTGGCAAAAAACATAAATTCATAGACTGAAAAATATGAGTAAACTCTAAACAGTATAATCCAGAATAAATCCACATCATAGTCAAGTTTATGACAGCTGTTAAATTTAAAAAGAAAAGAAAACTCTCAAAAGCAGTGAGGGAGAAATGAGATCTCCCCCACAGGGAAGACCCAAGTCACATAGCAGCAGATTTCCCATCAGAAAATGGGGAAGATGGTGGCACAAGACTTCAAGCATGTAAGTAAAAGAATTGTCAATCCAGTAAATATCTGGATTATTTCAGAAATGATGAAGTAATCCAGATATTTATTTTTGAGTGTTGAGGATAGTTTTTATATTCAGAGATGGGAGTTTTTATTCTAAGAGATGCTGTGTTGTCTGGACTGGTCTAGAAGTCTTGGGCTTGGCAGGGCACGGTTGTACACACCTCTATTCCCAGTTGCTGTGGGGCCGAGAAAGAAGGATCTCAAGTTCAAAGCCAGTCTCAGCAATTTAGTGAGACCCTGTCTCAAAAAATAAATTAAATTAAATTAAATTAAAAGGGTTGGGGTTGTGGCTCAGTGGTTGAGTGCTCCTGGGTTCAATCCCTGGTACCAAATCCAAAACACAAAACAAAACAAAACAAAAAAACCAAAACTCCTGGGCTCACATGATCCTCTTGCCTCAGTCTGCCAAGTAGCTGTGACCATAGACGTGCACCAGTTCTTAAGATATTTTTAAATCAAGAGAAGAATCTGTCACCAGAAGAAGACCATGCTAAAAGAGTGGTTAATAGAAGTCCTCTGAAGAGAAAGAAAATGACAAAAAGATATCTTAGAATATCAGGCCAGAAGAAAGAAAACAAGAGACTCTTGCAATTGTAAATCATGAGACTCTTGCAACTGTAAATCATAGTAGATAGTTGAAGCAAATAGTATAACTCTGTTGGTTGTGTTTCTCAGGGTATGTAGAGAGAATTATATCATAAATGGGGAAAGATAAAGGGACATAAAGAGAAGTAAGTTTTCTACATTTCACTTGCTCTGCTAAAACTATTAATTACTAGTAGACTGTGAAATATTAAGTATACATAATAAAATACCTTGAACAAAAATAATAATCTCTAAAAATATATTCAAAAGCACCATGAATAAATCAAAATGGAATTGGAAAATAAAGGGTCAAATAACCACAAAAAAGCAAGAAAAAGGAAACAAGAATTAAAATCAAGAGCTTGGGGACTGGGGTTGTGGCTCACTGGCATGTGTGAAGGATTGGATTCAATTCTCAGCACCACATTAAAAAATAAATAAATAAAGGTAAAAGAAGAGGAGCTTGGAAGTTTTTACTTTCATGTTCACAATAAGAAAAAAATCTAACCAAATAGAAAAGCAACAACACTTCTTAGATCCCACAGATTCATAACAAGAGAGTGACTTGAAATTTGTACACTTAGGTGAATTCAAAGAATCAGTCTATGGAGAGCAGAAATAACTGGACCCAGGAACAAGTAGAACCAGCTAAAATGTAATTGACCAGTGGAGGTGGAATATGGACTACCTAAAACTTGAACACTCCTGGAACCCAACCTTTAGATTCCCCACACTTTGTGAGTTTTTCCCCCAGGAGAATCACCATGTTCTTTTCATGAAGACTCAGGGGGAAATTCCCTCATGCTTCAGGTATGAGGAAATAAAAATGTCATCATTTTGAAATATACCCAGAGAATTCTGTTTTCCAAACAAAGTTCTGCTCCCAAGGAAAACTTCCAAAATCTTCTGTGATTGAGGGCCATTAAATAGCCAATAAAATCCATTTCTCACATAAGGGGAGGGGAAAATTAACCAGATGAAAAACTGTTCTGACAGAGTACAGGGATTCAGGCCTGCTTAAAAAAAAAAACCCTCAGATTTATTCATTAGATTATAGACCATGTCCCCTTTTCAGCATTTTGCCACCATAACAACAGGGTCCATTACAATAGTAGTGGATTACAACTGGGAAAATGGAAAGACACAGACTCTTCAAAAGGAAGTTTCCAGGGAAACCCAAAGAAAATGGGGGAGAAACAACAACAATAATCAAACAAGGACATGAAAGGAAATTGAGGCTTCTGACACCTATAGCTCCAGTATACATTAAACTCAGCCTGACTCCCAGCCAGAAAAACATAAAAACTCTCATTAAAAAACCTCTTTGTTGGGCTGGAGGTGTAGCTCCATTGCAGAGTGTTTGCCTAGCATAAGTGAGGCACTGGGTTTGATCCCTCAAAGGACATAAAAATAAACAAATAAAATAAAGACACACTGCCCGCCTACAACTGCAAAAAAAAACTTTTTTTAAAAGCCTGTTTGCCTCAGTTTTTATTACCTGATATATCATGTCTGACTTTCAACCAAAAATCATAGGTATGCAGAAAGTAAGAAAAACCATCTAAAGAGTCAAAGCAAGTATCTGATCCAGATACAGATATGAGAAAGATGCTAAAACCATCAGGTTGGGAATAATTAATGTGTGAAGGGATCTGATGGGGACAACATGAAAGAAGATATGGGCAATACAAGTGGAGGGATGGGCATGGTAATGAGGAATCAAAAGGAATTGTTAGAATTAAAGAACTGACAAAAATGAAAAGTCCTTTGATGGGATCATCAGTAGACTGGATACAGCTGTGGAAAGGATCAGTGAGTTTGAAAAGTGTCAATAGAAACTTTCCAAACTGAAATGCAAAGAAGAAAAAGAATTGTACCTTCTCCTCTAGTTTAATCTGAACCCACAGGGTGGGCAATGTGGCTGTTGAAACAGTAGGGTTGTCATGATCAGGCTCTGTAGAATGGGGGTTTCCAGCACATGCAATAAGGATTTCCACTGCACTCTTCCAAGAAGGGATCAAGAAAGCTGCTAAGCCTGGATTCAATTAAAGTTGAACTATTTAGAAGCTACTGTAAGTAACTAAATGTAGATTTTCATGGTATAGCCCCCACCACAGAATTCTTAAGTTTCAACAATACCTCAAATAGGAAGAAGTTTTCTACTGCCTTGCTTAGTCTGGCACCATTATTTGTTTTTCTCTTTTTCTTTTTTTTTCTGGTGCTACAGCAAACAGAATCCCCTTATTCTTTCTCTAGTTTCAGTAGCCCAGGAAGTTGCCCTGTGCGTGCATTTGAGGAATCATGCTCATTCTGATAGTGTTGGTTGTCTGTTGAATAATAAGGGTGGCTGCCACAGTAAAATAATAAGAAGGAATTCATGTGAATGAGGTGGCCCAGGAAAGATTTAATCAGGGGTTGCCAGTTAGGTGTTCACAAAAACATGAAATGCCATGTTCAGGATTGACTGCTGATATGATGTTCCAGCTAATGTCACAGTTTCCTGGTGGGACAAGATTTTTCTTCCATCTGGAAGGTAACATTTGTCCACTGGTCAGTTCCTCCTGACAAGAAGTTCTACTTGACAATTACTGAGGTCCCTAATAAATAAAATATGGGGAAAGAGATGAATTATTATTTAATAGATGCAGTGCTGTTTGGGTAATTTCCAGGGTGCATAGGTGGTACACTGGCAGCATGAAGGCAAGAGTCAATGCTTGGACATCTTCTACTTAGTCTGCACAGAATTTCAGGTTGTGTTTTATTGATTAACATATTACAGAAAAAAATTAAAAATAACTTCTTTATATTAATTAGCTAAAGTTTTTAAATAAGCAATTCATAATATTCTTGCTTCATATATATATGTTCCAAATTCCAGGATACATATTTCTAATGCCAATTACTTTTAATATTTCATTTTCAATTTTTATAAATATGATCATGAGCTTCATCAGAGTTATTTGCTTAATTACTTGAAATGATTGACTCCCTCAATTGATTCTTAATATCAGCCCAGAATATTTTTAATTGAGGGATAATTCACAAAATACTGTCAAAAATGTAGCATCAATTTGTCTATTCTTAACTATTTTTCTATTCACATGTGAATATATCAAAACCTAAATGTTTACAGGTACTGTCTTTCTGTCTGTGCCTTTCAGTGTCTTTTTTTCATAAATATTTTTGCAAGAAAAAAATCATTTGATTAATTTTTATATATATATTTCAAGCTTTGTTTTAAATTATCCACAATGTGCTAAAAGCTTCATAGGGTTTTATTAGCTGTCCATTAACTGAACATTTGGACTAAAGTCTGACTTTGAATAAATTTTAACTGAAATATAGAATGTTGTTTTCAAAATGTTAAATGCCACACTGAGATCTTTAGATTGATTTCTAAAATAGTTCTTCAAGGGGCAGACATTTCTAATATACTACTGATAATGACTTCAAAGAGAAAAAGGGCATAATAGAATACAGAATTTGTTGTTATGTTTTCTTTCAAGAGCTACAGAACTAAAACTTGATAATTGTGTTGCATTTGGTTTATGTCGTGTGTGCCTCTGTGTGTGTATATATGTGTGTGTGTGTGTAAATATTGATAGTTGCAGTTTCTGTTTCAGTTGATAGAATATGATAACTAATATTAACAGCATTTATAGTGATGTCTGATGATTATGTTTTGACAAAATGAAATTCTAGTGACATTTGATTTCATAAATTGAATTAAAAACAACTTTTTCAGGAATTAATTGACTTTTTATTTAAAGTATTTGATGACATTGATATAAACTGGAATTATTTCACTGTGGAGTTCTGATAACACAGGTATATATTGATTTTTCTTTCTTTTTTTTACTGAGAGTCTTACACTTATACATAGTAGTTGGATTAATTTGGACAGAATCAAATATGCATGGAATTTGATTTACTTCTCTTTGGTACATAATACCCCCAAGCTTTCCCTTCCTCTCTCTCCCTCTATTCTCTTTCCTTGACTCTATTAAATTTCCTTTCACTTGTTTATTTATTGGACATATACTGCTTATTAGTTCACATTTGATAGGACATAAAGAAACATAAAGATGAAAATACATGTTGAAAATCTATCTTATATTGAGTTCAAAAGATAACCTTTAAACATATTACTATAATTATACTTGCTAAACCATGAATTTGAATGCACATGTCTCATGTGGATCAGTTTTACACTGATAGTTTAACCAACTTGAACTCTTAGATTTCTTGAGTTCAGTTGTTTCACCAGCATGGATGGCAAAAGTACATCAATATATTGTGGGATTATATTTTCTTTTCTTAAAATATTTTAGTTGTAGGTGGACCAAGTTCCTTTATTTTATGCACTTATTTTTATGTGGTGCTGAGGATCGAACCCAGTGCCTCACCCATACTGGGCAAGTGCTCTACCCCTGAGCTACAAACACAGCCCTGGATTATATTTTCAATATAAATTTCATAAACATTATAATTTCAGAACTAATTTTTTCCAACAAGTATGTAATTTTTCTGAGTTTATTGCTGTTGATTAAAAAATTGCAATCAAACTACAAAGACAAAAGCATGATCATCCAGTAAATATTGAAATGTAGATTTGAGCAACAACATGCATAGGCAATCACTGTAACAAACATCCATACAGATATGTTCTACTGAAGAACTGCTCAGTCTCTACATAAAGCATGTATTTCAAATATAGTTAATAAAACTTGTTAGCATTTCCCATTAATCATGATGGTTTTAATTATATTTAAGTTTCATTACCAATGATGGCCCACTAGGTATTGATGAAGTGGTTTGCCAGGATGGCCAGACAGAAGAGCATACTTAATTGTTTTAGAATGCAATCTTTAAAGATGTCCAAGGGGTGGAGGATACAAATGAATCTCCATGCAAGGTTTAATTTGGGAAATAACAAAGAATATGATTTCAACCTGCAACTAGTTCCAGGCCAGGGTGGCCTTTGTATGTCCAAGGAGTAAAGGAATGTTTGAGGTTCCATTGGAAAAATGAAAAGCTAGTTAAAGTTTTTTGTAAAAAAAAATCATTGGCATTTTTAGAGCTGAGTGATAGTGAGCTCTGATTTTTAAATGGATACAGTTTGTAGGCATTAATTGTTAGAGCTAAAATAATTAAATAGTAGAGTAAGAGCTAACTGTTTGATAGAATTGGGCTTGCAAGATGGCATGTCAGGCCAATGTTTTAATATAAGTGGTAAGTTGTCTGCTGGTTCCTGTTACAAGGTGACTTGGGCACAGAGCCCTCTCTTCATGGCCTTCCCCTTCTTTTATTTTCAGGACTTGAAATAGGCAAATATATGGTGAATGACAACCTTCACAAAGACATTCATTTTTTGGGTTTAGGAAATAACCAAAAAATATGAACTGGATTTTTGGTTAGATTTCAGAATTAAATATGTGAAAGAATTCAGTTTACTGAACTAGGTAAGGCTCTTATCTAATGTTATAGAGGAAACGACAGAAGATGAAAGTGAAAAAAATGCCAAAATCATCCTGTTAATTACATTGATAATAATTTTGTAAGATAATAATAAATTAGAATCATACTTTATAAGCAATATGTGTTTGCAGACACAAAGTTTAACCTGTCAATTGCCCAGGAAATTCAATATTTGGTTATCAATGTTATTGAGAACATCTTCACCATAGAACCACATTTGAAATTATCACTTTGTTATAGTGTTGCTAATTATTCTCATTAAAACAAATAAGTTTTATTATCTCCCAAACTCTAAAATCATGTGAAGATTGAAGTTCCCTAAAAGAGGAAAACTCAGGATAAGATTCTGAAATATTCAGAATAAGTATCTGGGTTGATTGCCCAATACAGTAAAAGTTAAATTATCTCTATAATCCAGTTGCATTAATTGAGTCTATCCAATAAAACAAATCTGAAATCTAAGTCATATGATATTCTTATTCCATAATGAAAAGACTAAAAATGCTAAATATATTTAAAGGTAGAAAACACATCAGAAAAAGGAAAGTAGGAATTCCATGAGGGAGGTGTGAAAGTGGAACACTAGGAACTTGAAGGTTTCTTTGCCATTTTAACATACCATTAACATGCCATTAATAACAGACAAAGTTATTAGCAGTGTAAACAGTTTTTTCAAAACAGAAATGGATTAACCTCCATTTTATATTACTACAAATGATTTAGAAAATGACTAATGAGATTTTAATTTTGATGGAGTTTATCTTAAAACAATTTGTGCCAGTATGACTAGAAAGGATCAAGCTTTAATTAGATTCAGAAAAAATCCACAGTGAAAAAAAGCAGGTCCATTTTCAGATGCCCAGACCTTCCTGTGCCTGGTTCACCTTCACACTTGGCTATTGCTCAGCCGGTTTTTTTTTTTTTTTTTAATTTTTTGTAGTTGTAGATGCACACACAGTATGCCTTTTTTATTTTTATTTTTATGTGGTCTTCACTACTTTCCTGTTCCTTCCCCTCCTCCCTACACTTGTTCTCATTCCTCTACTCCAGTGTTCTTTCTTCCATTTATAAGTAGTTTTGTTGTAAGTTAGTACACTATGTATTTATATAAAGATAAAATTAATTTTGATTTTTTTAATAATTACATAGGAAAATATGATCAGATTCATTCCCCCATTCTTCCCTTTTCTTGTCTTTCATCTCTCCCTCTTGATCCCCTCCTTCTACTTCACTGATTTCTACTTTCATGGGTTCTCCCCACTCCCCACTTCTTATTTTGTCTTTCTCTCACCCACCTATTATTTTGGTTTAGTTTGCACATATGGGAGAAAACATTAGACACTTGACTTCCTGGGTCTGGATTATTACACGTGGCATGATATTCCATTCATTTTCTAGCAAGTGCCAAAATTTCATTCTTTTCTAAGACTGAGTAAAAAAACTCCATTGTGCATATATACCACATATTCATTATTCATTCATCTGTTGATGGCATAGATTCTGGTCCCTCAGTTTGGTTATTATGAATTGTGCCTGCAATAAACATTGATGTGTCTGTGTCACTATACTGTGCTGATTTTAGGTCTTGGATATATATCAAGAAGTGGGATAGCTGGTAATATGGTGTTTCCATTCCTAGTTTTTGAGGAATCCCCATAAAGCTTTCCAGAGTGGACATACTAAGTGGAAGTCCCACCAACAATGACCAAGTGTTCCTTTTTCCTCACATTCTTTCCAACACTTTTTATTTGCATTCTCCAAGGGCACTCTACCATGAGCTTCAAACTTAATTTTATGTACATGATTCCTCATCTTAGGTCTTTGTGGGTATCTTTTTGTTTTGTTGTTTGTTGTTTTTATGGTGCTAGGGATGGAACCCAGGGGCACTCTACCACGAGCCTCAACCCCAGTTCTTTTTATTACTTTTTAAATTTAAAACAGAGCCTTGTTAAAATGCTTGAGGCTGACTTCAAGCTTGTGATCCTCCTGTATCAGACTCCTAAGTATCTATAATTATGTGTGTGCTGCCCTCACTGTATCTCAATTTTTGACTACTAAAATGAATCAATAAATATCTACAATATCAGAATTAATTGAGACTGTATGAGCCAATGACTTTTTCTCATCAAGTAGGTATTTCTATTATAAAAGAGATGTATTATTTATTCAGAATTTTTCAGACAAGGTATGGTGGTTTATTATATCTGTGAACTTAACTTCTTTTAGCCTCCATTACACCTTCCTTTTCCTGTGAGATTCCTGCTCATTCTTGCAAAAATGACTTCAGTATTTTTATATATTATACCTGTGTTCCAAGAAATAAGAGAGGAAAGAGGAAATGCAGGAGTCAAAATTTACAAGTGTATTCTATTGAATTTACCAACTCCACCTCTCCAAAACTAAAAGCATGAGGTATATTTTGGCATAAGACATTGAGATTAAGAGCCAGATAGGTCACAGAGAATAATAATTAGACAATGATTTGAAGAGTTCAAAACAACCTTAAGATTTACCACAACTGAAATTCAGAAGACTAAATAGTGAGTAGAACATTTCACATTCTCTGAAATCAGAAATTAGGCAAAGAAATAAAAGTAAAGTTAAACAAACCTGGGTATATTGACACCAGATTTCAAAGTATATAAGAATGCAGTTATTTGGAAATAAAATAAATAAAGAATGCACCTAGTTATGTTTGTGACTAAGGAACTCAAAATATTGTATATTAAATATAAATGCAAATTTCATTTTGTGCATTGAAAATGGAAAATAAATGTATGTGGTTCACAACTGTTTGTAAGGGGAAGTGATAACTTCAATATACTTGATAGCTTTTTTTTTTTGCCAGTAAGAGTATTAACTGTAAACATGTATTTTCATCATGACTGGAGTGTTTCAGAATTACAGTACCAATATCAAACAGTGCTCAAGCTGATTTCAGTTTTTAGAGCCATTTTAGATTTATGGAAAAATCGAAAGTAAGGTACAGAGATTTCCTGTCTATCTCCTACATTCCAATGTGCATAATCTTCCCCATTATTAACATCCTCCACCATAGTGGTGCAGTCTTTATAATTAATGACCCTAAATAGACACATCAAAATTGTCCAAAGTCCATAATTTATGTTAGGATTCTCTCTTGGTGTGCATTCTATACATGTATCCTTTAAAAGAAAACGTAGGCTTTTTGACAGGGTGCTATGATGAAGAGATCTCACCTGTATAAGTGGTAAGGAGATTTACTTTACTCTTACTAGTCTATTGAGCCACATGATATTTCATTCTATCACAAAGATAATATGACCACATATGGACAAGAATGTCAAAATTAATTGGCCAAAACAAAACATTCCAAGATATTTAAAGCATATAAAATTGAATATGTTCTAAAATTACTATGAAAGTATGCATGTGTGTACACATCCATATATTTTTTAAAAGGAATAATTAAAATTTTATTTAAATTAAATAGTTCACTGAAAGTTCCAGAAAAGTTTCAACTTCAAAAGCACTTCATAAGATTTAGTTCACTTATAAATAAAAACATCAATTTTCTTAAACAACAAAAAACATGTATTAAATTGTTAATAATTTAGTTAGAAACTGCCATTTCATAAGTTACCAGTTCTTGAAATTTGTTGGTCAAGAACTTTTTTAAAAAAAATTAGTTGTAGATGGGCACAATACTTTTATTTATTTATTTATTTATTTATTTATTTTTATGTAATGTGGTGTTGAGGATTGAACCCAGTGCCTCACACATGCTAGGCACTGAGCTACAACTCAAGCCCCAGTCAAGATTGTTTGACAATAATACTTTATGCAAAATTCCAATGTATAAAGTGTAATAAAACTGCTCCAACTGAAACAGAAGTCTCTGGAACTCTGCTTCCTGTCTCCTGGTCCAACCAAATTGAGGCTTCAGTGGCAATTTTCCTTAAAGCATTATATTAAAATAGACCATGAGAATAAGTACACTATTTTATTTTATTCATTTGCAAGAGTATCAAATGATTTTATTACAGAACTTAATCACATTAACTCACTTAAAAAAAAACACAAACATGAGAAAAGGATAAACAAATCCAAGGCTCACTAGCCCTTGGAGGACAGGAGGAAACCCTGGACAGAGAACCCACATTTTTCCTTATGCCTGATATCTCTGTGTCCCTGCTCACTCCAGGCTTCCACTTTCTGTCACCTCTGAAAAGGGGAGAAAATTGACTAGAAGAATCATGGACCAGAAGGTCACAACCAACTAAGGATATCTGATGCAAAGGGCTTGTACATTCTAGTCTGTAACTCTGAGAAAGAAATTGGATGTGCACTGTCAAATACTTACTCCTAAGTTTACTGCCCTTTGATACTGGTTATGATCTTTCACTGTAGCTTCTGTTTATCCCAGAACACAAACCCTCAAATACATGTGCAGTCTCCATGTTCAAGGATCAAGTTGTTTGAGAACCACCTCAGTGGTTGTAGTGTGCATAAACTGTAGTGTGTACTGGGTGACACACCCTAGGACAAGCAGGTCCAGTGGCAGCCCAATGCAAGGGGCACACATGAACAACATTCTCACTGCTAAATTTCTTCCTGTTCTATTTGGGCAGTGCCTCACATTCCAGGTAGAAATCTTGAGTGCCACCTCTCACCCACTCCCCTGGCCAAATGAAGTCATGCTGTCATGGAACAGAGATCCAAATCTTCACCATTAACTATATAGAGCTTTCCAAGGTGCCACGAATATTCTTAGAAGTGTCCTGGGACAGGGCTGGTGGATCCTGGCTCTCTGGCTAAAAGGAAGCTCAGTACAGCTTCTTTTTTCTGGGCCTCCAGGAATTTCTTTGATCTGGGGCCTGAAGCTGTGGTTGATCTTTGATTCACCTACTGAGAAACAATCCTGTCTACTCCTCCTGCATCCCAGACTTTCTTGAACCACATTCTGCCTCAGCCCATTTGGTAACTGGTTCTGGTTCATTGTAGGATTCCATTTCTGCTTGTCCAGATGTGTCCACACAAAATCATCTTTTTGCAGACTGTGGTGTCTGCTTCGGGTACCTAAGGGGGCAAAGTGGTGTAGGAAGCAGCGGCATCCCGTGGGACATTGCAGGAGGGAGGGCGTGGCCAGATTGAAAATATGCCAGAAGCAGGGGTCAGAGGTGGGCGCGGGAGTCGCCTCTTCCAGCCAATCAGCCGCTGGCTGCGTGTGTGGCAGCCCATGCTGGGGACTGTGCCTGGCGGAGGCCTTGTTACAGAATCTGCACGGCGGGGAGGGCGCTCTTTGTTTTCAGCGCGGGCCTTGGTCACAAGTGGCTAAGGTGGCATGCGAAGGGTTGTCCCGATAACTTCCCCAGGTCTTTCGCAGGCTTGGGATGCATCCCTTCAGCCCGGCGCCTCTCTCCGGCGGCCCAGATAGTTCCTGCCCAATCGAGCGCCCGCCTTGTTTAGCTCTCCTTGCTCGATGGCAGCGCGCCGCCCGGTGAACCTGTGGGCACCGGGGGGCTACAGGGGAATGCTGCGGATGACCCAGGCACCGACCCCCTAGGGCCGCGTTAGGCGCCGGAGAACCTGGGCCCCAGCAGAGGTGGCAGGCGGCAAAGTTCGGCTTAGGCGATTGGGGATGGTGGGCGCTGCTAGAGCTCCAGCCTTATCAGTTCTGGTCGCTGGCGCAAGGTATGTGGGCGTTGGAGACAGGTGTTGCTGGGGGAACGGAAGGGCGCAGGCTCAGGTTGGCACCTGCTGGGTGGTTTAGGGTGGTTACAGACCGGGTGGCTCCGGATTTCAAGCCCTGTCCCGGGGGCTCAGCATCGCGAACTTTGCAAGCAGGAGCTCCTGGGTGTCTGACTTTTCTTCTGAGTCACCTGATTGGGACTGTGCATTGCTAGGTCTGGAGGCGGTTGATGGGTTACTGCAGTGTGCCTTTAATCCATGCAGGAATTGGAGGAGAGGAAAACTGAGCTGTAGAGGGAAAATACTGGGAAGAACACCTGGCATGCAAAGGGTTGTTTTGAGTATTAAATGGACAATGCCCTTTCCAAATATGTAAGGAGGACTTTCAAATGGCAATCATTATTAGAGTCTTACAGAAAAATAAGAATGAGATTTGACATTTAGACTACTGAGGAAGAGGGAGAACATCAGTATAGGGCAAACGAAAGTCAGAACAAGAAGGCAAGAGGAAGAATCATGTCATTTTTGCATGTAGGGATAAAGGAGCTTTATAAAATACCTGTTGTAACTAGGAATGTAGCTGAGTGACAGAGTGCCTGCCTAGCATGTGCAAATCCTGTATTCAATCCCCACTACTGCAAAAACGAAAACAAGAAAAAGAAGAGAAAACATTGGTTGACACTGTCAACTACTGGAATCAGTTGGGCAGTGGTGTAGAGGATTGGGTCGTGGGAAAAAGAGTTTAGACACTGTACTGAAATGATAGCAAGGCTGCTCAAACATGAGTAGAGTACAAGTGAAAGCTCCAACAGCAGGAGAAGCCTTAGGGTTTTCCAGTTGGCAAAATGGACTGTGTGCATATGGAGAATGAAGGAAAGAATGAAGTTGGAGATAATTCCTTGGTTTGTGGCTTGGAAAACCCTTGAAACTAATTATTAGAAATACTTGATTTTACTTTAAAATGAATATTTTAAAATGGCTGTCAAGAAACTTAATGAAAAATTCTATCTGGATGACTCAGAAAAAACATAAGCCATTAGAAAAAAATCCAGCAGGTATGTTAAGTTTAAATGACTAATTAGATTATTTTTTACAGCAAATCATCTATTTGAAAGGAACCTCCTGATCTGATGATCAATAATAATCGATTTTATTTATTTAATATATCCTTGTTCCTCATGATTTAAAATATTTGAAAAATAATGCTACCTGAAAAGCGTGGGCCTCTTGGTGATCCTTGTTCTCCTTTAGTAGTCATAGGTCTTGTTATCTGGGTCTTTGGATTACATTGAGGCCCAGTGAAAAGATGATCATTGTTGTAGAGTAGTTGAACTTCATCTAATTCTATCTTTTCTTTTGCATTGTATGGATTTTTCAAATAATGAGAAAGAATGTGTTATTGCTTGGGAAAAGAAGTCAACAGTTGAAGAGAAAGCAAAAGCAGATTCAGTAAAGCTCCCACCTACATTTTTTTGTGGAGTCTACAGTGATACTGATTTGGACAATGGAAATGGGGAAGACTTTCAGTCAGAGCTTCAAATAGTTCAGGAAGCTCAAGTAAGAATGTCTTCATTGTTTTCCTTTTGATTCCACTGACTTTGTTGATGTAGTAAGCAGTAGAATGTTCTTAGCAAATGGAAATGATGGGTGTGGCTAGCAGATAGAGTGAATCTAAGTAAGTGGAGAGGCATATTATTTATGAATTGGTACACTCAAAAAATAGGATATTAGATTTTCCAAAATTGAGCTATAGATTTAAGGTGCAGTGCCAGTCAAAATTCACCAGGATTCTTTGAAGATATAAATAAGCTAATTCTCAAAATTTCTATGGAAAGTTATGATCGTATGTTTGTTATTATTGATGAACCCACACTGAGACATTATCACCCAGAGTTTTGAGTTTTTATCTAAAATGGATATCCAATTTTGTCAAATTTTCTTACTCCATCTATTGTTGTGATCATGGAACTTTTTATTAAATCTATAAAGAATATTGATTTTTGAATGTTCAGGAAACCAACATTGCATTCCTGGAATAAACCTCAATCATGGATATTAATTAAAATTTTATATGAATTCAGGTTTGAGTAAATTTTGTTACAACTTTTGGATTTATATTTATCAGGGGTATTGGTCAGTAGTTTGTTTTTTTTTTTTCTGGCATGTATCTCCTGCCCTCAACATAGACATGTTCTCCCTCATTAACATCCTGTACCATGGGGGCATATTTGTTACAATCATAAAACCTGTATTCATGCATCACTACCCAAAGTTTACAGTTTACATTAGGATTCCCCCTTGTTTTGTGCTTTCTATGAGTTTGGACAAATACTTAATGAATGATGTGTACACCATTAGAGTGTCCTACAATGTGATTTTACTGTCCTGAAAAGTCCTCTCTTACATTCCTGATCCCCATTCCTATCTGTCATTGATAACATGGTTGTTGGGCTGTGTTTTTAATATCTTTTAGATATCAATGGACATTTATTTATTTATATGCAGTGCTGAGAATTGAACCCATTGCCTCACATGTGCCTGACAGGTACTCTATCACTGAGCTACAACCCCAGCCCCTCTTTGGTTAATTCCTAGGTTTGGTTAAGAAGTTGATTTTGATCATCTTTGTTAGTGTTTTTCTTGTTTTTAAGAAGGAGTGTATTTATAATAGCCCACTCTCTACCATTTCAGAAGTGACAAATTGACCCCTTTGTCTTGACCATCCTTTCTTTTTTCCTTGTTATTTTTCTTGAATCTGCTTTATCTGGTAAAAAAAAATTAACTCAACCATATTTTTGTGTTTAAGTATATGTATTTGTGTGGTATGATCTTTTTTTTTAACCACCTATATCATAATGATTTTCTTTGGACTGAATTTTGGCAGTTTCTTTAAAAAATCTAATTGGATAATGTTTTACAAATAATTTACATTTTATTTAATGTAATTGTCATGGTTAGACTTTTATCATTTCCTTTTTAGTTGCATTTATCCCTTTTATTTTTCATTACTGTTTTCATTTTTTTTAAATTATTTCAATATTCTTCAGAATTCTTTTACATTTGATTGTTGTACCATTTTTGTGGTACTAGGAAATAAAAAAAAAGAGCTTTGTGTGGTCTAGGCAAGGACTCTATCACAGAACTATGTTACTGTTGCTTTTTAAACTTTTAGTTTCAGACAGGGTCCTGCTAAATTACCCAGGCAATCCTACTTCAGCTTCCTGAGTCATTTGGGGATTAAATGTGTGTGACACTATATCCCGTTGGCAATTGACTGTTGTGTATTCAGTTTTCAACATTTAAACTTGCTATTGCTTAGCAGTTCCAGGAAATTGTGTATTCTTTGTGTTTTTTTTATTTTTACATTTAAAATCATATCATCAGTAAACATTGATAATTTTATTTTTTCCTTTCCAATCTTTATATGTTTATACCTTTTATTTCAGTGTATCTCATGAATTTCTAATGTATCTTCTGATATGAAGGAACATTCATACCCTGCTATTGTTCTTAATAAGAAAGCTCTTTTCTCAATGTTAAATATTATGTTAACTGTAATTTTTTGGTAGATGTTCTTTATCAAATTTAATAGGTTCCTTATTTATAATTTATAGAGAGTTTTTTTATGGTGTTGGATATTGGCAAATGATTTTTCTGCAACTTTTTTTTTTATGGGTGCTGGGGATCGAACCCAGGGCCTTGTGCTTACAAGGCAAGCACTCTACCAACTGAGCTATCTCCCCAGCCCCTGCAACTCTTAACATGAGCTCAGGATTCTTCTTTCAGCTGTTTTATGAGTACATTGCTGTAATCAGTTTTCACATGTTCAACCAGCCTTTCATCCTTGGAGTAAATCTTACTTAGTTGTGTATATAATTCTTTTCGTATATTGATTTTTTCTCTCATAGTTTTTAAAAATTGGTGAATTATAGTTTGTGCATGATGGGATTTGTTGTTGTATATTCATATATGCATATAATATATTAGTGTAATTTGGTTAATATCACTCTCCAGCAAATCCCCCCCCACCTCCCAATCCTTGATCCCTTTTCTCTACTTTCTCTACTGACCTCCCTTTGATTTTTAGGAGATTCCCCCTCCTCCACTTTTTATTTCTTTCTTTCTTCTCTAGCTTCTGCATATGAGAGACATATGACCCCTAAACTTATGAGTTTGCCTTATTTAACTTAATATAACGGTCTCTGGTTCCATTCTTTTGAATAAATACTGAGGTGTGGTATAGCTGGGTCATGTGGTGGTTCCATGCCTAGTCTTCTAAGGAAACTTTATACTGATTACCACAGTGGTTATACTAATTTGCAGTCCCACCAACAGTATAAAATATTCCTTTTTCTCTACATCCTCTCAAGCATTTATTATTATTTTTGTTCTTGATGACTGCTATTCTGATTGGTGTGAATGAACTCTCAGTGTAGTTTTGATTTGCATTTACCAAATTGCTAACGATGTTGAACCTTATTTCTTATATTTGTTGGCCATTTGTATTTCTTTTTTTGAGAAGTGTCTTTAATTCATTTGCCCATTTATTAATAAGATTATTTGGTTTTGGGGTGTAAAGTTTGGATGTGGTTTTTTTTTTAGTGTAAAGCCTTTAAATAGTCTAGATATTAATTATCAGAAGAGTAGCTAGCAAAGATTTTTACCCATTGTTTAGGTTCTTTTTTCACATTCCTAATTGTTTCCTTTGCTGGGCAGAAGCCTTTTAATTTGATGCTGTCCTATTTCTTAATTCTTGGCATTATTTCCTCTGCTTTTGGGGTCCTATTGAGAAAGTCATTGCCTGTGCCTATAAACTGTAGTGTTGACTGTGTTTCATTCTAGGAGTTGCAAAGCTTCTTGAACCCACAGCCTTTTTAACATGGGTGGTACCACTAGCTAGTACATCCACCTACCCTGATTTTTTGGGGGATTTTGTTGGATTTTGTTTTTGTTCTCATGAGATAAACTGGTCTAGTTTTCCTTTGTTGTAATATACGACTTGGGTATTAGGGTGATGCTTTCCTCAAAGGATGAGTTAGGAAGCATTCCCTCTGCTTCTGTTTCTTGGTAGACATTGTACAAATTTGTATTTCTTTTTTGAATATTTAATAGAACTCACCAGTGAAACCATCTGAATCTGATGTTTTCTTTTTGGAAGACACTATTAATTCACTGTCTTTAACATACATGTACAGGTCTATTGAGGCTATTTCTCCTTGTATGCATTTTGGTAGATTGCATTTTTTAAAGTATCAATCTAAATAAAACTTTTAGATATACTGCTGTGCATGATATTCTTATTTTTACTGTTAATGTCCATGATCATTAGTTCTGAGTCCCGTTTCATTTGTGATGTAATATGTGACTCCTCTCTTCTTGGTTAGCATGTGACAGGTTTTTCAACTTTTATTGATCTTGACAAAAAAGTTTTGGGTTTTGATATCTTTTTCTTTCATTTGTTGATTTCCCATTTCACTGATTTCTCTTTTTCAAATTTTTATATTTTATACTTGTAGATGAACAGAATGCCTTTATTTTATTTTATTATTTTTATGTGGTGTTAAGGATTGTACTCGGTACTTCACACATGCTGGGCAAGTGCTCTGCTACTGAGCTACATTCCCAGCCCCATTTCCTTGGTTTCTGATCTTTTAATTCTATCTACTTGGTGTAGGTTTATTTTGCTCTTCTTTCTCTAGTTTCTCAAGGTATAAGTTTAGATTTTGATTTTAGGTCTTTTTAAATTGATGCATTTATTGCTCTAAATGGTCCACATTCTTGATTCTATGGCACCTCTCCAATTTTGATAAGTTGTATTTTAAATTTTATTCAATTCAAAGTATTTTTAATTTCTCTTGAAACTTCTTTTTTGACATGTTATTTACGTTCAATTTCCAAGTTGTTTGGATTTTTTCCAGTGAATATTTTTGTTAATGATTTCAAGTTTAATTCCATTTTGGTTTGAGAGTATGATTTGTGTTTTTTCCATTCTTTTAAGTGACCTCTTTTTCTTTTTTATGTGATGCTGGGTAGCAAACCCAAGGGACTTATGCTTGCTAGCCAAGTGCTCTACCATTGAAGCATAACACAGGCCCTAGCACATGGTCTTTCTTGGTAAATGTTCCATGTAAGCATCTGAAGAATGTGTGTATTTTACTTTTGATGATGAAGTGGTCTATAAAACTTACTTCCTTCACTATAAGTTTCATTGTAAAATTCCCATTTGGTTCTTTTTTATAATTGCTTCTTTACTGAGAAAGTCTGTTTTCACTTAAGAGTCTGTCCTTACTTCTTAGCATATTGTCATAATATCTTCTTTAAAGTCTGTTTTGCATAGTTCCGATGCATGAGTCATTTGATGACCACTCCCTCCTCTGGTCAAAGAGAACTGGCTTGAGACTTTGTGTGTGTGTGCCATTGGCAGTTCTCCTTCATTGAACCATTGTAATATAAGGCTGGGATATAGAAGAAACAGAAAAAAATTCCACATGGATATCAGACCAGATTTCCCATCTGGTTCTAAGATACTCAAGTCTGCTATGTTTAGCCAACTTTCACAGCTTTTTATAGAATTGCTTTGCATATTTCAGTCCAGGCATCTAGTTGTAGGTTTGAGAAGAGAAAGGGTGAAGTGTGCTTATTACATCTTTCCAGAAGTCCACATCCTCACTTTCTTGTAAAACAGGTTATGTGATCCTTTTTGTAAGTAGGTTTTTTTATAAGAAATAGCAACTTTTTATTTTAAATTATTTATTTTTTAATTTTCTATAGACTACATTTTGATTGATTGTACACAAATCAATACATCATTTTGTTTCTGTGGTTGTACATGAAGTAAATTCCTACCATTCGTGTAAGCATAA
The DNA here is from genome assembly GCF_902686445.1 of Sciurus carolinensis. Lineage (NCBI taxonomy): Eukaryota > Metazoa > Chordata > Mammalia > Rodentia > Sciuridae > Sciurus > Sciurus carolinensis. The sequence continues at coordinate 3,701,876 of NW_025920103.1, forward strand.
ATGTACATAGGGTAATGATGTCTGTCTCATTCCACTATTTTTCATATCCCCCTCCTGTCATAATCTAAAGTCTATATAATCTAAAGTTCCTCCATTCTTCTCTCACTGACCCCCATGACCCCCATTATATATCATTTTCCACTTATCGGGGGAAACATTTGGCCTTTGGTTTTTAGGGATTGGCTTATTTCACTTAGCAAGATAGTCTCCAATTCTATCCATTTATTTGCAAATGTCATATTATTCTTCTTCTTTATGGCTGAATCATATTCCATTGTGTATGTGTACCAATTTCTTTATCCATTCATCTGTTGAAGAGCATCTAGGTTGATTCCACAATCTAGCTATTGTGAATTGAGCTGCTATGAACCTTGACGTGGCAGTGTTTTTATAGTATACTAATTTTAAGTTCTTTGGGTATAAACTGAGGAGTGGGATACCTGAGTCAAAAGGGGGATCCATTCCAAGTTTTCTGAGGATTCTCCACACTGCTTTCCAGAGTGCTGCACCAATTTGAAGCTCCAGCAGTGTAAAAGTGTGCCTTTTTTCCCACATCCACACCAACATCTATTATTGTTTATGTTCTTGATAATAGTCATTCTAATTGAAGTAAGATAAACTCTTAGAGTTGTTTTAATTTCTGTTTCTCTAATTTCTAGAGATGATGAACATTTTTTCATATATTTATTAATCACCTGTATGTCTGCTTATGTAAAATGTCTGTCCAGTTCCTTGCTCCATTTATTGATTTGGTTCTTTGAATATTTGGTGTAAAGTTTTATAAGTTCTGTATAAATTTTGGAGATAACTGCTCTATCTGAAGTACATGTAGAAATGATTTTCTCCCACTCTGTAGGCTCTCTTTTCACATTATTGATTGTATCCTTTACTGAGAAAAAGCTTTTCAGTTTGAGTCCATCCCATTTATTGATTCTTGCTTTGAATTCTTGTGTTTTGGGAGTCTTGTTAAGGAAGTCTGATCCTAAGCTGATATGATGAAATTCGGGTCTATTTTGTCTTCTATTTGGTGCAGCATCTCTGGTATAATTCCTAAGTCCTTGATGCATTTTGAGTTGCATTTTATCTAGGATGAGAGACAGAGGTTTAATTTCATATTACTGCATATGGATTTATAGTTTTGCCAGCACCATTTGTTGAACAGACTATCTTTTCTCCATTGTATGTTTTTAGTCCTTTGTCTAGTATGAGGTGACTGTAATTATGTGGGTTTGTCTCTGTGTCTTCTCTTATGTACCATTGGTTTTCCTATCTATTTTGGTGCCAATACCAACCTGTTTTTGTTGCTATTGCTCTGTGGTATAGTTTAAGGTCTGGTATTGTGATATCTCCTTTTTTTTTTTTTTTTGGTGCTGGGGATTAGAACCCAGAGCCTTGTGTATGCAAGATATAAGTCAGTATTTAATGCCATAATATTCTGTTGCTTCTGTGCAGAAATCCCAAAGTGAGGAAATAACTAGCACAACTGACAGTGTGTATACAGGTGGGACTGAAGTGACTGCAGCATTTTTCTATAAATCTGAAGAACCTGATTCTAATACCAAACCTATTAGTTCATCATCTGTTACTTCTGGAACTGTGGACAAACCTGTACATTTGTCTACTAGAAAGGACACTGATACAGAATCTACAAGCCAAGGTAAAACTTAATGTGTGTCTATAATCTTGTATTACATAAAAGTACACCTGTATGTTTGAGAAGATATGAAGGGGCATAAGATATAAGAAGTACTAAAAAGGAAAGTCATACTGCCTTGCCAACAAAGAAAAACATGTATCTTTATTGTTAGACCTGTGATTACAGGAATTACATAGTAGTGTGACTGTTGACTTTTTGCCTGAGCATAAAAGATAATAGTTTACTTACATGGCGACTTTCTTTGTGATAATGTTTTCATTTTAGTATTGTTTAATGGTACTAAGGATTGTAGCCAGGCATACTTTAACACATTCACAGTACTTTTGATTTTTTATTTTGAGACAGAGCCTTGCTAAGTTGCTGAGGCTGGTCTTTAACTGGTGTTCTTTCTGCTTCAGCTTCCTGCGTTGCTGAGATTATAGGCATGCATCACCACATGTGTGTGTATGTGTGTGTACTCTTAACTGATTTGGGTAGTAAGATGATACTGGCTTTGTAGAATGAGTTTCAAAGAGTTTGTCTTTCAGTTTTATAGAATAATTAAAGGAGTATTGGTGGTATTTAACCAATCTTGTAAATTCAACTGTGATTCTTCTAATCCTGGGCTTTTCTTTGTTAGGAGACTTTATTACTGCTTTAATTTCATTATTTGTTGTTGATCTATTTATTCATTTTATATCCTCTTGGTTCAATTTCAGTAGGTTATTTGTGTCTAGAAATATGTCCATTTCTTGTAGATTTTACAGTTGTTGGTTAGAAGTTTTCCCAATATTCCCTCATGATCCTCTGGATTTCTTTGGTATCTATTGTAATATATCTCTTTTCAACTTTAGTTTTATTTATTTTGGATGTTCTCTTTATTTTGGTTAATTTCACTGTGGGTTTGTTAATTTTGTTTATCTTTTCAAAGAACCAACTTTTCTTGTACATTTAGTCTCTGTTTTATTTCTGCTTTGATTTTTATTATTTCTTTGTACTGCTTTGGGATTTGTTTTGCTCTTGTTTTTTAAAGACCTTGAGATGCATAATTAGGTTACTAATTTGAGGTCTTTCAAGTTTTTTTTTAATGTATTCACTTATAAAGTTATAACCCTACCTCTTCTAGTTACTTTCTCTGTGTCCCATAGGTTCTGGTGGGTTGCGTTTCCATTTTCATTAGAGTCTAGGAATTTTAAATCTCCCTCCTGATTTCTTCAATGACCTACTACTCATTCAGAAGTGTAGTTTACAATCTCCATGTATTTATATAATGTCTGCAGTTACTCTTGCCATTGATTTGTAATGTCCTTCTGTTGTTATAAGATGCAAGAAAAATTTCAGCTTGTTTGTATTTGTTGAGCTTGCTTCCATGCTGAAAATATGGTATATTTTAGAGAAAATTCTGTATAATGAAGAAAAGAATGTGTTCTCTACACCTGTTAAATAAAACAGTCTGAGATGCTAAGTCCATTTGATCTATACTGTAATTCTAATGTTTCTCAGTTGATTTTGGTGGCAGGGAAGTTCTGGAAGATCTATCACTTGGTAATATTAAGGTATAGAAATCATCCACCATTATTGAATTGAGGCTTGTCTCTCCCTATAAGTTCTGTAATATGTTTTATAAAGTTGGATTCTATGACATTGGTACATCTATATTTAATAACCATTACATCTTCTTGAGATGGATTATTCCTTTTTTTCAGAGTATAATGACCTACTTTGTCTCATGACTGATTTGAGGTCAGTTTTCTTGGATATAATTCTGGTTACTCTTGCTTGCTTTAGGATTCCATTTGATGGGAATTGCATTCTCCATCCTTTCATTTTCAGTTTATGAATGAATGTTTTGGTAGTGAGGTGGAGTTCTTGCAAGTAGTAAGCAGATGGACCTTTTTTTAAATTCTATTAGGTAGTCTCAAATTTCTATTAGACTATTAGGTAGTCTTAAATTCTATTAGGTAGACTCAAATTCACTTCATTTTCATTAAGGATTATATTAAAAATATGTTGAAAGAAATATACTAGTTCATGTCATTGTTAGTTTTCTTTTGGTATAGAAATCATACTATAGAAATTACTATAGAAAGTAGTAAGCAAATGGACCTTTTTTTTAAATTCTATTAGGTAGTATCAAATTCTATTTAAGACTATTAGGTAGTCTTAAATTCTATTAGGTAGACTCAAATTCACATCATTTTCATTAAGGATTATATTAAAAATGTATTGAAAGAAATATACTAGTTCATGTCATTGTTAGTTTTCTTTTGGTTGTTTTGAAAATTTTGTGTTCATTTCTTTCTTTATTATTTATCTTAATTTTTTGTTGATTTACTGATACAATCATGTTTGATTTTTACTTGTTCCTCATTTGCTTAACTCCCCTTCTAGTGAGATCTATTCTTCCTTATTCTTTTCTGGTTGTGCTGTGTGGTTCCTCATCTTAGTGTAGGATTATGTATGGTTTAGTAGACATGAATTCTTTTAATTCATGCTTACTTTGGAAAGTCTATCTCTTCTTTGATTCTGAAAGATAAGTTTGCTGGATATAATAATTTAGCTTGGCAGTTTTGTTCTTTCAGGTCTTGAAATCTATCAGTTCATGCCCTCCTGGCCTACAGAGTTTTGTTGAGAAATCTGCTACTATTCTGATGGGTTTTCCTTTATAAATTATTTGGTGCTTCTCTCTTGCAGTTTTTAATAGTCCTCCTTCTGTATTTTTAGCATTTTAACTATAGTGTTCATGGAGAGGTTCTATTCTGGCCATTTCTATTTGGTGCTCCATTATCATTTCAAGATTGGGAAATTTTTTTGTTACTTCACTGAATAAGTTTTGTATGCCTTTAACCTGTATCTCTATTCCTTCCTCTAGAACTATGAGTCTCTTTTTTTATAGGTACCTTTTTTTTTACCATGCTGGGGATTGAACCTAGGACTTTGTGGTTGAAGGCAAGCACTCTACCAATGAGTTATATCCCTAGCCCCAAGTCTTTTTTGTTGTTGTTTAAACTAATTTTTTATTTGCTCTAATTTGTTCTACATGACAGTAGAATGCATTTATATATTTTGATAGATCATACATAAATGGAGGTAATATCATTTTTCTGATTGGATATATTGCAGGATCACATCAGTCACGCAGTCATACATGCGCATGAGGTAATAATTTCTGTTTCACTCCACTGTCATTCCTTTCCCCATACCCCTTGCAATTTCTTCACTCCCCTCTACCCAATATAGAGTAATTATTCTTCCCTATCCCTCCCTTCTTCTTGTGAATTAGCTTCTGCATATCAGAGAAATATTCAGCCTTTGGTTCTTTGGGTTTGGCTTATTTTACTTAGCATGATATTCTCCAACTCCATCCATTTACCAAAAAATGCTATATGAGTCTTAAGCTTGATCTTTTTAATGTTGTTCCAAAGTTTTTATATGAACATACTGTTTATAGTTTCTTGATAACACTTACTTTTTAATAAGTCCAAATGTTGTAGTTCATCCACCCTGTGTTCAAACTCTGAAAATTTGTTTTCTGCTTGGTCTAGTCTATTGGTGGGACTTGGAACTGGAGTTTTTATCTTGACTTATTGAGTTTTCTATTTCCACAATTTCTGTTTTTTTTTTCCCAGAATCTCTCTTTATTAAATGGCTCTTTCATATTGCATTGTCTTCCTTAATTTATTCATCTGCTTATTTGTATCTTCTTTGAATTCATTTAATCATTCTTTAAAATACTTTTAATTGTAGATGGACAAAATACCTTTATTTTATTTATTTATCTTTCTGTGGTACTGAGGATTGAACCCAGTGCCTCACATGTGTGAGGCAAGTGTTCTACCACTGAGATATGTACAACACCAGCTCACATTTGATTATTTTAATAATCAGTTTTTAACCTTCTTTGTTCCAGCATTTTATCTCCATTGGTACTTATGGATTTGGTTCCTGGGGAGTTATGAACTTGAGGAGTTATGTTCCGTTGTTTCATGTTTTTGTGTTTCTGTCTTGAGACTTTACATCTGTTGAACTAGTGATCTCTTCCAGTGTTACGTGAAGGTCTTATTAGTGAGTAGCCTTCTTTTTACATTGTGTCATTGGATATTGGTTTCTTGTGTAGTGTTGAGAGTCATTGCAAATGGAGTTTGTGCTGTAGTTTCCCTGAAGTTCCTTAGACTGTGTTTGGTGGATTTTGACTCTGAGTACTTTGTCAGAATCCGAGGGATTTGCTTTCTTCGTAGGCCTTCTGTGAGTATGATATAGACAGTGGAGTATACAAAGTATACTTTAGATGGCTGTTTCTCTTAGCACTGTACAGTGTAAGAGGATTTGGGTGCAGCCAATGCTAGGGCCCCTTAATAGTGGCATGGTAACAATAGTCATGTATTTCTCTGTTGTTGCTCAGGGGCTGTAGAAGTCTTCAGCCCACCCCTGTCATCTGTGCATACTTACAGCCAGGTTGTCTGATGGTTGCTTTTCTCCACCCTATTTTTATGTTGAAGGATCCACCAAAGTTTGAGGAAGACTCAGTCCTGGATAGACTAAGGTACAATTTCTCTCAACTGGGTCAGGGCTAAAGCTCAGTGTCATAACATCCACTGTGTTCCAGGTGCTGGACTTAATCTTTAGTGCTAGTTTGAGAGCAAAAATTGACCACCAATAGCAACAAACAACTTGAAAGCAAATCATATATCAACATACAATAAAAACATATAAGAAAGAACCTCTCCAACCCCACTAACCAGAGAGAATGAAAGGGGTACTCATAATATAGAATTGATTAAAAGTTAGACCTTAATGAAAGTAAAATTAATATTGAAATAGCTGGGCACATTGACTCACACCTATAATTCCATCTACTCTGGAGGCTGAGGCAGGACTCTTTCAAGTTTGATATTAGCCTGTGTGTTTAATGATACTCTATTTCTTTCTTTCTTTCTTTCTTTCTTTCTTTCTTTCTTTCTTTCTTTCTTTCTTTCTTTCTTTCTTTCTTTCTTTCTTTCTTTCCTTCTTTCTTTCTTTCATTTTTCTTTCTTTCTTTCTTTCTTGCTGTTGATGGACAGAATGCCTTTATTTTATTTATTTATTTTATGTGGTGCTAAAGATCAAACCCAGTGCCTCACACATGCTAGGCAAGCTCTTTATCACTTAGCTACAGTCCCAGCCCTGATACTCTGTCTTAAAAGTAAAAAAAATGAAAGACTTATAACTCAGTGGAAGAGCAACATTGGGTTCGGTCCTCAGTACTGTGCAAAAAAAAAAAAAAAAAAACCATACTGGATAAAATTTTAAAGGGAGGAAGCTGAAGAAAGAAGAAAAGTGAAAAGAAAGAAAAAGGAATAAAATGAGAAAGTAGAGACAAGAGCAAAACTGCAATTAAATAATTAAAATATTTAATAAAATTGGATAAAAGTATTTAAAAAAACAACAAAGAAAAAATTAAAATGAAAGGAAAACCAAAGAATGTCATATTCCTCCTTGCCAAGATATTTAAGAAGGAGGCACTTCTTAACAAGACCTCAAATTTTTGTCATTTGCCAGGTATGGGGATGTTGTGGGTGCTGGTGGCAGTATGATGTGTTCCTTTTCAACTCCAGCTCAGGCAGGCCAAACCAGTTAGGGCAGTGTGTGGACTCAGTCAGCCTCTTCTTGCCCACCAGCCTAGGCTAAGACAAAGTTACCTGCAGCAGGGCTAACTTCATGCCCAAGGTCTCTGATTTTGCATCAAAAATGGGATTGCAGTGACAGTTGGAACCATGCACCAACCTCTCAGCCTTCATGCCTGTGAACCAGTCTGGTTTTCTCAACCATGGTCCCAAGTTCTTCTTTCTGTACTCTTGGGCATGTGACAAATATCCAAACTATAGAGGTTTGTTGTCTGCCTATGAGCATGGAAGACCAAATCAGTGGAATCTGCACTGCGGTAGGGAGCCTCCTGAATTAAGAGATTTACAAGTTCAAGCCATGGTGCTCCTGGATCCAGCCCTTTTGTAAGTCCACTCACAGCTGCTGTCCCTCCTTTTCAAGAGATCCAACCATACATTTTATGTAGAAGTATCTTCTTGCTTCTCTCTGCCTCATAGACCATATTTCCCACTGCCTATAATTCTCAGCAGTCAATTCCTGGACCCAAACTGACTCTCAGAGTGGACACCTGGTGGAACAGAGAAGAGGAGAAGATATTGGATCTCAGAGATATAAAAAATGCAGGGGTTTCAGATCTTCCATGCAATAAATTCAGACAGCGGGACCCATCTTTAGATGGCTCCTCTTAGCATTGATGAATTCCTTGCAAAGTGCAGGGAATCTCTTCTCTCTTGATAGCTTGCTATGTAGATTCTGAGTTTCTTTTTATTTTAAAGCACCATATTTTGGGGTTTTGCCTGATCACTGGCTCCCTGTGTTTGCACTCCAGTACTTTTCTCTGTCCCCTACCTCAACATGCAGCTGCATAGCTTCCATTTTTGTTCAGTCTTGTAGAGCAGTAGGTAAGCCTTGAATGCCTCTAATCTACCATATTCAGGAGTTCTTGATTCCAGTTTTCTCTAAAGTTGCATTTAGGTGACATACAGATAAGAAAGCATTTGGTGGATGGAGTCTTATTGTAGGAGGCTAGGATTAGATAATTAGTATGTGATGTTAGTATATCTTTTTTATTGACAGATGATTTGGGTATCCACTTCTCTAGAGTTAAAGTTGGTTACTTGAAATGTTATCCTGATGAAAGAAAAACTGTACAACACCTTTTTGCAGTTTATTCAAGCACTTAAATGTGAATTGGTAAAGTATTCTGAATTATTACTGTTATTTTTCACTCAGTACTTCAAGAAACAGAAAGGGAAAAGGGCAAATTGTTCTTGTGTTTCCTTTTCCTTGAGGAGATGAATAAGCAGTCTGGGGGTCCCCTTATAAATTGAAGAGAATAATTTATTAATTTTTGCTGAGAATTTCTTATTAAAGCATAGGCAACTTGTGTTTAGTGGCATAATGGAAAGGTAAATTATTTGCCTAATTTAAGAGTTAAAAAATTACTTATGTGTGTATTCATCCACACATAAGGAAATGAAAACTGTTCTCTTTTCTTTAAAAAAGGAACTCAGAAAAAAACTGCAGTATAGGATTTTGGGGTGGCGACATTCAAGTCAGTGTCTATTGTAAATCCAATAATATTAAGCACTGTACATGAAGTAGTTGGGAGAACCATTGAAGGGGATGCAGTAACCAAAAATATATCATGCAATACTGTACTAAACAGGATGATAGTTTTATAAAGGAGATAATGGTGAAATGAATGTTCAATTAAATATTTAATAATAAAAGTTTGTGGGTAGAAGAAATACTGTGGGTATCAAGAAGAAAAAACATTTTGAAATAATGTAAAACTATAAAATGTGTGCATATACAAAATGACATGTTGAAATAAACAATTGTGCTTAAATATCTCTATATTATTAACATAACCATATTTGGGAGGTTCAATATTTTAAATAAATTGCCTCTTTTTCTCCTTAAATGAGTTTATTCATGTAAAGCACTTTGAAAATTGTTGGATACATAGTAAAATTCTCAAATATTAACTATTTTCATTATTGAGAGTACTCTTTCATTTGTCATTCACAAAATAATCAATTCAAGACCAGGACATGAGGTAGATTTAATGTAGAATAAGAAAAGTAGAAAATACTTTAATAATTATAGCTTCATAGAAATTATGTTCTCATGTTTAACTGATATTTTAGTCATTTATGTTTATATAAGTGACATGGATGTAATTCCAAGTTCTAATTTGAATGTTTTGGATTATGAAGGTTTTCACACCATTTGAATTTTTTCACAGTTCCTGTCTACAATATATCTAGAAGTACCCTGTACAGCACAGTGGCTAAAAACCACATTTAGCTATTGAGAACTTGAAATGGGGCTGGTCTGAATTGAGATACTGTAAGTCTAAAATACACATTGGATTTGAAAGACTTAGCATGGATAAAAGAAAGTAAAATGTCTTCTTAATAATTTTCTATATTGATTTATGTCAAAGTGGTAACATTGTAGTTATACCAAATTAAATAGAATATATTGTTAATGTTTACCTCTTTCTTTGTTTTTAGTGTTCCGCCAGGAAATTTTAAATGACCTACATGTCTTGCATTGTATTCCTTTTGAACAGTGCTTCTCTAGAAATTTCTAGTCTAAGATGATCTTTTAAGAGAAACCTGGGATTCTAGTTCCATTTCAGTCTTTACTAGTTATGTCACTGTCAGTTATTTAACTTCTCTAGAGTTCAGTTTCATCAGGGTAAACTTTATTTCTTTACCTAAAATAGTTAACAGTATGTACTGATCTCTCTCACTGAATTATTGGGGATTAGATGAAAGAATTTGGCAGTTCTAGAGCATTCTACAGATATGTGTCATTTCTAATCAGGCCTATGTAATGACTAGAAAAGTTTGAAGGATGCTTAGTGGGTCATCAAAATCAATAATGTTTCATTTTTACTTTTTTGTCTTTTACATGTTTATTTTTTGCATTTAAAAAATGTTTGCTTTTCATATTTTTTCTCACTTATTATGCTGCTAATGTTTAAAAGGAAATTTTATTCATTTCAAATACTATAGTAAACTTCCAGGTTTCTGTGATAGATTTTTTTTAAAGCCTAGATGATGAACTGATTCTTTTCATGATTTGAAGAATCAGGAAACAGAATAAGTGAATGAGAATGATCATAGAGTTAGTACCTCCAAAATAACCAGTCTTTAAAAAAATGGAAAAATGTAAAATATATATATATATGTATATATGTATATAAATACATATATATATATATGTGTATTTTTCATTTAAATAGTAATTTGGGGGCTGGGGCTGGGTTTCAATGGCAGAATGTTGCCTAGCATGTGTAAGGCACTGTGTTCGCTCCTTAGTACCACATAAAAATTAAATAAAGGCATTTTATCCATCTACAACTACAAAAAATATTTTAAATAGTAATTTTTTTAGCACACATAAAACTTGCCTTTTAATAATAATACTGGTCCTTAGGATTATTTCTGTTTTCTGGGTATTTCTGTGTTCTGAATTTTTGTAAACCATGAGATGGTTACTGTGCTTGCTATTAACTAGAGAAGAGAAAAGTGAACTTCATTATTTTCCAGTTGTATGCCTGTGCTTTCAAAACTTCTCAAGATAATTCTTTTTCAACTCAGTGTTTGTTAGAAAGTGAGGAAACGATTGTGGTAGTGTTTTCCTAACCCTAATATTTTGAGAGAACGGTACAGATTACTTATAGAATGGCTTCCTTAACAATGAACTAGTAGAAACTCTCTGTGTACCTGTCTTCCTTTCATAGGTTTGTCAGGATTTCATGCAAAGAGGCAACCAGTGATGAAGCCTTTTGGCTGTAAGGATTCCAGCACTGTTGTTGGTTCTCTCTTTTTTTCCTGCAAATGTGTTATCTGCACACAATAAATACTCATTTTCCCCTTTCTCCCCTCTCCTTCATCCCCTTTGTCATATGGATCTCAGTGTATGAAGGCAATGAAGATTCCTTCAGCTTGGACTTGGATCTTCCCACTAAAACATAGATTAAACTATTTTAAAAGTTAAATGTATGTGAAAGTTGACCAAAAAGGTAAGGAGTGCTCAGGCCAGAAATTGGTGAGGTGGGAACTTGGAGAGGCAAGCATAACACTGAACTTTTCTTACTTTTAGTGTATTTACTAAACTGAATGATGTGAAACTTTTCTTTCTTAAAAATTAATTCAGAGTCTGTCTAAGATGCTGGGCTCCTTTAAGCTAATGCAAGTTAAAACCACTGCTAGAGCACATTTTATGCTCTAATTATTAGAAGAAAATGGATTCTGATGGTATAGTGTTGGCAGGAACATGAACTAAAAGCAACTTACTTATCCACTGCCTTTGGGAGTAAATTAATGTAACCACTTTGGAAGAAAATGGCATCAACAGTAAAGTTGAACCTGTGCATATAGCATAGTACATGTATGCTACAGTCATATGCTCCAGAAAAACTCTTGAACTTGTGTATCAGATGCATGACTGTGTAGCATCTGTATAGCCAAAGCAGCTGAAATACCTCTCTGTAGGAGAAAGTTTTCATGTATTTATTAAATATGATAAAGTAGTGTAAGTGTTTGAGCCCATAATTCTGAAATCATAATGGGTAGATTTCAGAGAACTTATTACTATTTAAAGAAGGAGGTTATAGAAACTATTATAGACATATAGTTGAAATTGGGAAAAACAAACAAGAACTGTGTGTGTGGGTATGTGTTAAAATTGCTTTAATATTTCTTTTACTTTAGACAACTTTTGTTACAAATATTAACTCATTAATTTTTTAATTAATGGGTTTCACTGACTTTTCCATACATGAATATATCATGTTTTAATTGTGTGCACCTTCCCAACTACTTTCTCTTACTCTCCTCTTTCTTTCACTGTCTGTTTTTCTTCTCCTTCCCTAAAATACCTTCTCTACTTTCAGATTATCTTTTTTTCCTAATAGTTTCCATGTATGAGGAAAAACATGTGACATTTGTCTGAGTTTGGCTTATTTCACTTAACATGAGAAACTACAGTACCACTTGCTTTCCTGCAAATGACATGCTTGTTTCCTTTTTATAACTGAATAATATTCCATATGGATATATGTCATATTTTCTTTACCTATCCATCTATTGACAGCACCTAGGGTGATTCCTTAAGTTGGTTATTGTTAGTAATGCCACAATAAAAATAGGTCTGCAAACATCTTTTTTGTATGCTGACTTCATTTCCTCCAGAAATATAGCCAGGAATGCTATATAGTTGCATCATATGGTATTTTTGTTTTTAATTTTTTGAGGAACCTTCCTGTTGTTTTCCATAATGGCTATACTAATTTACATTCACACCAACATTGAGTAAGTGTTCCTTTTTCACATCCTTGTCAGCATTTGTTATTTTTGGTTTTTTGACTAAGCCATTTTGACTAGGCAGGGTGGAATCTCAGTGTAGTTTTGATTTGCATTTCCCTGATGGCTAAAGATGTTGAGCACATTTTTCACATATTAATTGAACATTTGTACTTGCTTTTAAGTGTCTGTGCAGGCTCTTTAACCATTTATTGGTTGGATTACTTGCTCTTATGTTGATAACTTTTTGTGTATATTATTCTGGATGTTAATCTTCTGTCATGATGAATGACAGAATGAACAGTTGGCAAATACTTTCTGCTATTATGTAGGATCTCTCTTAACTCTCTTCTTACTTTTGCTGTGTGGAAGCTTTAAAATTTTGTGTAATCCCATTTGTCAATTCTTGCTACCATTTCCGGAACTATTAGGATTTATTTTGAGTTGATTCATGTACAAGGTGAGACATAGGAGTCTGGTTTCAATTGTCTACATTTGAATATCCAATTTTCCCAGTACCATTTGTTGAAGAGGCTATCTTCTTTCCAATGTGTTTTTGGCTACTTTGTCAAGAATCAGATAACTATAGAGGCATAAGTTTATTTCTGAGTTCTCTAATTCCATTGGTTTTTGTATTTCTTTTTTATGTCAATACCATGATATTTTTGTTACCATCGAAATGCATTCTAGTGTATTTGAAATCAGGAATCATGATGCCTCTAGCCTTGCTCTATAACTTTTTCTCAGGATTGCTTTGGCAACTTTGGGTCTTTTATGCTTTCTTCTGAATTTTAGGATTTTTTCCCCTATTTCTGTGAAGAATGTCATTGATATTTTGATGGGAATTGCATTGAATTTGTAGATTGCCTTTTGATAGTTTGGCCATTTTAACAATGTTAATTCTCCTAGTATATGGACATGGGATGCCTTTTCATCTTTATCTTCTAGTGTCTTCAGTTTCTTAAGCATTTTATAATTTTTACTGTAGATTTTTTGCCTCATAAGTAAGGACTTTTTAGATATAAGTGATAGAAATTAAAAAGAAAAATAAGGCAATAATTAACATTCTATTTGGACATCTTGTTAATTTAGTTACAGAGAAGGGAATGTATTAAGCTTCTGAAGTGATATTCCATTTCATATTCTAGGCAGTTAATACATAGTGTTCTCATGCATTTTAAAATAATTAATTCTGAAATAATTTCATACTTAGAGAAAAGTTGCATGAAGATTTCCTATATACTTTTAACTCAAATTTTCTAAATGTTAACATTTTACTGTATTTGCTGTAACATTCTTTCTTTTGTGAAATTTTTCACAATAGTATAATTTTATACTTAAAATAATTTTTCTTGAAGGTTACTCTGAGACTGTTTGGAGCTATAATAAAGTTTATAATTAAAAATTTATTTACTTTGCAGTCAGCCTGCCAACAGATAGGGCCTCATCAAGATCTCAGACTGAATGTTTCAATGTCAGTGACTCTTCTTTGAAAAGTGCCAGCTGTCCAAAATCCAAAGTGTCAAACAAGCAGACTTTACTTCCACATCAGATAAATCAGGTGTATGTTGAGTTATTTCAAATACATCTGAAACTGCAGGTAAGATCTAAATACTGATTTGAAAATTCAGAAATATTTATATTCTGGGCACTAAGTATTTGCAAATTTTGAATGCAATTTTAATTAGTATAGATAAGTGGGTTAAGGCAAGGTCAGAAGGGAACAAACTCAATTTGTAGGAACTGTTGAGTGAGAAAATATAGAGAATGAAAGAAAAATATTGGGAGTAGTGATTTTTTTCTATGGGCATGTGTCTTAGGCTTCAGATTATCCTATGTTTTATGTTTGTCCTCAACCCATCCCATTCTACAGAAACAAATCTGCAGGTAAAATGTGCTTTGTGAACTAGGTGTTCGAGATTCATTGTTTTAAGTATTACATAGTAAGAAGTTTCTTTATCAACTCTAACTAAAATGTATTTTTGAACCTTCTTGCAGTTTATCTTTTCTTTGGTGTTTGTTTCTAAAGGGTGTAATTTATACATTTATCACATTTCCACTAGGAGTAAAGAAAGAAACATATGTAGTAGTTTCTGTTTGCTACTCTTTTTATTGGAAACATTATATACACTTGAAATACCCAAAATATTTTAAAAACCAGTAGTTCATTTTGTTAAATTAATTCATGTTTTAATAATGTAGCATTTCAGAAAAAAAGTTTTTCTTAACCCGAATCACTAGGAATAAATTTAGAGAAAGACAAAATCTGGTCCTTGACCCAGAGGTAAAATTTAGAAAGGAGAACAATGGAAAGGCCAATCCAGGTACAAGGAATTAAGAGACAAGAGTTGTTTGGAAAGAAGTGATTGTCATATTGTGAATTTAGCTTCCTGTCTGGGAAATAAAATAGTGAAAACTGAGACTAGCTGTTTAATAGGTTTTTTTTTAATCAAAGAAGTGACAGTAGAAAGATTTTTGATAATACTCTATATAATACAAAAGAAGCAAGGTTGCAAGGATAGATCATCTATGGTAAACAAGAAAAATATTTTTTAAAATGTAAAGTACAAGGGATTAATCTGATTTCTTTAATCTTTAGACTGACTTTAAAATTTGCCTTGTAGTGTTAAGAGTTGTTGTTAAGCATGTACTTTATTTTTGCTTTTACTATTAAAAAGGATTTTTTTGACAAAAGTTTAATAGGAACATATACATGATCCAATTTTTATGCCATAGTAAAATAGGCACCAAAATGGCACCTTTAGAGAGGGTACCTGGATTTCTCTGAACAACCATTATTCATACTCATTCAAGGCTTCTAACTTGACAGTATTTTTCCTCAAGTTGTCACCATTCCAATCTTGTTCTGTTGCCCACTAGTTGTCATCTCCCCACATTCATCCCAATACTTAAGGGGCCACTTCCCTGCAATAGTTCTTGATTATGTCTGTCACCATTTAATTTCAGTGATAATTTCATGGCTATAAATTTTTCAGCTTGTTGTCTATTCAACAGACTCAGAGATGCTTTGAAGTGGAATTGGTGGCCTCCAAGCATATATATTTTTGTTAACACTATTGATTTAATGTATTCAATAAATATTTGAGTACCTATTAATATGCATTTGTGTTAAGTACACTATATATGCCTCTTGCTACATGTAGCTTATTAGAAGCAGTCATAAGTACCCATATAATTATAATTTTAGAAACTTAAATGAAGGAATAATAGGTGTATACTGTAAGTTCCTGATGGAGGAGATTGTGATTGAGATTGGAGGAGATTGAGTCAAGATTTTTCTGAGAAATTAACATTTAAGTTAGATCCTGAAATATGAGTAGAGGTTAGCCCAGTGAAAGATTTAGATTCTACACTGAGACATTTCAGTATGAGAAGTTCTTGAGGCATGGTAAGTTAACATATTTATTCAAAGAAAATGTAATAGGTAGCTCTGAAGATTTTTAAAGCATGAAAGTTGCAACATCTAATGTGTGTTTACATAAATGTCTTAGAGGGACAGGGGTGTAAACTGAGAGACCAGAGAGCATTCTACTGCAGGATCCAAGGCAAGAAATAAGGGTGACTTGGACTGGGGTCATAGCAGAGGAAAAGAATAAAGGTTATTGTAGAGGTAAAACATTCTGGACTTGGCATGATGAATTCAATGAAGTATAGGAAGACTAAAGTAAGTAAGTTGATTCTCACATTTCTGGTTTGTGCAGTGTGGAGAAAGAATGGATTTCAGGAAGAAGAGAAATATTTCTGTTTGAAATGAGTCAGGTTTGGTAGTAAAACATATTAACCTGGCTTTTAGAAAGTAGATAGTGGGTGATTATCTAAATTGGGAGTCATCTCTGTGTTACTGTTCTATCACTGTTACAAAATACCAGAGATAATCAACTTATGAAGGGAAAAAGTTTATTTTGGCTCATAGTTTTAGAGATTTAAGTTAATGATTGATTGGCTCCATTGCTTTGGGTGGGTGGCAAGATAGTACATATGGCAGGAACATGGAGCAAAACACATTGCTGAACTCATGGCCAGGAATCAAAGGATAGAGGCATCAGAGTCCCACTATCCCCTTCAGTGACACATACCCAGTGACCTAAAGATTTTTCTTTAGGACCCAGCTTATAAAGATTCCACAACCTCCCACTTAGTGTCATTCTGTGGACCATGCCTTTAATATGTGGGCATTTGGGGGACAGTAAGCATCCAAATGTGTTAGTGTTTAACATTGTCACCAGTGTGAGAGGTTAGAGAAGTTGGTGAGAAATAATGTTAATAGTCTGAAGTGTCTTGTATTAGGCTGGGGACCTCAAGGATACAGAGAAGTGGTTGGATTCTGGAAATATTTTAAAGGTGGGTTAAACAGGACTTAGAGATTGTTTGGATGTAGGAGATATGCTAGAAGTTTTATCAAGGGCAAACTGCAAGTTTAGTTTTTGGACAGTTGGATAAATCATGCTGCTTTTTTCCTTATATAGAAAACTGGAGGAAGAAGAGATTAGTTTATTCCTTTTTAACTCATAACTTAAAAATTATTTTTTAAGTATATAGTTAAATTATTTTTATTATATTTACAGAGTTATAAACTGTTGTCACTATAACCAATTTTAGAATATTTCATTATCCCAAAAACAAACCCCAACCCATTAGAGATTATTCTTCATGTTCTTTAAAATCCCTTCAGCCCTAGGCAACCACTAATCTACTTCCTGTTTCTGTAAGTTTGCCTATTCTGAACTGTTCATAATACTGGAATCATATAATATGTGATATTTTATAAATAACTGACTTCTTAGCATGCTAATTTTAAGTTTCATTCATGTTATACCATGTATCAGCCCATGCTTTTTATTCTTTTCCTTTTAGTACTGGGGGATTGAACCCAGGGGAGTTATATCACTAAGCTACATTCCCAACTTGTTTATTTTTATTTCAAGACAAGGTTTTGCAAAGTTGCCAGGTTGACTTTGAATTTACAATCCTTCTACCTCAGCTTCCTGAGTAGCTATACTTACATGTATGCTCCCTGACTAGCACATGCATTTTATTGCTCAGTAATATTCCATTATATAGATATATCATATTTCTTATTTTACTCATTAATTTCTGGACATTTGAGTTTTTCCCACTATTTGGCTATCATGAGTAATGCTGCTATGAATGTTTGTATTTAGGTTTTGTGTGGACATGTACTCCATTTTTTTGGGGGGTGTATACCTACAGTGGAATGGCTGAATCATAGGATAACTGTGTTTAACTTCTTTTAGGAATTGGCAGACTGTTTTACATTTCCACCAGGCAGTAAACAAGGCTGCCATTTTCCCCACATCTTTTCCATCATTTATTTTTCTGTTTTTAAGAAAAATATCCTTTATTTTTCTGGGTCTTATTATGGTTTTACTTTATATATTTCTGTGATGTCTAGCTGAATTCAGTTGGACATGCTTATTTTGTGCTATCTGAAAGTATATAGGTAGAGATATTAAATAGGCTGTTTAGACTTGAGTTTGGCACTTGAGAAAATCAACTGAACAGTTGCAGGTTGGGAACATATGGTAATTTTAGCCATTGAATGGATATAATCAAGCAGAGTGTAAAGAATGAGAAGAAAAATAACTTAAATCCAAATCCTGAGCAACCAGAGTAGTTACAGGATGGTGGAGACATGGAACCTGCAAAAGGGACTGAGAAGCCATGACCAGAGAAGGTGGTAGAAAACCAGGAGAACATGATATCATGCAAGCCATTGGAAGTATTTTAAGTTGAAGGAAAGAGATAGTCATATAACATGCTGCTGAGAGATTCAGTAAAATAAAAACTGAGAAGTTTTCTTTAAATTTCATAACAGGTAAGTCATTTTAGTAGGGCAGTGTGGGCTGAAGCCAGATTAAAAATGAATTGAGGAATGACTTGGAGGTAAAGAAGGTTCAGCAAATGTAGACAATGTTTTAGGAGGTTTGGTTGGGAAGGTAACATGGGAAGGAGCAAAAGATTTTATTTCAGATGTGAAAAGGGAGATTGAAAATATTTAGAGATAATCAGAGCAGTCTTCACAAAGGAGCTTAAGGAAATGAGATCCTGAACCTATCTGTGTACAGAAGAGAAGGGCATGAAACTGATGTTCCCTTCTGTGGTCTTCCTATGAATTTACCAGGCCATCCACAATGTTCCAAGGGTTGTGTTTCAAATTAGGAAAGGGGGAGATCCAAGATGGCAGACTAGAGGGAGGCTGCATTCCTTGTCACTCTGTAACTCCGGTTTCAAGCAGAGGATATCAGTTTTCTGGTGAGGCAGTTTTTGCTGCTTATTGATCCTCTGCTGTTTATCCCGTTTGTCTGCTGTGATGACCTGCAGTCTGCCAGCATATTGATGCCTTTTTTGAGTGCAGATTGCTCACTGTCAGGTGTCTATCATCTGCCATTTGCCTGCCTCTCACCTGTCCATCACCTGCCTTACATCTATCCATCAACCAACTCACGAGGTTCACCTCCCAATTGTCCAACAAGAGTCAGCAAACTGATTGCCGACCACCAGTAGAGCACCTGCTGCCTGTTGCTGCCTGGAAGTTCACTGTTACAGTACTTGCAGGTTTGATTACACGTGGCTGCTGCCATTTTGAGACAACAGCCAGGCCCCATAGGACCCCTGGCTGGACTGACTGAGCCCAGTCTCCAGGATGCCTCAGCCCGACCGACCACTCCCTGCCTCTGGGGCCCTTACATCAACTGACTGCTCCCTGTCACCAGGACCCCCAGACCAATTGACTGTGCCCTATCACCGGGACCCCAAACCGACTGATTGCACCCAGCATCCAGGATCCCACAACCACATCAAACACACCAGACTTCCAGGACCCCTGCCTGACCAACCGCATCCTGCCTCCAGGACCTCCAGCTGACCATGTCCACCCCTGAGCTGCAGCTCCACACTTGCCATCACATTTCGAAGCCAGAACCGCCAACTTGGATAATCCTGGAAGCCATAGCTCCGATCTTTAGGTGGGGCAAAACCCCTCCTGAGATGCCTGCTGGAGGCTTGAAGCTCATTGTCAGGTACCACTCATGCATCAGGCTACTGAACATTGGGAGGTTTCATTACTATATGACTGTTATACTGTAGATTTTCTTTTTTCTCCTTTTTAAAAAAATTAAGTTTTCATTTCTTTACTTTTCTTGCTCTCTTTTCCTTTTGTTTACATGTTCCCTCAGAGTCTCTTTCTCCCTTTTTTACATGATAATATCCAATTTCTTTTGATTACATTCTCACCCTTTCTATTTTCTAGAACTTATGTATATTCTTTTCTTATCTCATTAACAACCACATTCTACATCCCCCTGCATCCTCTTTGTCCTCCATTAGAAACTGCAGACCTTATTGCAAACCTGTTTCTTTAATAAAGATAATATTTGAACTCATTCTGTTTACTATGACAATTTTGTTATTGTCCCCATAGGGGCTATTTGATCTAGGATTGCATAGTGTCTGAATTGGGCACTGCTAATATGGATCTCCCCTTAAAGAAAGGGTTTTGGAAACCTATAGGGCCACTATAAGCCTATAGGGGAAAACTGCAATACCCCAGATCTGCACTGCTGGAGGGGAAGATACATGAACAACATGAAAAAACAGGGGAGGAAAATGATCCAAACAAATCTAGATTTTATATTAATAGAATCCGATGACAGTATGTTAGAAGAAATGTCAGAAAAGGACTTCATATTATACATGATTAAGATGATTCGTGAAGCATAGGATGAGATAAGAGAACAAATGAAGGCAATGAATGAAAATACCAATAAGCTTAAAGAGCAAATGCAAGAAGCAAAAGATCATTTCAACAAAGAGATAGAGATTCTCAAAAAAAAGCAAATGGAAATCCTTGAAATGAAGGAAACAATAAACCAAATAAAAAACTCAATGGAAAGCATCACCAAGAGACTAGACCACTTGGAAGACAGAACCTCAGACAATGATGACAAAATATTTAATCTTGAAAATAAAGTTGCCCAAACAGAGAAGATGGTAAGAAATCATGAACAGAATCTCCAAGAACTATGGGACATCATGAAAAGACCAAATTTAAGAATTATTGGGATTGAGGAAGACACAGAGATACAAACCAAAGGTATGAACAAACTATTCAATGAAATAATATCAGAAAATTTCCCAAACATGAAGAATGAAATGGAAAATCAAATACAAGAGGCTTACAGAACACCAAATGCACAAAATCACAACAGATCCACACCAGGGCACATTATAATGAAAATTCCTAACATTCAAAATAATGATAGGATTTTGAAGGCCGCAAGAGAAAAGCCTCAGATTACATATAGGGGGAGACCAATATGGATAGCAGCCGGCTTCTCAACCCAGACTCTAAAAGTTAGAAGGGCCTGGACCAACATATTTCAAGCTCTGAAAGAACATGGTTACTAATCAAGAATCCTATACCCAGCAAAACTAACCTTCAGATTTGAAGATGAAATAAAATCCTTCCATGATAAACAAAGTTAAAAGAATTTACAAATAGAAAGCCTGCACTACAGAATGTTCTCAACAAAATATTCCATGAGGAGGAAATGAAAAACAAGAATGTAGGTCAGCAAATGCAGGAACTACCTTAGAGCAAAACCACTCAAAGGAGAAACCAAGCCAACTTAAAAACCAAAAATAAGTCAAATGACTGGGAATACAAATCATTTCTCGATAATAACCCTGAACATTAATGGCCTAAACTCATCAATCAAAAGACATAGACTGGCAGAATGGATTAAAAAGAAAGACCCAACAATATGCTGCCTGCAAGAGACTCATCTCATAGAAAAAGACATCCACAGACTAAAGGTGAAAGGATGGAAAAAACCTACCATGCACATGGACTCAGTAAAAAAGCGGGGGTTTCCATCCTTATATCAGATAAAGTGGACTTCAAGCCAAAGTTAGTCAGAAGAGATAAAGAAGGACATTTCATACTGCTTAAGGGAACCATAAATCAGCAAGACATAACAATAGTAAATATTTATGCCCCAAACAATGGTGCATCCCTGTACATCAAACAAATCCTTCTCAATTTCAGGAATCACATAGACCACAACACAGTAATTCTGGGTGACATTAACTCACCGCTGTCACCACTAGATAGATCTTCCAAATAAAAACCAACCAAAGAAACCATAAAACTCAATAACACAATCATTAACATAGACTTAATAGACATATATAGAATATTCCATCCATTAAAGAGCAGATTCACTTTCTTCTCAGCAGCACATGGAACCTTATCGAAAATAAACCATAGGTTGTGCCACAAAGCAGCCCTTAGGAAATGCAAAAAAATAGATATACTGCCTTGTGTCCTATCAGATCATAATGGACTGAGAATAGAAATCAATGACAAAATAAAAAACAGAAATTATTCCAAAACCTGGAGACTAAATAATATGCTATTGAATGAAACATTGATAACAAACATCAGGGAGGAGTTAAGAAATTCTTAGAGGTCAATGAGAAAGATGATACAACATATCAAAACTCTGGGACACTATGAAAGTGGTACAAAGAGGAAAATTCATTGCATGGAGTGCATTCCAGAAAAGAATGAAAAGTCAACAACTAAATGACCTAACATTACAGCTCAAAGCCCTAGAAAAAGAAGAACAGAATAACTGCTAAAGTAGTAGAAGACAGGAAATAA
The DNA here is from genome assembly GCF_902686445.1 of Sciurus carolinensis. Classification (NCBI taxonomy): domain Eukaryota; kingdom Metazoa; phylum Chordata; class Mammalia; order Rodentia; family Sciuridae; genus Sciurus; species Sciurus carolinensis. The sequence goes on from NW_025920103.1 coordinate 3,724,125, forward strand.
TTAAAATCAGAGCTGAAATCAATGAAATTGAAACAAAAGAAACAATTCAAAAAATTGACAAAGCAAAAAGTTGGTTTTTTGAGAAAGTAAACAAAATAGAAAAACTCTTAGCCACACTAACAAAGAGGAGACAGAAAACTCAAATAACTAAAATGCGTGATGCAAAAGGAAATATCATGACAGACTCCACTGAGATACAGAACATAATGAGATTCTAATTTGAAAATCTGTATTCTAACAAAATAGAAGCTACTGAAGACATTGACAAATTTCTACAGACATATGCTCCTCCCAAACTGAACCAGGAGGACATACACAATTTAAACAGACCAATATCAAGCAATGAAATAGAAGAAGACATTAAAAATCTACCATCCAAGAAAAGCCCAGGACCAGATGGATTCTCAGCTGAGTTCTACAAGACCTTCAAAGAAGAACTCATTCCAATACTTCTCAAAGTGTTCCAGGAAATAAAAAAGGAGTGTACCCTACTGAACTCATTCTATGAAGCTAATATCACACTCATACCCAAACCAGGAAAAGACATATCAAGGAAAGAAAATTTTAGACCAATATCCTTGATGAATCCTCAACAAAATATTGGCAAACTGTATCCAAAAACATGTTAATAAAATTGTGCACCATGATCAAGTGGTGTTCATCCCTGGAATGCAAGGATGGTTCAACATTCGTAAATCAATAAACAGAATTCATCGTGTCAATAGACTTAAGGATAAGAATCACATGGTTATTTCAATTGATGCAGAAAAAGTATTCGACAAAATACAACACCCTTCATGCTCAAAACACTAGAAAAAATAGGGATAGTAGGAACATACCTGAACATTGTAAAGGCTGTTTATGCTAAGCCCATGACCAACATCATTCTTAATGGAAAAAAACTGAAACCATTGTTATTGAAAACAGGAACAAGACAGGGATGTCCTCTTTCACCACTTCTTTTCAACACTGTCCTCGAAACTCTAGCCAGAGCAATTAGGCAGACCAAAGAAATTAAAGGAATATGAATAGGAAAAGAGCAACTTAACCGGCCACTATTAGCTGATGACATGATTCTATATTTAGAGGATCCAAAAAACTCCTCCAGAAAATTTATAGACATCATCAATGAATTCAGCAAAATAGCAGGCTATGAAATCAACATGTATAAATCTAAAGCATTTTTATATGCAAGTGACAAAACAGCTGAAAGGGAAATGAGGAAAACAACTCCATTTGCAATAGCCTCAAAAAAATAATACTTGGGAATCAATCTAACCAAAGAGATAAAAGATCTCTACAATGAAAACTACAAAACATTGAAGAAAGAAATTTAGGAAGACCTTAGAAGATTGAAAGATTTCCCATGTTATTGATAGGCAGCATTAATATTGTCAAAATGACCATACTACCAAAAGTGCTATACAGATTCAATGCAATTCCAATTAAAATCCCAATGATGTACCTTACAGAAATAGAGCAAGCAATCAGGAAATTCATCTGGAAGAATAAGAAACCCAGAATAGCTAAAACAATCCTTAGCAGGAAGAATGAAACAGGGGGTATGGCAATACCAGAACTTCAACTCTACTACAAAGCAATAGTAACAAAAACAGCTTGGTATTGGCACCAAAATAGACAGGTAGATCAATGTTACAGAATAGAATACATGGACAGAAACCCAAATAAATACAATTTTCTCATACTACACAAAAGTACCAAAAATATGCAATGGAGAAAAGATAGCCTCTTCAACAAATGGTGCTGGGAAAACTGGAAATCCATATGCAACAGAATGAAACTAAACCTGTATCTCTCACCCTGCACAAAAATCAACTCACAATGGATCAAGGACCGCGAAATCAGACCAGAGACCCTGCATCTTATAGAAGAAAAAGTAGGTCCAAATCTTCAACTTGTTGGCTTAGTATCAGACTTCATTAACAGGACTCCCATAGCACAAGAAATGAAAGCAAGAATCAATAACTGGGATAGATTCAAAATAATAGCTTTCTCTCAGCAAGGAAACTATTAGCAATGCAAAGGGAGAGCCTGCAGAGTGGGAAAATATCTTTGTCACTCATACTTCAGATAGAGCACTAATTTCCAGAATATATAAAGAACTCAAAAAACTCTACATGAAGAATACAAATAACCCAATCAACAAATGAGATAAGGATATGAACAGACACTTCACAGAAGATTTACAAGCAATCAACAAACATGAAAAAATATTCACCATCTTTAGTATTAAGAGAAATGCAAATCAAAACTACACTAAGATTCCATCTCACCCCAATTAGAATGGTGATTATCAAGAATACAAGCAACAATAGGTGTTGGTGAAGATGTGGGGAAAAAGGTACATTCATACATTGCTGGTGGGGCTGCAAATTAGTGCAACCACTCTGGAAAGTAGTGTGGAGATTCCTTTGAAAACTTGGAATGGACCTACCATTTGACACAGCTCTCCCAATCCTCAGACTATACCCAAAGGACTTAAAATCAGCATACTACAGAGATACAGCCATATCAATGTTCAGAGCTGCTCAATTCACAATAGCCAGACTGTGGAACCAACCTAGATGTCCTTCAATTGATGAATGGATAAAGAAACTGTGGTATATATATACAATGGAATATTACTCAGCCATAAAGAATGATAAAATTATGGCATTTGCAGGCAAATGGGTGAAATTGGAGAATATCATACTAAGTGAGATAAGCCAATCTCAAAAATCCAAAAGATGAATGATCTTGCAGATAAGCAGATGATGACACCTAATGGGAGGTGGGAGGGGGGCAAGAATGGAGGAAGGAGGGACTGTATAGAGGGAGAAGAGAGATGGGAGGGGTGGGGGGAAGGAAAAAATAACAGAATGAATCAAACATCATTACCCTATGTAAATGTATGATTATGCAAATGTTATGCTGTTACTTCATGTAGAAACAGAAACAACATGTATCCCATTTGTTTACAATAAAAATAAATTTAAAAAGAAAAAAATTAGGAAAGAGTAAAAAGGTTTGAAGTAGACATGTGGAGAACCGAATAAAGAGATGACCATGATAATGTAGCAAGTTTTCTGAATAGCATTGATAACTTAATAGAGGATTGAGACCATGAACTTAAAAAATACCACTTTACATGGTGTGTGATTTTTCTCTGATGGTTTTTAATCTGTGTTATCCTCAGGACAGGGAAGATGGTAAGTGTGTTAACCCAGGCCTGGAGTCTTTCAGCCATTGGCGATAGAAGAACAACAAACTAAGGCAGTGGAGGATATAGGTAAAATAATGGACCATGTCTAGCAACTACTTTAATCCATATTTTATATACCTATGCATTTTCAAAAATCACTTGGTTGAACACAGTGTCAGTTATAAAAATGTAATTTATAGATTTTGTGAATGTTCTTTTTAAAAGTCATTCATATCTGGTATTTTGATATAGTGTTAAACTGTAGCACAACAAAATTTTGTTGAAGAACTTCAAAAGTGAGAATTTTTTTTAGTTGAAAGAGAACAACTGCGTTTCAGACATGAAAATAGCTTAAATAAAATTAAAGCTGTTGAAGAAGAGGTTCTTACAAGATTTCAAATTCTAAAGGAGGTACTCATAAAGTCATAATTTTAGAGTAATATAATTTCTTTTTTCTTAGTTTGTGTAATAATTAACATTTTGTCACATTTGCTCATTTAAACTTCTCCCTCCTTTTCTCAGACACACACCAGCACAGATCCACACACACACCTTATTTTCTGAACTATTTCAAACTAGCTTGCAAAAATCAATATATAGTATCCCTAAATACTTATGCATGTGTCTCTTAAGAATAAGTACATTCTGGATAGCATTACATATCAGAAAATTAATGCTAATGCTCAGAGGAAAGTATAAAGCTCCACTTTCCATCCAGGGTTCCACCCTGGGCCAGAAGTTTGAGAGAAAAAGAAGAAAAAACCAACAAAAGAGGAAACTTCACCCCTTTGATGTTGTTTCTCCAAATTTTTACCCCCTTCTCTAATTCCTGATTCTTGTTTACTTTTCACAGCCATCAGGTGTCTACTTTTTTTTTGTCTTGGGTTTTTAGTGGACATCAGTAGGAAAAGCAGAGTGTAGTGGGTTTATCCTGCCATATCTTATCATATGTCTTTACTACATTTTGGATATGGAAAAATTAAATAATAGAAATATTAAACTAGTTTTAAAAGTAACTACATATGACTGCCCCCTCAGTTATTTAAGGGATCACTTAATATTAATAAAATTACATGAAAGTAATTTTTTCACATTGGATTTTTTTATAGGGCTAAGGAAAGAATGTTTAAATTCTCAGACCTCTCCATGCTAATTTTATTCTTGTTTCTCTCTTTAGATTTGTCTTCTATTCTTATTAATTATGAACATAACTGCTTTATTTTAATCATATTTATATAATTACTTAGAAGGAAATTTATTTTCTTGGTTTCCTGTAGATACTTGCTTGTTTTGATATTTTATGAATAAATGAAAGAATTTTATACCTTAAACCTAAAACATTTTATCCTATTTAAATTTAATTAGAGTAGCACTAGTGATATGAGTTTCTTATCTGATTATTAGATTGTATTTTTTCCTTTGTAGCAACATGATGCAGAAGTTGAACACTTAACTGAAATTCTTAAGAAAAGGAATAATAAAGCAAGAGACTAAGATCCTTTTGATGCATTGAAAGAATTGATTGATAAATTAAAAAAAAACAGGTAAGACCTATTCTAATATATATATGGTAATAAGATGTTCTAAAAACTATGTTTTAATATAATGAATAAGTCAATAGTAGAACATTGTGACTAGAGAAATTTTTGATTGGATTTATGTTAATTTTATTTTGAAACACAAATGTAAATAAAATAGTCTTAAACTGCTCTTGTATCCTTTTCTTCTATATGGGAAAGCAAATTAGATGTTTGAAAATTTGAAATTTTTTCTTTATTCTTTATATCAGGGTCTTCCTGTTTCCCAGACTAGCCTGAAATTTATGATCTGCTTGTCTCAGCCTTCTGAGTAAGCTGGGACTACCACTGTGCCCAACTCTGAAATTTTCTTAAAATTTTAAATTTTTTTGTAGTTACTACATTACTAAATTTAAAATAAGGAAAGAAAAAATCCTGATAAGCTGAAATAATTAAGTGTTAGACACTGATTTCTGGCTTTAAATCTTACTATTTAACTGTAATTACACACCTAACAGATGAGACACAGCAGTAGATAGGATTAGGGAACAGAAACTCTTTTACAAAAAGACTTCAAACTGAAGCATTAAGTAAAGAAAGAATAGAAAATTTGAACAGACATATGTGGGACATAGTTAAGTTTAACATATGAGAATTCCAGGAAGAGAGGAACAAGAGAATAGAGCAAAAGCCAAATATGATAACCCAGAATTTTCCAAAAGTGGTGAAAGACTCAAGAAATTGTTACTGACAAGGATAAATTTTGAAGAAATCATACATAGGCACAATATTTTTAAAACTGCTGGAAATTTTAGATATAGGTTAGAGGGGAAAAAATTAACAAGCTGTAAAACCAAAATTTGGCTTTTAAGGAAGAAATAACACTTATCTTAAAACTAGAATAAGAAGAGAGACAATTTCCCTTAATTATAAAGCAGCACAACCTTGAATCTAAATCTTGACATTTTAAGAAGAAAAAAAACTGGGACCATTCTCTTAAAAATATAGCTCAGTAGGTAGAGTGCTTGCCTAGCCAGCACAAGGCCCTGGGTTCAGTCCCCAGTACTGCAAAAAAAAAAAAAAAGAAAGAAAGAAAAGAAAATGGAAAAAAAAGAATATGCATGCAAAAAATTTTAAACTAACAAAGTATAATCCAGTCATACAAAGAATAATACAGCTAAATGGGATTTAGTTCAAGAAAACATGGGTGGTTTAACAATTGAAAATTAACATCTGATTAAAGGAGAAAAAATCATATGATAATTTCAATTGATATGAAATTCAGCAACAACAAATGGTAATAGAATGAAATTTTTAAGTTCTCAAAAAATACCTACAAAAAAATTGAACAACAAAATAATACCTAATGGTAAATTATTATTGAAATCTTGTTTTCTGAAATGAGAACAAAATAAAGGTGATGGCAGTGAACACATTGTTGAACATTTTTTTACTATTGTAAACAAATGGGATACATGTTGTTTCTCTATTTGTACATGGAGTCAAGACATACCATTTGTGTAATCATAAATTTACATAGGGCAAAGTTGTTTGATTCATTCTGTTATTTTTCCCTTCCTCCAACCCTCCCACCTCTCTTTTCCCTCTATACAGTCCTTCCTTCCTCCATTCTTACCACCCTCCTATTCCCTAACCCTAAACCTAACCCTAATTCTAACGCTAACACCTCCCACCCCCATTACATGTCCTCATCCGCTTATCAGCGAGATCATTCGTCCTTTAGTTTTTTGAGATTGACTTATCTCACTTAGCGTGATATTCTCCAATTTCATCCATTTGCCTGCAAATGCCATCATTTTATCATTCTTCATGGTGCAGTAATATTCCATTGTATATATATGCCACAGTTTCTTTAACCATTCATCAACTGAAGGTCATCTAGGTTGGTTCCACATTCTGGCTATGATGAATTGAGCAGCAATGAACATTAATGTGGCTGTATCTCTGTAGTATGCTGATTTTAAGTCCTTTGGGTATAGGCCAAGGAGTGGGATAGTGGGTCAAATGGTGGTTCCATTCCAAGCTTTCTGAGGAATCTCCATACTGCTTTCCAGAGTGGCTGCACTAATTTGCAACCACACCAGCAATGTATGAGTGTACCTTTTTCCCCACATCCTCGCCAACACCTATTGTTGTTTGTGTTCATGATAATCGCCATTCTAATTGGGGTGAGATGAAACTTAGGGTAGTTTTGATTTGCATTTCTCTTATTACTAGAGATGTTGAACATTTTTTCATATATCTGTTGATTGCTTGTATATCTTCTTCTGTGAAGTGTCTGTTCATTTCCTTAGCCCATTTGTTGATTGAATTATTTGTATTCTTCGTGTAGTTTTTTGAGTTCTTTATAGTTTTTGGAAATTAGTGCTCTATGTGAAGTATGAGTGGCAAAGATATTCTCCCACTCTGTATGCTCTCTCTTCACATTACTGATAGTTTCCTTTGATGAGAGGAAGCTTTTTAGTTTGAATCTATCCCAGTTGTTGATTCTTGATTTTATTTCTTGTGCTATGGGAGTCCTGTTAAGGAAGTCTGATCCTAAGCCAACAAGTTGAAGGTTTGGATCTACTTTTTCTTCTATAAGATGCAGGGTCTCTGGTCTCATTCTGAGGTCCTTGATCCATTTTGAGTTGAGTTTTGTGCAGGGTAAGAGATAGGGGTTTAATTTCATTCTGTTGCATATGGTTTTCCAGTTTTCCCAGCACCATTTGTTGAAGGGATATCTATTCTCCATTGCATATTTTTGGCCCCTTTGTCTAGTAGGAGAAAATTGTATTTATTTTGGTTTGTGTCCATGTCCTCTATTCTGTACCATTGATCTACCTGTCTATTTTTACCTGTCCAATACCATGCTGTTTTTGTTACTATTGCTTTGTAGTAGAGTTGAAGATCTGGTATTGTGATACCCCCTGCTTTGCTCTTTCTACTGAGGATTGCTTTAGCTATTCTGGGTTTTTTATTCTTCCATATGAATTTCAAAATTGCTTGCTCTATTTCTGTAAGGTACATCATTGGGATTTTAATTGGAATTGCATTGAATCTGTATAGCACTTTAGGTAGTATGGCCATTTTGACAATATTAATTCTTCCTATCCAAGAACATGGGAGATCTTTCCATTTTCTAAGGTTTTCTTTACTTTCTTTCTTTAGTGTTCTGTAGTTCTCATTGTAGAGGTCTTTCACCTCTTTTGTGAGATTGATTCCCAAGTATTTTAATTTTTTCGAGGCTATTGTGAATGGAGTAGTTTTCCTAATTTCTCTTTCTGAAGATTCATCACTTATGTCTAAAAATGCATTGGATTTATGAGCAATGATCTTGTACCCTGCTACTTTTACTGAATTCACTTATGAGTTCTAAAAGTTTTCTGGTGGAATTTCCAGGTTCCTCTAAATATATAATCATGTCATCAGCGAACAGGGAGAGTTTGAGTTCTTCTTTTCCCATTCATAACCCTTTAATTTCTTTTGTTTGTCTAATTGCTCTTGCTAGAGTCTCAAGGACGATGTTGAATAGGAGTGGTGAAAGCGGGCATCCCTGCCTTGTTCTAGTTTTTAGGGAAAATGCTTTCAGTTTTTCACCATTTAGAATGATATTGGCCATGGCTTAGCATAGATAGCCTTTACAATGTTAAGGGAATGTTCCCCACTAACCCCAATTTTTTCTAGTGTTTTGAGCATGAATGGATGCTGTACTTTATCGAATGCTTTTTCTGCATCTACCGAAATAATCATGTGATTCTTAACCTTTAAGTCTGTTGATATGGGGGAATGACATTTATTGATTTCCAGGTGTTGAAACCAAACTTTGCATCCCTGGAATAAAAACCACTTGATCGTGGTGCACTATATTTTTAATATATTTTTGTATGCGATTTGCTAAAATTTTGTTGAGAATTTTTGCATTGATGTTCATTAAGGATATTTGTCTGAAATTTTCTTTCCCTCAATGTGTCTCTGTCTATTTTAGGTATCAGGGGTGATATTGGCTTCATAGAACTGAGTTTGGGAGGGTTCTCCTCCTCTTCTATTTCATGAATACTTTGAGGAGTACTGGAATGAGGTCTTCTTTAAATGTTTTGTAGAACTCGACTGAGAACGCATCTGGTCCCAGACTTTTCTTTGTTGGTAGGCTTTTGATGACCTCTTCTATTTCAATGCTTGAAATTGATTTATTTAAGTTGTGTATGTCCTCCTCGTTCAGTTTAGGTAATTCATATGTCTCTAGAAACTTGTTGATGTCTTTGAGGTTTTCTGTTTTGTTGGAGTATAGATTTTCAAAATAGCTTCTAATTATATTTGTATTTCACTTCGTGTCTGTCTGTGATATTTCCTTGTTCATTCCGAATTTTAGTGATTTGAGTTTTTTCCCTCTTCTCTTTGTTAGTGTGGCTAAGGGTTTATCAATTTTGTTTATTTTTTCAAAGAACCAACTATTTATTTTGTTAATTTTTCCAATTGTTTTATTTTGTATCAATTTCATTGATTCGATCTCTGATTTTAACTGTTTCCTGTCTTCTACTACTTTTGGTGTTGGTCTGCTCTTCTTTTTCTAGGGCTTTGAGCTGTAGTGTTAAGTCATTTAATTGTTGATTTCTACTTCTTTTGTTGAATGTGCCCCATGAGATAAATCTCCCTCTAAGTACTGCTTTCATAGTGTCCCAGAGATTTTTGATATGATGAGTCTTTGTTCTCGTTTACTTTTAAGAAATTTTTTTATTTCCCTCCTGATGTCTTCTGTTATCCATTCATCATGTAATACTCTATTATTTAATCTCCAGGTATTGGAGAAGTTTCTGCTTTTTTATTCTGTCATTTATTTCTAATTTCAATCCATTATGATCTGATAGAGTACAAGGTAGTATCTCTATCTTCTGTATTTGCTAACAGTAGCTTTGTGGCATAAAATATGGTCTATTTTAGAGAAGGATCCATGTGCTGCTGAGAAGAAACTGTATTCGTTCTTTGTTGTATGGTATATTATATATGTTGGTTAAGTCTAAATTATGATTGTGTTATGAGATCTATGGTTTCTTTATTCAATTTTTGTTTGGAAGATCTATCCAGTGGTGAGAGAGGCATGTTAAAATCACCTAGTATTATTGTGTTGTGGTCTATTTGATTTCTGGAATTGAGAAGGATTTGTTTGATGTACATGGATGAGCCGATGTTCGGGGCATAGATATTTATGATTGTTATGTCTTACTGATTTATGCTTCCCTTAAGCAGTATGTAATGTCCTTCTTTCTCCCTTCTGACTAGTCTTGGCTTGAAGTCCACATTATCTGAAATGAGAATGGATACTCCAGCTTTTTTGCTGTGTCCGTGTGCATGGTATGTTTTTTCTCCATCCTTTCACCTTTAGTCTATGGGTATCTCTTTCTATGAGATGAGTCTCTTGCAGGCAGCATATTGTTGGATTTTTCTTTTTAATCCAATCTGCCAGTCTATTTCTTTTGGTTGATGAATTCAGGCCATTAACATTCAGGGTTATTTTTGTGATATGATTTGTATTCCCAGTCATTTGACTCATTTTGTTTTTTGACATGATTTGGTTTCTCCTTTATTTGGCTATTCCTTTAGGCTAGTTCCTCCTGTTGCTGATTTGCATCGTTGTTTTTCATCTCTTTCTCATGGAATATTTGCTGAGAATGTTCTGTAACTGCCGTCTTTCTTTTTGTAAATTCCTTTAGCTTTTGTTTATCATGGAAGGATTTTATTTTGTCGTCAAATCTGAAAGTAAGTTTTGCTGTGGTATAAGATTCTTGGTTGGCATCCATTTTATTTCAGGGTTGGTAAATGTCAGGCCATTCTATCTTTTAGGGTCTGGATTGAAAAATCTGCTGATATTCTTATTGGTTTCCCCCTGAATGTAATTTGATTCTTTTCTTTATAGGACTTTAAAGTTCTGTCTTTATTTTGTATGTTAGGTATTTTCATAATAACGTGCCTTGGTGTGGGTCTGTTGTAATTTTGTATATTTGGAGTCCTATAAGCCTCTTGTACTTGGTTTTCCATTTCATTCTTCAGTTTTGGGAAATTTTCTGATATTATTTCATTGAAAAGATTGTTCATTCCTTTGGTTTGTTTCTCTAAGCCTTCCTGAATCCCAATAATTCTTAAATTTGGCCTTTTCATGATATCCCATAATTGTTTTAGATTCTGTTCATGATTTCTTACCATCTTCTCTGTTTGGTCAACTTTGTTGTCAAGATTAAATATTTTGTCTTCAATGTCTGAGGTTCTGTCTTCCAGGTGTTCTATCCTATTGGTTATGCTTTCTATGGATTTTTTAACTTGGTTTATGTTTCCTTCATTTCAAGGATTTATGGTTTTTTTTTCAGTATCTCTAACTCTTTATTGAAATGATCTCTTGCTTCCTGTATTTGGTCTTTTAACTGTTGATTTGTGTGATCATTTAATGCCTGCATTTGCTCTTTCATCTCCTCCTTCAATGCCTCCATTTGCTCTTTCATTTTCTCATTTGCTTCCCTGATGTTTTAATTATGTACATTCTGAACTCCCTTTCTGACATTTCTTCTGCTGTGCTGTCATTGGTTTTATTGATATACGTATGGTTCTAGGTTTGTTTGGACATTTTCTTCCCTTGTTTTCTCATATTGGTTCGATGTCAGTGGGACTTGAGATAGTTCAGATTTTCCTCTATTTGCTTATAGCATCCCTGTAGCTTTCCAGTGTATCAACGTCCAGCCTTCAAGTAGCCAGAAGTCTTGGAGGAACGAATTGAATTCACTGCAGTGCATTATGAAGAAAGCTCCGCACCTAGCCTGCTACTGGGTTCACGGGCTCTGGAGCTGGCTTCTGTGTGCGTAATGCTCTCACTGTGGCCTGTAGCCGTGCAGCTGGCCTGTGTGGGAAGAACCCACTGCCGGAGTGTGGAAGACTACCTTGGAAGACTCAAGCTGCCCTGCCCGGCTCTGCTAAGCCACCTCTATCTATGCCTGCCACCCAGGCCAGCTTCACACTGGTGGGGGAGACTCACCTGGGCTCTATTTTAGTCTGAGTCTCTCAATGCCTCCCCTTCTTGAATCCTGGGTTCTGGAGTGACTAGAGATGCAGTCACCCTCTACTCCGCCATCTTGGATCGCCCATGGAAAGAGCCTGTGGCCGAGGGGGCAGGGCGCCTGGAGAAGTCTTGGCTGCCCTGTCCTGATCCCAGAGGCTGCTTGCAGGTTGGAGCTCTCTGTTGGCTCGGGGACTTGTGACTCGATCTGTGTAGAAAGGCTCTCACTGGGTGGTCTGCTCTGAGAAGCTAGCCTTGAAAGGTGCCTCCTGCCAGAGGGGGCCGGGCTGCCTGGGGAAGTCCCTGGCTGCCCTGTCCTGGTCCCTGAAGCTGCTTGCAGGCCAGCTCCCATTGTTGAACATTTTAATGAAGTTCTTGTTAATCCGGTAAAGGGAAGAAAGATTGGAAAGAAAACATTAGTCATTCACAGATGATATGATTATATACTTACATACATTACATAGATATCCAAGAAGTATATAGACAATCTCTGAATGAATATGCAAATTTAGCACTCTAGAAGTAAGATTACCATGTGAAAATCAAGTGTATTTTTATATGCAACAGCAACAATGAAGTATAAGTGCTATTTACTGAAAGATTCCATATGTAGTATCGATAAAATTATAATTGATTACCAGGAATAAATCTAAAGAAAGATGTGTAGGACATCTATGCTGAAAGCTTCAAACAGTAAATTAAAAAATAAAACATAAATGGAAGGATATGTTATGTTCATGAATGAAAGACTCATTGTTGTATACATTTCAGTTCTTTCCATTTATTAGATACATTACAATCTGGTTACTCATGGTACTGCACACTGCAAGATTTGTACAATGTTATATTATATATATATGTATATATATGTATATATATATATATGTTCAATAGAAATTTTACTTGAAAAACATTTCTGACTACAGTAAGGTGCTTTAAGATGTTAAGGATCTTGTAAATTTTCTGTAGAATGAAGTAAACTTCCTGGACATTACTAATGTTTAGGAGAATATAGTGATTTTAGCTGTGACCTATTTAATCATGAATGCTGCCTCTGTTTGCTACATTGCTTGGTTAAGTAGACCAGATTGAGAAAATTGTTTAATATGAAAAGGTTTTAGTTTTATATTTGAAATATTAACTTTTTTCTTCCTAGTTAAATGAAGTAAGTGAATAAAACAGGAAAGATGGAACTTCAGGCTAAAAGAGTTCAAGCTCATCTGGATAACTTATAGGTAGATTGTCTGCTCCTCACAACATAATTCATTTGGATTTGTTTACTTTTAATACAATCATTCTGTAATATATGGAGATGTACTATTGCAGAGGAAGTATGAATTTATGACAACACAGAGATTGAAAGAAGATTCCTATGCTGCTCATGAAATGCAAAGTGTAAAACAAAAAAGTACCAGTTTCTAAAACTTCTAAGATTATGTGACTGAAAATTTCTCCAGAGACAAATTTATTTTGTCCTCTAGTCTTTTTCTTTCATTTAGCAAACATTCTTTTTGGTATTATTTTAGAGACAGATATCTCTAGAATATTACAAATACATTTCTATGTACCAAAAAAAAATTTTAGCAGTGTTTCAGGTACAGTAACTCAAATCATAAGATCTTTTTGTTAATACTGACTTTATAATTTTTCACATCATGTTAATAGAATTTATAGTTATAAAGACAGAGAGTAAACTTTTTGGAAAGATGTAAATAGAATTACCATAGTGGAATTTCTTTACCTTTGGAAACCTCAGATTTATTAGAGTCTCTTAGATATATGATGAGTTTAATACTGTAGAGTTAAAGCCAAGTTTACGTTCTGTCTTATCAAACTTGAATCAAGAACTTTCATGAAAATTCTTTATTTTGTTAATAAAGTTCAGTTCTTTTACTTTCATTTTATGAGTTTCTTGCTTATCTAGCCAGCATTAATGTTTCAATATTAGTGGCCATATTTGATTTGGAATTTTTTTTACTTGTTTGGAGAAAGCTCTGTCCTTAAAAAAATATCTAAAATATGCTAAAAGCATATTAGGTAAATTCTTCTATTCCTTTGTTGAGATTATAAAGTGACATAATTGTTTGATTTAATTTTTGACATATAGATACCACTTAATGGGCAAGTATATGACTTCTAATGTTCTTCAGGGACTGGATTTCACACCATCACCTTAGCAAAGTAAAACATGAAGATTCCGGTATGGATGGTGAAAAAGTCCATACTCAAATTTTCTTCTCAGCAAATGATATTCAAGGAAAATTGTATAAAGTTTTGTTTTTAAATTTGAATATATGGTTCAGTAATATGAAAATTAAATAAGGGAAAGTCTTGGATATCTCATAAGTGAAAAATATTGAATGTATTTTTGATAGAAAATTGACCACACATAGGTCACTTCAAAAAGTTTCATTTGGACCCTATCAAACTAATTCACACTTATGTTTTTCTTAATGTGATAGGAATTTATCTTTTCAAAAGTAGAGATAAGACATTAGTGGTGAAATAATTGTATATTAGAATTATAAATATTCAGTGGAGTGGACAATTCCACCTATCCATAATTTTAGGATTCAGAAACCTACTACAACCTACTGGTCTTTTGGCATGAAGGGCTAAAAACATTTATTTTCAAGAGGATTCTAAAATCAAAGAGAAAGAACTTCTTTATTACAGATATTAAATTGAATATTGATACTAATGATTTCTAAATAGAATAAAAGATCTTTAGAGATGGTTAGATTCCACAAGAAATACATGAAAAAATTGAAGAGTCAGAAGTATGAGTGATATTGGCTAAATTATATTGTTTTATTCTGTGTGTGCACAAATATGTAATAACAAATCCATCATATATACAACTATATAGTTAATTAGCTAATATAATATATCATATATGCAATAATGAAAAAAAATGGAAAAATGAAAAAAAAGAGGTGGAATTCAAGGAGTCACCTATCATTATTTCTGTCTTTGACAATGAAAGACCATGTGTGATGGAATGTGGGTGACTTCTAGAAGCTGGAAATCACCCTTATCTTACAAGTTAGCAAAGAAATGGTGATCTCATTAAATTCTAATGCCATTAAACTGATGTACAGTTATACATGATCCAGATTCCATTTTTTTAAATTGCCAATTGTTAGATTTAATGTCTTATGACTGTGCCTTCACATCACCTCGTCCTACAAAATGGAATTCCTTCAAAGCATTGTATTCTGCCAACATCCTGAATAAGCAAGGAACTGGATCATCTCCAACCTCCAGAAAGGAACATAATTTCTGTAGACATCATGATCATCATGATCAATGAAGTCTGAGATCCACATCAGACTTCCAGTCTACAGAACTATAACATAATAAGTGGACTATTTAATTAAGTTTGTGGTAAATTGTTATGGAAGTGATGGGGGACAAATGAACTTTTGTATAGAATTTTTATCACCTACATCAAGTATTCCCTATGCCAATGCTAACCTTACCTTAGAATATTTGCTAATTAGGAAAGCCCTGCAGTATTTAAGTTCTGCAGAGGAATTCCATTTTGTAGGACTAGGGTGATGTGAAAGGCACAGTCATAAGACATTAAATCTAACAATTGGCAATTTAAAAAAAATGGAATCTGGATCATGTATAACTGTACATCAGTTTAATGGCATTAGAATTATAATATTTATAACCATATTCCTTGGGATTTACTTTGTCATCTTTAAAGATATTCCTTTTCATTTATTTTTATAAAAAAAATGGGATACATTGTGTTTCTCTGGTTCTACATGAAGTAAACATGTACCATTTTGTGTAATCATACATTTACATAGGGTAAGGTGTTTGATTCATTCTGTTATTTTTCCCTTCCTCCCCACCTCTCCCACCCCTCTTTCCCTCTATAACAGTCCCTCCCTTCCTCCATTCTTGCCTCCCTCCCACCCCCATTATGTGTCATCATATGCTTATCAGCAAGAATCATTCGTCCTTTGGTTGTTTGAGATTGGCTTACCTCCCTTAGCATGATATTCTCCAATTTCATCCATTTGGCTACAAATGCCATAATTCTATTATTCTTTATGACTAAGTAATATTCCATTGTGTGTGTGTGTGTGTGTGTGTGTGTATACCAGTTTCTTTATGCACTCATCAATTGAAGGACATCTAGGTTGTCTTGATTTCATTGGGATTTGCAATTTTTGCTGAGCATAGATTCTTATATCTAAAATACTGTTTCAACTTACTAATTTGTTAATCAAGGTAAAGCAATCTTAAAGCTTAAGAAAAGTATTAATAGAATAAGAAAAGGGGGGGCTGGGGAGATAGCTCAGTTGGTAGAGTGCTTGCCTCGCAAGCACAAGGCCCTGGGTTCAATCCCCAGCACCACAAAAAAAAAAAGAATAAGAAAAGGGTAAATACTACCAAATTAATGAATTACTGAATTGAATACTTATGGCCAACATAAGCAAGTATTCATATCATTCATATTTTCTGATTTTAAAATAATGCAACCTTTTTTAAAAAAAAACTTTTTTCTTTGGTATGAGAATAAGAGGATTAAAGTATAAACCTCTTTGGTGAGTCTTATATTTATTATAAGAATACAACTGTAACTCAAATGTAATTTCAAAGAGTAATCTCTTTTTTATTTTTTTGTGGTCCTGGGGATTGAACACAGGGCCTTGTGCTCATAAGGCAAGCACTCTACCAGCCAAGCTATCTCCCCAGCCCAAAGAGTAGTCTCTTTAAAAATTAACCTTTGGATCCTTCTGACACATTTGGTTATGTATTTTATCACAGTTGTGACCCATTATTATTGAAGGATGGGTTTAATATTTTAAAATGCAAAAAGCCACTGCGAACTAAATGTGGTCAATTAGATGATCAGACTGGATATACCTTACAAAACTTAATTTTCTTGTGTGAATTCAAAATAGATGAGTGGAATATTCAGAGAAATTGAGAATGGAGGGCTGGGGATATAGTTTAGCTGGTAGAGTGCTTGCCTTGCATGCAAAAGGTCCTGGGTTCAATCCCAGGACCACTAAAAAAAATAAAAGGAAAAAAATTGAGAATGGAGAATGTAGTAGCATGAAGTAGAATCTGCCAAGATAGATGTATTACAGCTATGGTTACAAATTGTGGTCATAGGACTATGCATCAAGATGTTAACTAGAAAGATCCAAACTCTCAAAATCCCCTGGAAACACCAATTAACTATAATATGTGGACCAGGACATGTTTGTGAGGACTCCAGAGACCATTGAAATGCTGAGCAGACAGGTCAATGTGCAGCCAAAAAGGGAATCCATCAAAAGGATAGGAAAAATTGTGGAATTTTGCATGTCCATGTCCCCCCCCCACAGTACCATGCAGCTGGAAGAAACTCCCATATCCCAGTTCCTCCTTTGGAATGAGCAAAAGAATGGACTGTGCAGTCAATATTTTGACTTGTCTGGAGGCTGCTCACAGTAGTGGTGTCTTGTCTTGCCTATTGGTTTTTTGTCTTGCTGAAGTAAATGATGGCATAGTTTGGAAGCTGCACAAAACAGGTGAATGCTGTACCATGTTAAGATTCAGAGATGTGTATTTTTGCACAAAGAAGTCAGAAGAATTATGGGCATCTGAGAAGAAATAAGAAAGGCTGAGGAATTCAAGACATTATAAAGTATACAGGCCTAGAGAAGACATATCTCTCAGAAAAAGTCTGAGAGGTCTTACAGTCTTTAGCCAGGATGATTGATGAAATTCTTCCCTGCATGAAGCTAGTTGTATAGACTTGGAAAGGTGGTTGTTTTTCAAATGCCCAAACTGGGGGTGGGGCGTTGGGGTTGGTGAAAATCACAAGACATCCAAAGAAACAAGGACATTGGTTCAATCAAATGAACAAAAACCATGTTCCAGATACTGAACTTAAGGAAATTCAGCTCTCTGAAGTTTCTGAAAATTTTAAAACTGTCTTAAAGATACTCAGTGGATTAAGAGAACACAGATAAAACAAAATTGGGAAAATGATGTATGAACCAAGTGCGTATCAGCAAAAGGATGGAAATTATAAGAAAGGATCTGTTTTAGTCAGCTTTTTTACCACTGTGACCAAAAGACATGATGAGCAATTTTAGAGGAGGAAAATTTTAATTGGCACTCAAAGTTTTCAGAGATCTTGATTCATGGATAACTGACTGCATTATTCTGGGCCTGAGGTAAAGCAGAACATCATAGTGGAAGGGTGTGGAGGAGGCAAACTGCTCAGTTCATAGCAATCAGGAAGCAGAGAAAGCTGTACTCCAGGGGGAAAATATACCCCAAAGGAACACCCCCAGTGACCTACCTCCTTCTCCAGCCACATCCTAAGTGCCTAAAATCACTACCCAGTTAATCCATCCAAGTGGATTAAAGTATTGATTAGGTTAATGCTTTTAAAACCCCATTATTTCACTGCTAAACTTAGTTGTATTGCCTTACACATGAATTTTTTGGGGGTATACTGCATATCTGAACATAACAGGAATACAATGTCTGATCTGAGAAATGCACTATTAGACTTGATCAAACAAAAGAAAGCATCAGCAAACTTGAAGACAGGTCATTTAAAATCAATTAAGAATGGTAAAAGAAAATGCAGAAGAAAGATAACTTAAAGGGCTCTTGGGATACCATCATGTGAACCAATGCACACAATATGGGAGTCACAAAAAAGAAGAGAGAGGGAGAAGAGTCAGAGAGCTTGGCTGTAGAACTAATGACTGAGGAGTGCTTTTTCTGAGGAAAGAAATAGGCATCCAAATTCAAGAAGCTTAAGACACTCCAGGTAAGAACCCCAGAGAACTACATCAAGACACAATATAATCAAATTTTCAAGTCAAAGACAAAAGGATCTTAAAAGTCAAAGACAAAGTTGCAAGAGAAAAGCAACTTGTCACACACAAAGAAATCTGTGTAAGGATTTTATCAGATTTTCAGCAAAGCCCTTGCAAGCCAGAAGACATTAGAATAGCACATTCCAAGTGAAAGTTAAAAAAAAGACTGTCAAACAAAGTGTACTTTATTCAAAGAAGTTGTTCTTCAGAAATAAGGGAGAAATTAAGTCTTTCTTGGATAAACAAAAACATTAGAACTGCCCTACAAGAAGTTCTAAAGGGAATCCTTTAAGTTGAAATGTAATTACATTAGACATCAAATATAAAGCCATATGAAAACAAAATTCTCTGGTAAAGGTAAATATATGGACAAATAGTAAGTAGCTCTATTGTAATTTTGGTGCAAAGCATGAACTCTGAAAACAATAGAGGATTATTAAAAGAAATTAATCCTTATCTGTAAGTTTTGAATTTATATTGTTTCATCCCATGTACAAAGCTGTTTTTTTCTACAAATAATTTTTTTGTTTTGTTTGCATTGGGAGGGTGTAAAGGAATGCAGAATGTTTTATGAGTTTTGCTTCAGTGACTTTAGTACAA